>NC_041230.1:35495273-35557617 GCF_002837175.3 Physeter macrocephalus
TGGGAAGATCCCACGTGCCGCGGAGCGGCTGGGCCCGTGAGCCATGGCCGCTGGGCCTGCGCGTCCGGAGCCTGTGCTCCGCGACGGGAGAGGCCGCAACAGAGGGAGGCCCGCATACCACAAAAATTAAAAAAAATAAAAAAAAAAAAAGTATATTTGTGATAATAAAAGCATCCTAAATTTGAGGGGCACTTTGTTATCTCTTCAAAGTGCTCAGCAGTTAGATAGATAGACAGAGCTTGCCTTCTGAGCCTCCTGTTCACTGTCTCTGTCTCTTTGGTTAAGTCACTTTGCCCTGCAGAGCCCCAATTTCCTCTTAATTTAAGAGATAATAATTCCTAGAAAATAACATTGAGGAGATAAATTGGATTATATATCTGACACCCCTAGTACAGTAACTGGAGCATAGGAAGGTGTTCAACAAATTAGAATTACTGTTATTATTTCACAATCATTATTTATACTTCACCACAGTTCTCTGAGACAGGCAAAGCTTAGGGTTACATCACCTAGTATACATTGGGAAATCTGCTCCAGAAATTTTGGAGCTTGAACAAGTCTATCCAAAGAGTTGGTGCAGAGGTGGAGTAGAACACATGTCTTCTAACTCTTCATCTTGTTTACATTGAATGATATCTTGGACCCTTTTTGAGACTGAAGGACCTGGTTCCTATAGGGATTTCCTAAAACCTCTTGCCTCTGGAATTCCCCATCCAGGCTTTAAAAATAAATCTCTCTGTACCTTATCGGGCTATTGGCAGCATCAGGGTCTTTGGCATGCACTCTCCCCACCACAGTGCCAGCAGCTGCATTTTCTTGGACCTCATGGATATAACTCGGGGCCAAGAACATGGGAGGCTCATCAGCATCTTCCACTGCAATCTTGACTGTCACGGTGTCTTTGAAAGGCCCGTTGCTGATGAACTTTGGGTCGATGTGCACGTTGGCTGCCTCTACCTTCAAGCTGTATGCTCTTTTGGTTTCAAAATCTACAGGCTGGCAAGAAAGGAGAGAAGATTGACAACCAATTCCTTGAAAGAATAATGGAAAAGAAAAACCTGATCGTTTTATAGGGCACCATGAATAGTTGTTCAAAGAGAGAAAATCGGTGTTTATTCAATATCCAATTACCTGAGCCATTTGGTTAGAAAATCAGACAAATCAATTGCTGAAACTTGGAATGTGCTTAATGGGTAATTCTAGGAGCATGACAGACACAGAAGGACCACATCATCGAAAGTGAACCACATTCTATGAACACATTAAGGCTGCCCAATTCAGTCACTAAAATCATTTAAGGAAAGGAATTAAGACATTACAAAAATAAATGTTATAGCCCATTCTGAAAAGTACTAAGAAGCTTGGTAATAAAAATCGTCAATGAATTTCAGGCAAAGAAAAAAGCAATGTCTTGTTAGATGACTGCTCCCCTCCACACATACACACTTCTGGCTTAATCATATTGATAGTCTCATTTTTAAAGTTTCTGACCATGTAGCATTTCTCAAAGTCTGGGACCCTTACCAGCAGTGGCCCATACACTGACTTAAGGTGGTTTCTGGGTAATTTTGCATGGGTGGGTTTTTTAAATGACATTATCCTAATTACTGATCCTATTATTCCTTTTCCAATTCTTCCATTCCCAAACACGTCAAGGACATCTCAGTATACTGCTAACTTTTAACACACCTGTTATGCTTCTGATCTCCCTTTCGAGAGACTATGATATAACTCTCTAGCTAGGATGTAATGACATCGTTTTGTTTTGACTGCATTCATTTTTAGGTTACCTCCTATTTATGCCAAGTGATATAGTACAGTGTGAATACTTCCCTGTTAAAAGAATACATATATGTAAAAAAAGTCCATTTAAAGAAAAACGATTATAAACAATATAGATTTTACACAGACGTGAAAAAATATTAAGAAGCAGCATTTGAATGGCTGTCATTGTTAAGAAATTGATGATAAGCACTCCCTAAATCTGAAGGAGACAAGGTTCTGTGAATCAATCAGTAAAGGGTGAAAAGTAAAATTATAGAAGAGAAACAAGCCTTCCTGCCTAGGAAACAGAACTTTCTAATTAGCGCTCTGGATGATACTGAACTCCCAAATGTTTGGAAAGAGTTGGGTCTTTTAAGGGTAGCATCTGCCTGCCATGTTGTCATCATCTGCCTGGTATTCTTTTGAATGGGCATATAATCATAGGGCTTAGTCCTAACCTAATTCTCCAGCACTCTAAACTGAGGATGATTCCAGTTTCAGGAAGGTTAAACACATTCAACACCCTTGACACTTTTTCCATCATTTTTCCACCCCCATCTCCCCAGAGTCAGAGAACACTCCCTTTTCCTGAAGCAAAATCCGTCACCAGCTGCTCCATCATTCTGGACTCAGCAGCATCTTTGTCCTTCGCTGGGTTACTGAGCAGCAGAAAGAAATGATATTTATAGGCTGAAGGTATGAGACTGCTGCAATTCCTCAAAAATCTCTGCGACTATTAGACAAAATTAAAACATGAATATGATATTCTGAGACCAGGTAAGAAGAAATTTTCTGATCTCAGATAGCCTGTTGATTCTCCCAGAACAGAAAGTTTTGAACTTGGTTTAGACATATACCTAAGGACCCAGCGCATTGTTTCCACCGGAAAGCCTTGTTGTTGTTGAAGCCAGTATAGTCATGCTGCAGTTTGACTGATACTTTTTGAATCTCAAGCGAAGCTCCCCAGGTCTTTGCAAGTGTTTGTCTGGGATGCCCTTTCCCAGTTTGGTGAGATTTTACTGTCTTCTGGTGCTCATCCCAGGCTTGTGAAGTCCTCCCCATCTCCCCCAGACAGATTTGTGTGTCCCCTTAGTTGCCCATCTGCAGTCCCTCATCCCCCACCCCAGCTAGGTGAGAAGCATCCCAAAGGACTCTACTGAGTCTTGTTGATCTTTGCTGATCTTTGCCTCCCCAGTGCCCAGTAATGACCATAGCAAGTGATCACATGTACCAATCATTGCGACTGAATGGGAAGCAGAGTTGATGGATGGACAACATTTAAGCATTTGCCTACAATTTATTCCCTGCCTCCTTCCAAAAGGGATTTAAGGTAGTTTCCTATGTGAACCTTTATATCCATGTTATGAGTAGTTGAAATAAAGCTAAATGAGGCAACATACTACATAAGCCATAAAAGTCTCAATACCCCTGAGTTTACTAATCCCACCTCTAAAAATTCTCCCTGGGGGACTAATTCAACAGAAAACCCAAACAAACAATATTCCAAAATGCATGATGTTTAGCTATCATAGAGGGGTTATATTTAATCATGGGAAACATACACACAAAACACCAAATCCAACTGTGAGATTTTATTAAGGAAATAATGGTCCATCAATAGGATGGGATGTTATGTAGTCATTACAAATAATTATGCATATTATATAGCAGCATGTAAAATGTTTATGGTGTGCCATTAAGTTAACAAATCAGATCACCCTATGACTGCAACTGTGTTAAATGTTACACATCCACATCTATATACACGTGGACAGAGACTATAAAGAAATAATCAGGCATAAAAGTGGCTTTATTAAAATTATTATTTAAAAAATATTTTAAATGCCGTCTAATGCTGCTCTCACACTGCTTTACAAGCAGTTTATTTGTTTGAAAGTAAATACCTCAGAAACTGTGCCGGGATCTCTCAGTGATAATCGGAGTCCCACTCGGTCAAAGGTGCTGCACGATTGGATTTTCCTCCCCAAGTCTACCAAGCCACCTACAAGTCTCATCTTTATTTTGCTAACCACACAGAGATTGTCTCAATATCCTGAAGGCAGCTTCTCTCTCCCATGCACCATTATAATCCTGACACCTACTGTGTCTGACACAGTACTCAAGAAATATTTATTGCTTTCTAAGCTATTCAATAAATGAATGACTCTAGCTCCTAAATAACTCTTGAATTCTTCACCTTTACCTCTTCTGCCTTCTTCAGGTCTTTGTAATTCCTCCCTTGAATTCCAGCAAGATTTCTTCAACTGGTCCTACTGTATCCACCTCAAAACCCTCAAGACTGAACTTATTCAAGTTTCTTAACTGTGTCCTATTTCCCTCAACACCAGTCCTTCATGAGCTCATTTTCTCTGACCTTTCTCTCCTTATCTATCTGGCAATTTCCTATTCATCTATGAAGGCTCAGCTCCTCTCAGTGAGGAGAGGCCAGGAATGTTGCTAATCACCATACAATGCACAGCCCTGCCCCTACAGCAAGAATTCTCTGTCCTGAAAGGTTAATAGTGCCAAGGCTGGGAAAACCCCCTCTATGTTAATTGTCTTTTCGCTTTTAACTGTCCTGTTAAATTGTGATCTTCTTGTGACCAGGACTCTGTTTCTTCAGTTTTAGATGTCCAGCCTCTCACAAAGGGTGTGCCTGACAAATAATAATAACTCAATAACTCTTGGTAGAAAAAGGTTGAATGAATTAAGGAATAAGTGAAAAAAGTATATTAAAAAATATTTTTTAAAGACAAAAATATTTTCATGGATCTCTCTATATCTTTTTATATTATTCAATCATATATATAATGATTTCTATAAGGATCCATCATTTTACTCTATCAAATTCACCTCTCAATATTTTTTTCCTGCCGGACAGTTGGAACTTTGTGTTACATGCTTAAGCAAACGTTCTTTTACAAATTAAAGAACATCTTACTCTGTTTTAAACCTAAACATCAGTGCTTTATAGAAGATTATTCCTTTGCCCGGAAGAAACACATTGAATTGGGGGAAAATGTGCAAATTAATCATATGCAGAGAGCTCATGTGCGATGTGTTAGTTCCATGGGGTGATTTACATGTTTCAGATTTTAGAGACACAGTGTGTGTTTATACCCTGAATACATTGAAAACAGGTGACAACCTAAGCATAACCAGCTACCCAATTACTTGAACAGGAAAGGATGGGAGGCAGGAATCGCTGATGTCACTGCTCATATGTCAGTGGCAAGCAGGAGGGATAGAAATGTTAATTAACAAAGCCAGTTGACAGCTCTATGCTACACATAGTCACACAGCTACTTTTCCAGAGGAGAAACCAGAAGAAGTGATTACCCCAGCCCCTTGTGGCTGGTGATTAGGCTTCTGTGGCTACACCATTCATCATCACTAATGTTGACTTTTCCAAGTATCCAGA
Organism: Physeter macrocephalus; assembly: GCF_002837175.3. Lineage (NCBI taxonomy): Eukaryota > Metazoa > Chordata > Mammalia > Artiodactyla > Physeteridae > Physeter > Physeter macrocephalus. The sequence continues at coordinate 35,500,459 of NC_041230.1, forward strand.
GTTCACCCTGACTTCCATATTCTTTTATGACAGAGTCACTTCTACTTTCTCTTTGTTTGGGTCCCCTCATATTTCCCCCAAACCTAACAGTGCTTCCTTATGTTGTGAAAAGTCGGCTTCCTAGAACACCTCTCTCCCTGCTCTCCTTACTGGAAGATTCCTCCCAGGCATCTCCCTCTACCCCACCCTTGCCTCCTCTCCAGCTACTGGCCTCTTTATTGATTCTTCAAATTAATTTTTTTTATCAGTGTTCCAGGCCAATCTTTTCCATCACACCAAGGAGCTTAATATTCATGTTACAAAACCAAGTTGAAAATGAATACTTGATTAAAACCAAGGTAATCCCATCATCCAATTCAGATTTAATACACCATATACTTTGATGATGGACAAGTGTTGATTTCTCAAGTGGTAAATCAGGGGTAAAACCATTTTAGAATATACTGTAACTGTTTCTTTACCTGAAAGTGAATCAAATCTGGCTCTCTTCTATAACCCCTTTCTGATCCGTCTGTTTGCAAAACGTCTTGAGTGGGAAGATGTTCCAGAATACACTAAGTTTGAATTCCATGTCTTTAAATTGCTAGCTGTGTGATTACAACAGTGTCAAATTATTTAATCTGTCTGAGCCCCAATCTCCTCACAATTAAACTGAGGTATCATTGCTGACTGGGATAATAACATCTACTTTATATGATTTTTATCATGTAAAATAAATGAATGCTTATAAGAGGCTCAGGCTTTGGCCAATATTTAGAATTGAGTAAATGTTAGATTTTTTAAAACAAAACAAGAACAAGCAATAATCTCATTTTTGTAGTGAATTAAGCTCAGGGACACTTTTTTTTTTTTTTTTTTTTTTGAGGTACACGGGCCTCTCACTGTTGTGGCCTCTCAAGTTCCGGAGCACAGGCTCTGGACACGCAGGCTCAGCAGCCATGGCTCACGGGCCCAGCCGCTCCGTGGCCTGTGTGATCTTCCTGGACCGGGGCACGAACCCGTGTCCCCTGCATCAGCAGGTGGACTCTCAACCACTGCGCCACCAGGGAAGCCCCTCAGGGACACATTTTTAGCAACAATTTAGCTGACTATGAGGGAAGGCCCATTATTATTGCTTCTCAGGTTCAATTTTTTTTTTTTTTTTTTTTTTTTGTCAACCACTGCGCCACCAGGGAAGCCCCTCAGGGACACATTTTTAGCAACAATTTAGCTGACTATGAGGGAAGGCCCATTATTATTTCTTCTCAGGTTACCCGGTTCCCCTGCATCGGCAGGCGGACGCGCAACCGCTGCGCCACCAGGGAAGCCCCTCAGGTTCAATTTTGAGGGGAAATCAAGCAGACATTTGGTTTAAGTTTCATAGAAGGCCCAGCAATGTAATGGACCTTGGATGTTTGAGATAAGAAAAGTTCCAAAGAGCCTATATTAACAGACTCAGCTTGGCAGAGCTAAAGAGGGAACTTCATGTACGCTCAGGGCTGTCTCTTCAAAATCTAGATTTATCTAGCTATCTTTCTTTCCATGGGGAAACTGTGCCAAGTCATATAAGAACTAACCAGCAATCTCAGGGCAGGTATTATCACTCCCCCTTTTTTTCCCCAGTTTTACTGAGATATAATTTACATACAGCACTGTCTAAGTTTAAGGTATATAGCATAACAATTTGACTTTCATACATCAGGAAATTATCACCACAATAAGTTTAGTGAACGTTCATCATCTCATAGAGATACAAAAGAAAAAGAAAAAGAATTTCCTTTTGATGAGCTCTCTAAGGATTCACTCTCTGAACAACTTTCATATATAACATACAGCAGTGTTAATTATATTAGTCACAGTGTACATTGCATCCCTAGGACTTATTTATCTTATAACTGGAAGTCTGTGCCTTTTGACCCCCTTCATCCAACTTCCCCTCCCCCCACCCCCCGCTTCTGGCAACCACACATCTGATCTCTTTTTCCATGAGTCTATTTGTTTGCTTGTTTTTGAAGTATAATTGACCTACAATACCACTGAGTTCCTGGTGCACAACATAGTGATTTGATATTTCTATATATGTCAAAATGGTAAGTCTAGTTGTCATCTGTCACCATACCAAGATATTACATTATTATTGACTATACTCCCCAAATCGTACAAAAACTAACCATCAAACTCAGGCAGGCATCATCGGCCCCTTCTGCCAGCTTCCTCTGGAATACAGTTCTGTTATCTCCCCAAAGCTCCGAGCTCAACTGCAAAGTCAGGTCCAGCCCTCAGTTGTCCACATTCTCCTTTCTTTAGCCTTCAACTCCCTGTTTCCAGCAGCGGTGCCTCGGCAAGGCAGGCCACACCACTGCCACATCTGACTCCTCACCCTAACTCACCTTCTTCAGTTTCACCACGCCCTCCTGTGTTTCATAGTCCGTTGTGATTTCAAACAATTCCATCCCATCTCCATCAACAATATTGTATGTGACTAAGCCATTTTCTCCAATGTCTGGGTCTTTAGCCTTCACTCTTCCCACTTCCTCCCCGGGGACAGCTGCTTCTGACACAGACATCTGGTATACGCCTAGAAGAAGAAGATATCTATTTTTATTTTGCCTTTTATTTGGCAGCTGTAAGACTTTAGATTTCATTGAATCTCAATAAATTTCTCAGAGGGTTTGACATTGAACTTTCTATTGACTGAAAACATGAAAGAAGTGAATGGATGGGAGGAAGATCCCACATGGCCTGCTTGTCAAAGAAATGTTTTCTGCAAAGGATGATGAAACAATATCAGGGTCCAGGGTGGTAGGGTGGGGTCACCTGGCACATGTGAGAAAGGAAAACAATGCCCAGTTACATTTCCCGTCAGGAACTGACGGAGGGCCGTGTATATCTTCACACATTCAAAAAAATCAAAACTTCTTTTTATGTCTTTGGAATGGTCCGTAAGTTAACTCTAAGGCTCACGTATGGCACTGCCAGGTGCCCAGAAAAAGAACACCCTTCCCTGTTTAAAAGCCTTCCGTAGCTCCATATTTATTTTAAAATCAAATGCAAGTTGTATCCTTCATGGTCATGATCCTTCCAGCTGCATATCTGACTTTCTTCTTACTTTACCTCCTTCACCATTTGATTAAATGATACCTTATATGGAAAAGCTTCTCACAGTGTGACATTTCCATATAGATTTGTTTCATGTGTGTCAGGAACCTAATATATGCTAGGCACTGTCCTAGCCTTTGGTGACTCAGTAGTAAATGAAAGAGTCAAGATTCTTTCCTCATTCTGAAGAGAAAAAACCCCAAATGTATACATGCGCTGATATCATTGCTAAGAAGGAGAAAAATAAAGTGCAGTGGGGGACAGAGGATAATGAAAGAGTGTAAGTGTGACTGTGTATAAATGTATGTTGTGTGTGAGTGTGTTTGTTCATGTGAGTGTGTGTGAATGTCCCCTGAAAGGACTGGGCCAGACAAATCATGTGACTACCTGGGGATAAAAATTATAAACAAAGCAAACAGCAAATTGCGAAAACCCTGAAGTGGGAACACGGTGAATACATACAGAAAAGCAAGACCACAAGTGTGACTGCAGCCTTCTGGTAGGAGGTAAGGGTATATAGGGAGGCTGGGGCCCAACTGTGCACAAAGGGCATCGCAGGAGATGGAAAAGACCAGGTTTTCTTTACACTTGGTGGGAAGCCACTGAAAGGTTTTCAGCAGAGAAGTGAGATTTGAGATAATCTTATTTGCATTATCACAATTCAAAAATATTCTCTGCGAAACAACGTAGAGAAGCAAGGGTTGGAAACCTGGCCTCTACCACTTTCAAGCCAAGTGGTCTTGGGCAAGTTACTTAAGCTCTTTAAGCTTTAGTTTCCCCTTATGTGGACTTTATCAGTTCTAATACTCTGTCCACATTTGTCTATTGGGTTGGCCAGAAAGTTTGTTTGGGTTTTTCCATAACATCTTTTAGAAAAACCTGAATGAACTTTTCGGCCAACCCAATATATTGTTTGGCTGTGAATACTTTCAATTCAGACCCATACTTAACTTAAACACACCATGCCCTCCATGATAAAGGACAAGTAGGAGGTGGCAGTCTCTGCAGATGATTACCAATTTACATGAAGGTTTAGAAAAACCTACTCCCAGTTGATTTTCTCGAAGTCTTTGTCAAGTTCACAGCTGTAAAACTGGTATCTTCACAGTAGTGATGTAACTTTACTCTATGATTGTACGTGAGCAAGGGCATTCATTAATCACTACCTGCTCATAGTCCTGCATGGCCTTTTCCATCTGGCATACCAGCCAGCTTTAGAGTGGGTAATGGAGCATGCAGTTTCTTAGAGTGCTCTAAGAGGCTTAAGCTTACTGGGGATGCTGAACCTTGTGGCTGACCAGGCAAGGCAGTCTGCATCTCCTTGGTGACTTTATGAGAACTGGCTGTTGCCTTGTAATCCTCTATCTCAATGTCTCCCTTGCATGGATTGTTGTCTTTGGATTCCTTTGCGTGACCATGCACGGTGCCTTCCTGGGGCCGTGCTTGGTGGCCTTCCCTGTTCTCTCATTTATAAGAAGTGCCGTCTCTCTGGCAATAAACTCACAGTCCCTACCAGCTAGTCTCCTCATTAATGAAGAAGGCACTTTCACGGTGAACTCCCCGTGAACGAGCAGCAGCAGCAGCGTTCCGATCACACTGTACCTCTGTCCATACTTATCATGTATACATAACCAGATTTGTGTACAAAATCTGGCTTTGCCATGTGCTTTGGGCAAGTTACTGCACCCTTCGTGGAACTCAGTTTTATCTGTAAAATGGAGGCTCTCGTAGAGATCTGTAATAGTAGTAACTATTCATTAAAGGATGGTAGTTGTTGTAATTGTGATATTAATGATGACCTTTCAAATCATTTTTTCTCTTATTTCCTGATGCAAGCCTATCAGTTTTGTAGAAGGACCATAATCCCCTAGATAATATTGATAATAACGGCTAACATTTGTTGACAACTTATGCCGGGTAACGTTGTAAGATTTTACACTAGCTCATTTAGTTCTAACAACATCCTATTAATTGAGCCCTGTGGAAGATCGTATTTTGCAAAAAGAGTCCAAAGAGTATCTCCAAGCCCACGTGCTTTTCTTCCAACGCGACTTAACAGTCCTTCCCTTGAAAGGTGGGGTCTACAAGAACTCCACTTACATTTGGGCAGTCTTATGACTACAGTAGCAATGATGCTATGTGATTTCTGAAGCTAGGTCACAGTAGGCAATACAGTTTCTGCTTGGTGTCCTTGGGGCTCTCCTCACTTTTAGAACCTACCCAGGCCACTCCTTTGAGGCTGATATGAAGGGGAACCGACAGCCAACATTAACTTGCCAGCCATGTGACTGAGCCATCTTGGAAGTAGATCTTCCGGCCCCAAACTGTGCCAGCTGATGCTATGGAAACAGAAACAAGCTGCCTCCTTCAGGTTTTGCCCGAATTGCAAACTCATGACAAAAATAAACGATTATAATTGTCTCAAACCACAAGATTTGGGGCAGTTCGTTAGGTAGCAATAGAGAACTGATTCAGGTACTATTACATATCCAGGTTAGAAATGAGAACACTGAGACAGAGGAAGGTTAATTAATTACTACGTCACATCATGAGCACCTAGCAAAATGGATTTTCTGTTCCCAGGGTTGTAGAACATTTTATGTCTCCACTTTCTCCCACTACCTCTCCTCCACTTAAGTTTTTTGTTGTCTTGTTTTTTGCAAGAATGATATAAAGAGCCTCCATTTTTCTAGGTTTCTTCTGGAAAGTTGAGTACAGCAGGAATGGGGCAGAGAAGAGTTGGCTGTGGCACCACTGGAAAGTGAAAGCCAAGCCCACCTACTTACTCTGTGGAAACTTTGGTGGGTTGTCATTGACATCAGTCAGTGTGATCGTCACTTTGGTTGTCCCTGAGAGTCCACCCATGTGTCCACCCATGTCCTTGGCCTGGATCACCACGTGGTACTCCTCCTTAGCTTCCCTGTCCATGTTGGGAAGGGCTGTTCTGATGATACCTGGACAGGTGAGCAGGGAACATCACAGACATTCGTTGATAACATTATAAAAAAAAGATCTAGGCACAGGGGAAGCAAAGATGAATAGAACAGCACCTGCCCTCACAGAAGAGTCACTCCAACATGGTAATTATCATCAAAAGTAGCCATACCTGGAGCATCATATAGATATATTTTCTAGCAAGTTGTCATAATTATTAATATAGCATTAAAATTTTATGTTTTATACGTTGTACTGTAAATGCAAGTAATAATCTCATCCTTCTCAGGTGTGACACTTAAAGATCCTAAAGACTGATATATGTGAGGATGCACTGCATGAACATCAGTACCATAAACCCATGCTTTTGGACTGCCAGCAGAACCTTTTGACTATCTATGCCTGCATGCAATTCTTAGAAACATTTCTATGGTCCATGTTAAGTTAAAAGTAGAAGGCGATATATTAAAATGTTAATAGTAATTTTTTTTAAGTGTATACCACATGGGTTAAAAATATATACAATGCTTGTACAAACACTTACTGTCTACTATCCGCTATCACTGGCATCAATGATAAGTTAATAATTGAATTCTGCATCATCTCTGGATATTAGCACATTATTGGTGTGGAAACCATGCTCACCTAAATCTTTTGGGAACATATTCAAGTTTTTTCTGTCTGTAGATACAGTAACATTTATACTGGAAATATAAGAGAGTGCTGTGGAAGCTTTAAGCCCTTTTCCTTTTCTGACCCTGACGTTTGTATGTTTCTCAGCAACATCGTTGAACTCACTGAGCCTCCTTTTTCTTGTCTGTTAAATAATTTGGAAGGTTCAAATTGGTGGTCCTTAACTATGAGTGCCTGAGACACGAAAGTTGCAACTGGAGTCCTTCCAGCGATTTTAACATCTCAAAAATCCATATGAAATCCCACATTTATCCTTGATTAATCTGAAAATTAATTGGCAAAATTAATTGGTAAATGCCTTTGATGAAATCATAGCAAGTAGCCCCATAAATTGTGATCTGAAGCAAAGAGGCTACAAATAAATGATTACGTAGGTAAGTGGAAATTATATTCAATAAGTGGGCAAAGTATCTGATTGGCAGGCTATGTATATACATATAAACATATATATTTGATAAATTTTAACTATAATAATAAAAGCGGATTGTCTGTAAACATCTTTCAAACACATGGGGGTATATTGTGGAAAAAAGAAATGAGTTTGGGGTATAATATTGTGGACTAGCAGTTTCACAGGACTTTAGTGTTTATTCTAACAAAAGGATCCTAGAATCAAATTTGGTACAAATGGAGTGAAACATTTTGGCGTGGGTTTTGGTTGTTTGTATTTGTTCACTCTTTCGGTGTGCTATTTGTTTTCTGTACGGAATTTGCAGAGCCTCCTTCTCGGATGCTAACGCCCTCTGGGAATCTAAGCACAGTGGAGGAGGTTGGGGATATGCCTCCTCCCAGACACATGTTAGCATCAGTTCCCACCCCCACCATCCCCAGCCCTGGCTTTGAGAGCTGCCAGTTTTCATACCAGTCTTCAAGTCCTGTGGTCTCTTAATTTGGAGCCACAGTTGAATTTTATGATAAAACATATTTTAAGATAAATTCTTACGTTTAAGTTGAATTTTAAGATATGATTTTAAGAGAAAAGTTGCATCTAAGATTATATTTATTACTGTGACATGGTGCAATACAGACAGTATCTAATCCTCACAATAGTCTTGTTAGGTGGCCCTTTTTATATTTTAGAAACCTAAGACTCAAATAGGTTTTAGTGAGCAGGCTTGGACTCCTTATTCACAACGTGTCGCAAATCACAATGCCATTCCACGGTACCTGTCTGTGCTTCTACTGAAAAGTAGGGTTGTCCTTCCAGGATACTGTACACTAACTTGGCACTGTTTCCATAGGTGGGGTCGTCTGCGTCTGAAGCTGTCACCTGGATTACTGACGTTCCTTAAAAGTGAAATACAGTCATTAGCAACAGTCGCTCAGCTTTTCAAATTATATTCTAGTTTGCAAAGTTTTCTCTTAAGATTAAAAACTGAGGAGAGCCCCCAAATTATTCAACATGCTTTCATTTTCCGGGGTTGAGATGCAAAAATAACCTCCTTCCCTCCCTCTCTCCCTTCCTTTTTGTTTAATTCCCATAGCTTAAAAATGAACTTTCTATATTCATAGTGCATCCTGCTATACTTAGTAGTTAAAATAATAATATGAACATTATTGCAAAAACATTCTAAGACCCATGCAACTGGAATGTTCAGTATATCAAATAATTAAATAAAAATCTTCCCTAAGAGTATAATAAAGGGTAATTAATGATGAATTGCTTTTCATGAAAGGACAGAGTGCAGTCTTCCATCTGTAGCAGAGCAATAAATACATCATTTTATTGTTGCTTTGCATGTCACAAAATGGCTGCTAATACTACATTTTAATTAATTGATGGCTATAAATATTGCACAGAATGTTGTTCCCTACTGGCATGAAAATTGCATCTTCCCATCTCTAACAGGTCTGGTAGTCATATAACAGAAATCACCAGTAGACATCTGGTGAGATCTAAGGCAAGCATTTGTGGGTCACAATGGAAGGAAACCAGGGAATTGAAGGAAGATGGGATTCTGTTTTTCCTAGAAAAAAACCTCCGTTCCCTGATGGTCACAAGTATCTGAGGGCATGAAATGCTGGGCTTCAGAATGGGGCAGGGGAGATGCTCGAGGGAGAGAGCTGGTTATTATTGAATTCCTCTGTGCCAGGCATTGTTTGGGGCATGTTCCATGTATTCTGCCCCTCTGCTGGGTGTTTTTACATTCACTGTGCTTGTGAGGTACTTAGTATGACAAGTAGGAAGTTTTGCAACCTATTTTTCAGAGTGGGTTATTGCCAGAGTCAGGAGTCTAACCCCTACCCAGCAAACAACCAAACCCAAGTTCTTTCGAAGGCAGTTTTCAGCAGAGGGGCCAGGTTCTATGTGAAAGGCAAGGGAGCCCATTTACACAGCCACTGACAACCCTTTAATTTACAAGGCTGTCAGTGATTTTCACATGGCATAAAAATAAATCTCACTTTTTTTTTTCTGTAATTCATTATTTCATACAAACAACTTTTTTCTGAGCTCTTCCCACATAACTAGGCACTATTCTAAGTAGTGGAGATTTATAAGGGAGTTAATAAGCTCTATTCTCTACCTCATGGTAGAGCTAGGGAAAGTATTATTTTTTATGCTTAATTTGCTTCAAGGAATCCACTAAGTTCATTACAACTCTTTGTATTTTACATCTATGTTGTTTAACTCTCATTAGAGTTTACATTATCCTCATTGTATAGATGACAAAACAAAAACTGAGAAAGATGTAAGATGTTGTCTGGGTTGACCTGGCTGGTCAGAGGTACGGCCATGATTCCAACCCAGTACTGTCTGGCAGCAGACTCTACTCTCATAGGCCACGATGCAAAGTCTGATGTTACTCCTTAAGCACCAAGCTGCCCCAAGAGGTGGAATCAATGAAAATTCCCCTAGAGCATCATGTTTGATGGCTGGCCTTTGTCCCCTGGCTCAGCTGCTGACACTGCTGTCCCCTATGTACTGATTTATTTGATGTCTGCTATTTCTCATTAAAGTCCCCGGGTGAATACTGAGAAACTAAAGAATTGGGCAGGGCAAAGGGAAGAGAAGAAGGCAGAAAAGGCTCAGCTGGGTTTTCATAAAGTATGAGAAGGGTTTGACTTTAGCTGGAGGAGAAGAAGGGGACAACTTTTTTTAGCATCGAAAGTTCTATATGCAGAATGGAAGGAGCTTAGAGTTGTAGCGCCACTTCTGTATCTAACACTCTTGAGCAAACTGATTCCCAATCTTGATGCTTAGTTTTCTCATCTGTAAAATGGCCCTGATGATCCTTATGTTCATGGGAACTTTATTATTTTTTTAAAATTTATTTATTTATTTTTGGTTGCATTGGGTCTTCGTTGCTGTGCGCGGGCTTTCTCTAGTTGCGGCGAGCGGGGGCTACTCTTCATTGTGGTGTGCAGGCTTCTCATTGCGGTGGCTTCTCTTGTTGTGGAGCACGGGCTCTAGGCACATGGGCTTCAGTAACTGTGGCACGCGGGCTCAGTAGTTGTGGCTCGTGGGCTCTAGAGCACAGGCTCAGTAGTTGTGGCGCACGGGCTTAGTTGCTCCGCGGCATGTGGGATCTTCCCTGACCAGGGCTCGAACCTGTGTCCCCTGCATTGGCAGGTGGATTCTCAACCACTGCGCCACCAGGGAAGTCCTCATGGGAACTTTAAATCTCTGATTCGCATAAGCATGCTCACTCCCTGATTAGTACAGCTCTGATCACTGTCTGAAAAGCAAATCCTTCTTAACATGAGGCATGCTTCTCAAAAGACCACAACTACATGCATTCTATAAAGCCAAACAAAGGTTATTGCCAGGAGAAGGTAGCTAGTTGAATAAATCTTTCACAGAATTGTCCTCTAACAATGTGATTTGTCTTTATGCATGATAAAAGACATAGCTCCTTCTGAATTATTCTAACAGATGATGACATAGTGTCATGGTTAGGTATATATTCTGGATTGACTTAATAGCTCAGATGACCTTGAATAAATTCATTAACCTGTTTCTAGCTTGGGTTTCCCATCTGCAAAATATGTCAAATAGGACCTACCTCATTGCAAAGATGAGTCACTGCAAAGATTAAATGCAATACTGCATGTAAATCATTAATGAGCATGGTGCCTACGTGGTACAAATATTGCTATTACTTATTGAACACCAACATGCACTAGTGACCAGATGTATATTATTTCTAATCCTGCATGACTAGAAACTTTTATCCCCATTTTACAGAGGAGAAGCTCAGGCTAAGAGAACAGATGGAACTGATTCCCAGTCACGAGGTTAATAAGCACCAGGGCCAGGATGGCATGGATTTGATTAAGTTTTTCCTACTCTTCCACACCTCCTCATATTTTGTAAGCTTAGAGTTTAAAACCTCAGGGCAATTTAAAATATTTGAAACTTCAGCTACCTATATGAAATTTTTTTGTTTGTTATTCTGCCATAGAAGATACAGCATAAATTCTACTTCCTGGTTTGGGAGAATAGGCACCAGCCTGCCCACCCACAGAGACACCAGGCCTGCAGGTGGCGTGGGTCTGCCCTCCCCTGCCCTTACGTACCCACGTTGGACCTCTCGGGCACGTTGGCGTGATACGTCTCGTGTAAGAACTCGGGAGGGTTGTCATTAATGTCCTGGACCTTGACGATGAATTCTGATGGCGGCTCCAGGGGCCGGTTGGTGTCCCTGTCCACCGCCTGAGCCATCAGCGTGTACTGGGCTCTCTCCTCTCGGTCCAATGTCTTGGTAGCATGAATGTTCCCTGATTTGTCATCAATCACAAAAATGGTTCCGGCTCCTTCACCTGAGAGAATGTATTTAATGTTCCCATCACCAGAGTCAATATCGGAATGAAGCTAGGAGAAGAGAAATCGAGATTTGTAATTCCATGACGGATGCACTGGGGAGGTAGAGACACACTCACATGCTGTTGAGACAATACACTGTTTACACACACACACACACACACACACACACACACTGAGAGGGAGATGTTCTCACCCCATTTTACAAATGAAGAAATGTAATCTTAGAGAAGATAATTGTCTTGGCCAAGGTCACACAGCTGGGGAGCAGTGAAGCCAGGGTCCAAACATTTTTTTTTTTAATTTTTATTTTTTTTTGCTGTACGCGGGCCTCTCACTGCCGTGGCCTCTCCCGTTGCGGAGCACAGGCTCTGGACGCGTAGGCCCAGCAGCCATGGCCCACGGGCCCAGCCGCTCCACGGCATGTGGGATCTTCCCGGACCGGGGCGCGAACCCGTGTCCCCTGAATCGGCAGGCGGACCCTCAACCACTGCCACCAGGGGAGCCCGGTCCAAACATTTTTAAATTTTAAGATTCATGTTCTCCCTCCCCCTCTCCCCTTACATATGCACACATACAAAATATATATAATATACATTAGTTCAGTTATTTTGAAAGAAATATGCACATACTATAGAAAATAAAAAAAATACACATTTGTGCAATAAGTAAATCTTATAAGTTCTGATTCCCATGCCTTCTTTTTCCCTGCTCAGAGACAGTTCTTATGACCAGTTTATGGTGAATCCTCTAAGACATATTCTATGCATATGCAAGAATATCTACACAGATACACGTGCTTTGGTTTATTTTTACACAATAAAGTGCATAGTGCACTTACCACTCTTCACCTCTGCTTTCCTACCACAATAAATTCAGAGGACCCTTCCACACTGGTACATATAAATCGACCTCATCAATTGTATGGATGTTATTATAATTTCAGTCCTCTTCCAAAGGACACTAAGATTCCAAAGGACACCAGGCTTTTGTTACCTCAAACAATCCATTGATCAGACTTTCTGGAAGACCTGCTGTGTGGCACAGGAAGTAGGAGGAGCTGAGGATGGAACCTGCCTGAACAAGCCCCCATTCCCATCGTAAGCGTGGGGTGAGTGGGGTGGGTTGATATATAAGCAGCTCTTAGACTATACAAAGACTGTATATCCTTGGGATTTTCCCCTCTGTTGACAAAGCCCAGAGAAATGATGGAACTTGCCCCAATCCACAGTTGGCAGGGCCAGGAAGTCATCCAGGTCTCCTAACTACCCACCTGTGCCTTCTGCCTTGACTCTGCTCTGTGTTTTGTAACATGGAACTCCCCCCTCAAAGACCACATCCAATTTTCCTGTAGCAATAAACTCTTTATTGTACCTTGTTGCCCAACCTCAGCTTCTGCAGCTATCATCTTGATGAGTTCCTCTGCCCTCATTTTACCCTTTGTGGGAAAAGATAAGCATCACTCTCACCATTCTCATAGGCTTCAAGGGTAGCCAAGTGGATAAAAAGCCCTTGGTTCTACCTACTACGTAAGAAAACCTAGTATAAACTAAAAAGCTTTTTTCAAATGACATTGAAATGATAATAATGCTTACAACTTATAATTATTATCTTATTATTTATTATTATAATTCCGTTTTAATATTATTAATGCGATTTTAATTATTATTATTATGAAACCAAGACCTAGAAAGCTTGTCCAGAATCACAAAGCAGGATTGAACACATTGCTTTTAAAAATTTTTTGTACTGTTTCAATTTCCCCCAAAATATCTAACCGATTAACAGTGCCTCTGTGAAACACCAAATATTTCAGCTCAGGGGGATACCTGTCGGTACAAATTACATGTTGATTTTAGTCTATAGTGCTTCTCAGGAAAAGGAAAAAAGCATACTTTCCTTCAGAACTTGTTATTCGTAACAAGCTATGTGCTGTCATGAAATTATGACTACACGTTTCTTATGAATAAGGCAGTTTGCGAGTAATATACAAAGCAATTTGAATATATGAAGCTACAAAGAATGACCCAAATTGCCCCAGTCTTCATACAAGTTTCCACAGTGAGGGCAGGAGCCCTGCCCCCATTCCTCTGGCTCCCCACCTAACCCCCAATAATAGTTTATGTTCATTTGTTTTCCCTGCCTCAGACCTGGCAAAAGTCAGGGGCTCAGCCATGTGAATGCGCAACAAGGAAATCAATACAACACTTACTTTAATGGAAGTGTTTAGACAAGGCATGTTTCTAGGGAACCTTCATATATTACATATGAATTCGGCAAGACTCTTGGGAATCAAACAAATTTCATGATCAACCAAATAACTGAAAAAAATTTAAATATACTGCTCATTATTTTTATCTTGTTTTCAGAGTTCAAAGTTGGATATAAATTCCTTTTTTTCCCTCTCCAACAAAGATGATCCATACAACCAACAATGATATTTATTAGTTTCAACACAGAAAGCAGTTTGGCAAACCATTCAGTGCTATCAAGGGATCAGTTGCTGAGGTGGACACAGCCAATTCCTAACTCCCAAGACTGATGGCATCCCCTCTGCAGAGCGCAGCATGATGCAGACTCTGCTTCCTGCAGGAAATCTAAAAGTCCATGGTTTGCCAAATTCCACTTTTTGAGAGCATCTTAAATCACTTAACCTTGAATGGCATCAAATCAAAGTTTTTAGGGAACAAGTCATCTAGTCTAATCTTCCTATTCATGGGGAACTACAGATCAGCATTGTCTCAAAAGGAAGTTCCATAGGATCCAACCACTTTATTTCTTTTTACTCCCATCCAATCCGACATCAGGCTCATTTTCGTGTGTCTAGATTTTCCATCCTCTTCCATCTGCTGCCTTTTAGGAGGCATGACACCTGCTTGCTCCACAGAGATGCTGAAATGGCCCTCTAGGTCCTGTCTCTTCTGCACTCCCCACCCTAATACACACCCTGCTCCCCACTGAGAAAGTCCCCGTGGTAGATGTTCTATTTTCTCAGAACAGTTCATGCACAGCTCTCCACATTGTTCAAGCCACACAGCTCCCGCTGTGGCTCAAATCTCTTCTTCCTCCCTGGGCATACAGCCCATCTCCTTGATGGAAGGAATTCTATGTGCCAGTTATTTCCCTGTGCTCCATTTCTCAAGGATACATCTACTTTGGGTGTAATCTTTCCATTTTGGATATAAATGATGAAATTGCTCTAGTATATCTCTTCAAAAAGGCACTTCTCCAACCCTTAACAATATTATTGAGATGCTAATATGAACCTCCTCCAAAGATGTCAATTCCATAAATATGGAATGCTATTCTCAAGCAGCAACTAAGATAACTTCATTGGAATCTATGAGGCTCAAAAATGAGCACCCCACAAATCTGCTCTTGTCCCTTTCCCCCTTCACAGGATAATTTTTACTCATCCTTCAGGTCACGAGTTATTACCATTGTCTCCATGAAACTTCCCTTCATCCCTCCCAAACTCTACCATGTAAATTGAATTGCTAGTGAATTTCTTCATTATTCTACTCCTGTTGTAGTTTTTTAATTGCTTAGGTAAGTGTCTCTTTTCCACTAGTCCCTGAACTCTTTGAGACCAAGGACTATTTTACCCTAGTTTACCATTTGCCTCACTCTCTACCTTCCCATAGCAGGCTTTATGTTCTTATGTGTGTGAACACCTATCTCCTCGCAGTTACTGTCACTGTTCTCTAAAAGATGGCTCTATGTTTTACCATAATTGATATAGCAGACAGTCAGTTTTTCAAACATATTTTGTTTGTTTTTGTTTTTTAATTTTAGCTGTGCTGTGAGGCTTGCAGGATCTCGGTTCCCCGACCAGGGATTGAACCCGGGCCTCCTCAGTGCAAGTGCCGAATCCTAACCACTAGACCACCAGGGATCTCCCTCAAACATATTTTGAACTCTCTACCCTTGCACTTTTTGGAGGGGGTACACAGAGAATGCAGGATTTCTCAGTAGTACTAAGACTCTCAAGCCTTCTGAAATGGGTTTTGCCATCCCTAAGCCAAAGTGGATAAAATTCCACCCATTCTTATGACACATCCATTCCTCTTGTCAAATATTCACAGAGGCGTCCCCAAAGCTGGACTTTGGTACAGGACCTGGGGATACAAAAATGACACTGTTCCTGATGGAAAGTAGCTTAGGGTCCAGTGAGGGAGATAGATGAATACATAGACATGTGTACTACAGAAAGGAAAGCTGTGATGAAAAGACTCCAGAGCATCATAAGAACACAAACGATGGCATCCAAGTTGGGGTTTGGATGTGGTAGGAGAAATGCCCCCAGTTGGAGAATGGTTAAGTAGATAATCATCATTTCCATTCAGTAGACTACTGTGTAACCATTAAAAAACAGAGTTTTGAGGGCATAACATCAAGTGGAAAACTGAAGTGTTCTTAACATGGGTAAGTCTATGAACTACAAAAAAAAAAAAAAGGCTAGAAGGATGTATGAACAATGATTTTGTGGGTTTTACTGATGGCCAGACCATTATTATTTTCCCTCCTATATTTTTGTTTTGACCATACCCTAGTACAGGGATGGTGGAGAGTGAGAAATAAATGTGGAGTGACAGCAGCCTTACCCTGCCCACGAGCACAGGGTCAGGCCCGGTGTACTCCTCTATCACGAAGAACTGGTTCCAGACCCAGCCTCTCTTGGAGCGCTGCAGCACCTGGCCCTCCTTGCCCTTCTCGTGGTGCCCGTGGAACGACGGTCGCAGGTGGCTCCTACGCTCCGTGGCGAAGGCCTGGCTATGGCACAGCACGCCCAGGCACACCAGGGCGGCTTGTAAACAGTAGTTCTCCTTCATTTTTGGTTACGTGGTAGGCACAGGAGAATGCGGCTGTCACCCCTTCCAGCGACTGTGCTGCGGCCTGGCCAATGGTGGCCTCCCACGCGTCACGCCGAGCTCTCTCGGACTGGAATGTTTCTCCTTGCTGAGCACATCACGTCAGGGCTGCCCACTTCCCCGGTCGGCCTCTGCAGGCAGAAAGAAAGGTCAGACTAGTCGCAGGCTCCATCCCCACTTCATTTCAATTCCATTCTGTAAACACGGACCCACTTTGGACCCTGTTAGGGCTTTGCTCTGGGTACTGAGGATGCAGAAGCCAGTGAGAAATAGTCCCTGCTCTCTGGCCGTTTACCACGCGGTGGGTAAGATAAACACATACACGAAGAAACCCCTCAAGGTCTATATGAGGATAAAACTTGTGCGCTGTGGAATCCAGCTGCCCAGGTCTGAGTGTCGGTTTTACCATTTACTAGCTCTGGGTTTGGGTAAGCCGACACTGAGCTCAGCTTGCTCATTTATGAAATGGGCTCGCGAATCGAACTCACTGCAAGATCTACACAGGGATACACGAGTAATACCCCTAAGTCTCTTAGCACAGGGCCTGCTGTACAGTAAACGCTTCATATTTCTCTGTTATTATTATGATCATAACTGTGCTTGGGTATGTTTTTGTAATAGGGAAACTTAAGGGCATTATGGGCGGCCAGGAGAGGAACACATAATTGATGGGGGTTGAGGATGGAGATGGCAGAGAGTGGGGACTGTTAAGGAGGACTTCCTGGAGGATGGAATGGATGGGCACAACCATCAGATGAGTTACTGTGATAAGAAGGGGATGGATGGGATGTCCAGGTAGGAGGAACAGCGAGCCCCAGAGCCCAGAGCTGGTCACAAGCACAGCACGTCCCAAGACTGTTCGGCTTACTGGATGGTATAAGAAAGGAGGAAGCCAGCAATGAATCCTTCTAGATATGGGAGGTCGGGGCAGACCCTAAGATGGTCACTGATGGCCACTAAAACATTTGTCAGTGAAATAACGGGTCAAATTCTCATTGTTGGATCAATATAGTGTCAATTCAGTAAGCCAGATTTGCTCTTGTCCGGTCCAGTGTCCACCCAAGAATCTGACGATCCTACCTTCACCTGACAGTCTTTCCAAGGATACTTTATAAGCTCTCTCCAACAAGGAAAAGCAAAATAAAACAGCATCCCCACCAGCTGGTCCAAAGGTCTTGTTCCTGGCACCCAGCCATGACTCAGCTACTCATCGATAGTAAAGATGAGCTGCTAACGCCTTTCCCTGCCTCTTGTGGTTTCTCACCTTACAGTCACTCCAGTCCTCTCTCCAGCACTCTGGTTCTTGTCTCTGGTCCTTAACTCCTGCCCCAGGTTTCTGGGCTTCTTCACGGGACTTTGTTTTTCTGGTGCTGGAAACTTAATTCTCCCCTAAGGAACTTCCAAAGCTCATTCTCCTATCTTAGGATCCTACACCTTCTTCTGGACAGTCATCCTCTCCCCTTGGAGCACCTCTCAGAAACAAGTCGGACCCCTAGTTCCCCGAACCAGACTGTCCTCACTACCACCCCCATCCCCAACGGGAGGGACTCTCAGAAAGTTGCTGGGCATGGATGATGACACTTCATTTCAACACCAGTGGGTCTAAATGAAATTGGTGAGATTTTTTTTTTTAATTGAGAGGTATAGTTGATTTATAATGTTGTGTTAGTTTCAGGTGTATGGCAAAGTGATTCAGTTATATGTGTGTGTGTGTATATATAGGTTTATATATACATATATATATATTCTTTTTCAGATTCTTTTCCCTTATAGGCTATTACAAAATATTGATTATCATTCCCTGTGCTATACAGTAGGTCCTTGCTGGTTATCTATTTTATATATAGTAGTGTGTATATGTTAATCCCGAACTCCTAATTTATCTCCCCCACCCCATTTCCCCTTTGCTAACTCTAAGTTTGTTTTCTGTGTCTGTGGGTCTATTTCTGCTTTATAAATAAGTTCATTTGTATCATGTTTTTGTAGATTCCACATATAAGCAATATCATATGATGTTTTTCTTTCTCTGTCTGGCTTACTTCACTTAGTATGATCATCTCTAGGTCCATCCATGCTGCTGCATATTGCTGCAAACGGCATTATTTTATTCTTTTTTATGGCTGAGTAGTATTCCATTATATATATATGAGCTGCTAATGCCTTTCCCTGCCTCTTGTGGTTTCTCACCTGCAGTCACTCCAGTCCTCTCTCTAGCACTTTGGTTCTTATATATATATATATCTCACATCTTCTTTATTTATTCCTCTGTTGATGGACATTTAGGTTGCTTCCATGTCTTGGCTATTGTAAATAGTGCTGCAGTGAACATTGGGGTGCATGTATCTTTTTGAATTATGGTTTTCTTGGGATATATGCCCAGGAGTGGGATTGCAGGATCATATGGTAACTCTATTTTTAGTTTTTTAAGGAACTTACATACTGTTCTCCATAGTAGCTGTGCCAGTGAAATTGGTGAGATTCTTGAGTGTTGTAGGAATAAAAACCATCACCTAATTCTTTGCTACATGATTTGGATGAAGTGGTTAGATGGCGGGGAGGGGAATAGGAAAGAGAGAGAATGCATCTTGGCAGAGTTTGGAGGTCAGGTAAACGTGAATTGGAACACCACTTCTGTATATTTCAATCAGGGTGGCCTTCGACATGTCAGTCAGGCACTCTTAGCGCCCTCAGTCTCATCTGAACAATAGGGATGACAAGAATCGGTACACACATGCAGGGCTGAAGACAGAGAGGGAACTGGGCACGCACTGGATCTCTTCCTCTCTTTCTAGAGCACCACAGTCCAAGCACGCAGCCCTCACTCAGCAGAAGGAAGTGCTCTTGCCTTGCAGGTGGAGATGCCCAGGAGACAGGGGTGAGGTGCTTTCTCTAAGAGAGGAATTGAGGAATAAGAGTTCCATGGAGGTACAGCCATCTGGCCTTAGAGGTCTCAAAATTAAGGGAACTGGTGGCATTCTAATGTGCTGCTGCAGAACCCCTTTTCTTCTGAGGCTCTTTGATTTCATCAGCCCAAGACTTTCTGCTCCTTTGTAATATGGCAAATGTTATCTGGGGAGGCCACAGATGTGCATTCATTTCAGGTGACCATCACTGTCCTCAAGACGATTTTATGATGTTTTATGCAAGTCTCTTTTCAGGGAATAGGGAGTTTAGTGTTTGTTGTAGACGGACTCTGGGATATGTAAAAGGCTGTGTGGAAGAGAGAGAAAGATTCAAAAGGCAGTGTCATCACTTAACAGCTTCACCCTGAGACTCAGGCATTTCAATACTACATCAAATGCTGTTTCTTACAAGGCAAACTAACTGCATAGAAAGAGCATAGGGAGGGACCAGAAGGAGTTTGATCCTACACTGAGGCAATGTGAAGCCATAGGAAGATGCCTGCATTTAAGTCAAAAAGCCAAAGATATGATTAAGAATCTGCCACTTAGCTGGTAGTGGGACCTCCCTCAGCTCCGAGAGTGGAGGCTCTGCCTCATTCCCTGTGGAGTGAAGCCACTGGAAGACATTTTCTACAAGTGGTTTCCAGGTTCATGTTCTTGTTTGGAGTTGGGGTGAGATATCTTGGGAGCTCTTCTGATTCATACACCATCTCCTTACTATACTGGTTTCCTCTTAATGGTTTGGATGATATCTTATTTACAATTAGATGGCCAATGCCTGAGCTCAAAGCAGGACACCAATAAAAGGTGAATGTATGATTTGAACCCCATACTTCAAGTTCAAACTTGATATTGCCACCATAGAATCTCAAGAAGAAGAAATAGAAAAGAAAAAGCATATGGTGCAACAAGATCTCTGCCCATTTTACACCAGGCCAATTAGTAAGTGTTCATTCACACGGTGATAAATTATTCTTGCATATAAACTGTGAAGTGTATTTGAAAGAAAGGGTTTAATTAAAGTTGATATTTCTGCACCTCTTTCTTCTGGCTGCCATTCTGCTGTAAAGCACAATTATTTCTGACACTAAACGTGTTGAAACTAGATGACAACTTTCTTTTTCCTTTACAGAAGAAAAATTCTAGCTTGATACTAATGAATTTAAGAGTTTCCACATGACCAATAAACAATAAATTTCACCCTTTGTTAAAAAGGTGAAATTATCTATTTTCTTCTGTTGGAAAGAATAGCAAAATCAACTTGCTGGGGCTTCCCTGGTGGCGCAGTGGTTGAGAGCCCGCCTGCCGATGCAGGGGACACGGGTTCGTGCCCCGGTCTGGGAGGATCCCACATGCCGCGGAGCGGCTGGGCCCTTGAGCCATGGCCGCTGAGCCCGCGCGTCTGGAGCCTGTGCTCCGCAGCGGGAGAGGCCACAGCAGTGAGAGGCCCGCATACCGCAAAAAAAAAAAAAAAAATCAACTTGCTTTTAAAAGTAATTCCTTGAAACCATTATTTATAAGTGCTTATATGGCTGTATGTACTATATAAAGTTATTTTAATTGTTAATCTCAGGTTATGTTAAGATGAATTTTAAGACATTATTTTTTAATTCAATTTCAGAATGAAAATTTACTTATTAGCAAAAGCTTTTTCTAGCTATTGCTCTAAAAACTTTACAAATAGTAACTCATCCATTAATTTCTATAACAAACTTATGAATAGGTACTGTGAATATTCTTATTTTAAAGGATGGAAACTGAGGCCCGAATAGATTAAGCAACTTGTGCAAAGTTATGCTTCAGATAAATTGTAGTGCTGAATCTGAGCCCATGACGTTTGGCTCTAGAGTCTGTGTCCTTAACCAGTGAGCAATACCAGCTATCACCACTTGTTGGTTTCTGAGATTCATAAGGAGACGATATGGACACTGTGATAAAAACAGTAACCTAGATGCCACGTTCAGTAAACCAGTATGAGAACCTAGTATATACTCATAATATGACTATGATGAAAATGTTAACAGCAGTAAACATTTGTCCAGTGTTATTGTCTGTCTAACATTCTTCTAAGTGCTTTCTTTCAGTGAGTTGAGTCATAAATTTTCACAATAACTCTGTGCAATAGTATTATTGTTATCCCCATTTTACAGATAAGTAGTCTGAGGCATAGCAAGATTAAGTAACTTGCTCGTAGTTACAGAGCCAGCAAGTGGAGGAGCTGAGATATGAACACTGGATGCTTGGTTCCAAGACCTGCATTGTTATCCCCTATAATCCCATGTGATATTGCCTCTCTAAGAGAAGGCTGAAGATCAAATATGGACACATATCATAAGACATATCATAATAGTCTAATGATGAAAATAATTTAAGTTTTGGTGGCTCTCTGGTGGGGGGTAATACTGTAACTAAAATATTAAACCAAACTAGAAAGAGGAAGATAAAGCATTTTATAGCAATGATCAAAGTGAAGAGGAACAGGAAGTGATTATATCAGTTCATCAACAACACAGTACCACCAGGTCCTTGAACAGCACTAGTACACAAAAGTAAGTCTTTGCGTTTTATTTTTAAACACCCTGTTTCAGAATTTCTATATATATAGGATAAAAAAGATGTGTTCAGAAAGATTATTATTATTATTATTTGGAAATGCTTCTAAAATCTAGAGATCTGGTTGATGTATGCAGTGGTACAGAGTCTGCAGGAATCACTCATGAAAATGAACAGGAGACCGCCCTCCTAAGAAGACCTTCACGTTGGTCACAACTAAGGAAATATATCAGTGTTCTAATTGGTTTTAATAAAGATCCCCAAGGCAGTTCTTGAACAATCCTTCCATTTAAGCACTTGCTAGCAGTATGCCAGAATGTCTAAGCATTGAGGTTCCACTAAAACATATAGGAGGACTTCATTTTATGATGGGAGCATATTGCTTGCAAGGAAAAATAAATGTTGTTGAAAGTCACAGGAGTAATAATATGACAGGAAAATGGATTTGCAAAACCACCGGCTCTAAGTGGAAGGCTCGCCCCTCTATCCTGAGAGCAGATAGCCCGTCATAAGCTACTGCGCCTTGAGCATAAAACTCACTGTGCTTGCTTTTGTCTCCGTTAAAGAAAATGACATACGGGTGTTTAAGTATATTTGGACTCCTGCTGGAAATTGTTATCGGGTAGAGAAAAAAAGACGAAAACGCTTAGCAAAAATCCAGCGGCTTTGGTTTTTTAGCTTTCTCCTCCCCCACAGAGCTGGAAGGATCAGACAGGCTGACCTGTTCTTTTCATTTCCAGGGAGTTAATTTACAGTTAAAGACAGGTTATCATTCCATGAAGAATATTACCGAGCCCACCAGAACTCAAAACCTTATTCTGCAAGTGCAGTGTCCGCTTGTCAGGAGCTCAGGGGCTCTGGTCCCCACTGCAACAAACACAGCTTTGTAACCAATCGGATTCCATTATGCAAATTAATTCAAGCATACTTTATTCCCCGCTCAGATCTCATCACTCAGCACTGAGCTGGTCTCTAGTTTCAAATCAAATCACAGGAATTATGCCATGTCTGTGGAAATCACAGAGAATGGAGAGAGGAAGTATTACAAGAACTACTGAATCACATTTCTTTCCCCGATTTCTACGCTTGGAGCAAAGCATAAGCTTGCGGTAACAGTCGCTTCTGCTCAGGTGCAGAATACACAGCAGAGACTGCCAAGCAGGCATTGTATATGTTACTCCACTCTCTGATACCAAATTCAAATGTTAAAGTAGGTAGCAAAGAGGGCTCCTTATCAATGACCATGACGTGCTTTAAGGGCAAGTGGAATATTTAAAACTGTTCCATGTAAGTTTCATTCTCTGCTTCTAGAGAAATAGAGAACCACAGGAGTGTCAGCTTTGGAAGTGAAAAGATCAGTCCCTGCCTGGTGTTGGGAAGGCCTGGGTGCAAATCCTAGTTCCATCACTTATGGACTATATAAAATTAGGCAATGATAGTTGAAATCATCCTTGACGAGGTGCTTGATTTTTCTAGTACTGGGCAATATACTCAGGGCTTGATATACACCATTTAACTGTATTTTCACAACTGTTTGTAAATATCACCCACAATATTATCTACAAGGAAACTGAGGTTGTGAGTGATTAAGTAAATCGTTCAAGGATACACTCTGAAACACTGGCAAGGCTGCAATTCAAATTCAAATTTATGTGACTGCAAAACCCATGCTTTGGCTTTACCTGGCTCCCAAACACTAAGAGTCGATGTTCCTGATCTTCAACACAAGGACATGGGTTAGACCATCTCCAAGGATGGTCTAAACTCCACATTGTATTTGACATTGAAAAAAATCTTTGTTAGATGTGAATTTCATTTAAGTATGTACAATCAGCCTTTATATTCTTAGGCTTTTGTGGCCACAGTGTATTCTAGAAATCCATCTTAAGTCCCCAGACCCCAAACATATAGAATCATTCACTGATTATTTATTTATCTTTTCAAGTAATTAAATCATCTTCAAATGATAAGAGGACTAAACACAATCCGTGATATGAAGAACTTATTATTTTTGCTCTACTCAATCCTTAAGATAGTCTTTTTCTCACTGTAATATTTTAAAATGTTAATCATTAAGTTGAATAAAATATATCAACACATACAGTTAATAACACTGTCATCAGTATCATCTCGGGCTATGAATATACACCCTATATAAATGTGTGGAAAGAGAGAGATCTTATTTTCCATTTTTCTTCTGCATGAGTGAAAGTACCTGAGGGAAGGTTAGGGCAAAAATGGTAGTGATAAACAGATGCTCAACATAATGTAACATCATTTGTGGTATCAAAGGCCTGTATGTAAATCTCTCTTTGTCTCAGAGCAGTGAATATCTATAAAGCTTTCTTTGTTTCCTGGTTCCTTCATTCAGCAGTAACTTTTCACAGTGCCAGACCTGGGTTGGACCCTGGAGGCTGCAATGCCTCTCTGATCTGTAGACTCTACTCAAACAATGGTGAGACAGTTGTCTAAGCAGATAAATGATCGTATGATGTGATAAGTGCAAACAGGACTGGGTAAAAGAACACAGTGACCACAGTGTGACCACTGTGACCACATCTCTGCAGATGAATTTGTAACATATCACTCCTGCCTTCTGGTACTTGCCTACTCCAGCCTCCCACATCTGGAGTTTCCACTCTCACCCAGAGCCATGGATGATTGAACCACATATAGTCCAGTGATAACCAAACCATAAACCAACCCCTGATTTTATCAAACTGTGTAACCTCCTTCAAAATGATAACCTCGGTGAATCAGATCCACTGGGGAACTTTAATGAAAGAAAACAGGACCATTTGCCAGTTAGTAAGGGAGCTGCAACGGAAGGTTATGAGGCACCTGGGGGATGCAGTAGCCACAAAGTGACATCTTATGGCCAGTGTTTCAGTGAAATCAAGGTATGAGCAAGTCAGTTAGAAACCAAACAGAAACAAACATGGCCTCTGTCCCTGAGCCACGTAAATGGCAGAGCACATGGCCCTGTTATCTGAAGATCTTGGCAATCAAGAACTTCCCTCCAGCTGTTGTCTCCACGGGGCCCAGCCCTACTGATACTCTGTTTCTGAATTTCTATGAGGTTGTTTGCACCGCCCTCCCTATACATCGGATGACAATAAGCCCCTTGTACATGAGCTAACTTGAGTGCTTTCTTTTATCATCAAACGGCAAACCTAGTAAACTATCAATACAATAATCAAGAGGAAAAGTTAGGTGGTTCTTCCCCTGGTCAAGGGTGAAGTACTATAGCTGTGGAGATCCTTTGTTCAGATGTAGAAAATGCCTATTTCTTCTCTAAATTTCCAAGGAATACTGGGCAATAGGGAGAGGTGTAGAACAAAAGTTCTACACTTGGGTTGTAGCAAAGGTTCTGCCACTAAACAGTTGAGTAACCTTAGAAAAGACACTCTTCCTTTGGGACTAAGATTCTCCTTCTATAAAATAGAAGACTGGCAATAGCCTGTTAAGGAGCTGTCTACAGGAGCCTGTGAGTCTGTGCTGGGCTGAGACACAGCGACTTTCCCTGGATGGAGAGAGATGAAAATTCATTTAGAAGGTCTGGATCCTGCTGCACTGGCAGGGCTGCTCCATGCGCAACTCCAGGAGTCCCACTCACATCAGATGTAATGTGAATGGTGCCCTGTGGGACTAGGCAATGCAAGACCTACTAATGTGACAGGTATTAAAACCCAGCATTAGGAATCAGGACTTTACCCGATGGACAGTGAGACTCCATTAAGTTCTCTGGTCGGGAGATTGATGGAGCCTGAGCTGCCAGGGGTATGCAGGATAAACCAACATGAGAAATGGCAGTTCTGACAAAATTGTTGAGAGCATGGGCTCAGGAGTCAGATGGGGTTAGAGGATTACAGCTCAAGAGTTACTACTCACTACGTGTGTGACTCAACCTCTGTAGGTCTCTACACCGCAACACTGAAAATGTGAAGAACACCAGGACCGGTCTTAACCGGGGAGCTCTAAAATGAAACAAGATGGTGCATGAAGAGAACTCCGTGTAGCACTTGACATGGGCGGGCACACAGCAGCCCATATAAAGACTATAAATTAGGAGTTTTGTTCCTTCAACAAGAATACATAAATATGTACTATAAGCCCTGGATGCATGAATATGGCATATAATACACATACAACATGCAATACGTTGCAAGCCTCACAAAGGTCTCCAGGAGGCTGTCCATTAAGGAGATACAGACAAACCGATATTTTTAATAGGGATTGCTAAATGCAAGGATAGTAATATATGAGTCCAGGGAGACTCCTGGAATCATTGCAATAGTTCAGGTGAGAGATAGTATGGTTCTGAACTAGAAAAATAAGCCTCGTATGGAGGAAAGAAGGCCTTTCTAGAAATCATGCGATGTGAAGGGCCTTGGGAACTGGACAGATTGAGGATAGAGGATGAGACTGCAGTCTGGGGAGAGTGAGAAGACAGTGGTGCTGCTCCTGGCCTCAAAAGAAGAAGACAGTGGTTTGGGGATAAAGAGCATGAGTTTGGTTTTAAACATATTAAGCTTGTAAAGCCAATGGATTGATGTTCAGGTGGAAAGCTCAGAGTAAGTCCAGTTCCCAACTTCTTCCAGTAGTAGGTATTGTCAATGTCAGCATTTCTGTTTCAAGTTCGGACATCTTGTTGCATTAATCAATCTTAGAATCTCAGAACTGGGAGAAATCCTAGCTTAGATTTTCCACTATTCGTTCTTCTTCAACAGGCAGACGGGAAAACTGAGATACAGAAATGATAAGTAACTTGCAAAATAAAAGACAGCATGAACAAAACCTAAAGACCTCACTGTATAGAGTGAAAATATAGGGGGAGGAACAAGTATCGACAGTGAAAGATAATTTTTATCACATCTACCCTGCCCTTTCCCCTCAAAACCTGGATTAAAAGCAGTCCTCCTTTTCAAACAATTTCTATGGAAACGGCCAGTCCAGGTTCAAGAAAGGAACAGACATTCAGAAATAAGGACCTGGGAGCTCTTTAAAGATGATCAGTGGAGAACTGGAAGAGGAAAAGCAATCTACATATTCTGGCTAGAATGTGACATCCTGCAGAGAACCACTTTCCACAAAGTCTGTTTTTTAAGGCATAAACAATAAGAGGAGGAGTTATCCCAGGGTGGCCTTAATAACTGACAAGAGCTTGATGTGGTTTTTTGAAATAATTACTAAGGTGAGGAGAGAGAGTGCCTCCACTCACCACCTCCCAGAGCCTTTAGAATTCTGAGAAGGCCAGCCTGTGACCTCAATCCACTGCGGTCCCCGTGCATCCGTCCAGCTTAATCAGCCGCTGAACAGGAGTGAGGAATGGAGAGTCAAGCTGCTTCCAACTCTCAGAAGCTTGATTTTTACCCGAGTGTGGGTGGGCTGTTCTGGAGGTCTCTTTCTAATGGACCTCCCCAAACTATGCTATCATGCTAAGAGTAGACTAAACTCTGCCATATTTTAAATGGCTTGTTTTGGTATCTTTACATACCCCACAGAGAGTCCCCGCCCCTCCTTGTTTTCAGAAACCAGACACCAACAATAGCTTCATAATGATCGCATTGTGGTTTCAAATAATCCAATCTTTGAAGCCCAGTTCTTTCTTTTTAAATGCATTAACGTCATTTATCAAAAGTAAGGGGTTTTTTTGAAAAAAGTTAAGCATAAAAGAAAAGTAATGGGATACAGCAAACTAGTCAAGTGCCTTGTACGTGTGCAGAGCATTTTCTGAAGCATATGCCAAACACTCTCAGACAGGCAGGACTTTCAAAGACAACGCTAAGTGTCTTTTGTGGGTCTCGGATGATATGGTTCACTTAATTAGATTTTCTATAATCCCAGGTTAATCCTATTGTGAATTACAGACGTGAGTTCACTTGCTTGGCAAAAACATCTACTGCTACAAATGCATTTCTGGAAAAAATACATAACTTACTTATAATTCATTACCAGAGTCATTATCACAAAGAGACCTACTTCATCCTCTCCCTCTGCCAGGAAGAAGGACCATTTCCATTGGTTTGATCACACTGTCCTTTTAAGCAATTTAATAAGGGCACTTTTAACCCTTCCTTTTCCCTAAGATTTGGGAACATAGCTAATTTCTCACTGAATTCCTTGCCCCTGACTAGAGTGATGTACATGCCGACATGGCCTCTGCCCCTCATAGGGCTTAAATTTTAGACTATTGTGTCTCAAGAACTTTTCTGCATATTAGAATTAACCAGGGGGGAGCGAGGTTATTTGAAAAATCCCATTGCCAAGGCCTTACTCTAAACCACTTGAAAGCAAAGAAACCAGGATTCAGTATTTTTGATGTTCCCCGGGTGGTTGCGGTGTACATTCAAGCTGAGAACCACTGATCTAGAGCTATACCCGCCAATATGGTAGCAACCTAGACACATGTAGCTTTTAAAATTTAAATTCATCTAAATTAAATGAAATTTAAAATGTACTTCCTGCACATGCTAGTCCCATTTCAAGTGCTCAATGGTGATTTCAATCATCGAAAAACAACTTCTGTTATTAGTCAGCGTTGGTCTTGGGCACTAAAACATCCTCATCTTAAGCAGAAATGTCTGTTCAGGGAATGAAGGTAGACAAAGAACACTGTTCTAGGCATTCAAAACCTGCCATGAACTCATTGCTTACGGCCAATCATCTAGACCTCAGTTTTCCTATCTGTGAAATAAAGGGCTGGGTAACACAGTGACTCTCCACATGACATTAGCAGAATGCCTGGAAAAATCAAGGGATAGGACTACAACGGGTGGGGGATGGCTGAACCCACGGGCCCCATACTCCATGGCAAACAGGACACACAGCTAGACTGGGCAAAATGCTTCCTTGAAAAGCAGTTCGGCTGCATCAGAAAAAATAAAGGAAAAAAGAAACCGCTTCTGAGATCTTGATACCTAACAGGCTTGCTGTCTCAATCCAGCAACAGTTAGTAAGTTCCTGCTTCAGTGCCTATAATCTCCTGGTTTAGGGAGGAGGTCCGGGCTCAGGAAACCGTGGGACCACTGACAACCGACAGCTCACTTCACCTCTGTGAATCTGTTTTCTCTTGTGAAAAGAAGGGCAAATGATGCATGACCTCCCTGGCTCCCAAGTTAAGTTGAGGGTCGAGTAAGATAATGGTTTGGGAAGCTCTTTGTAAAAGCATAATGTGGGCTACACAGGTGAGGGCACGCATGATGAAATGCTGACAGCAGTGGCAACTTCCATTTCTTTGAGTAATTTTTAAAGTTTTGGCTTTTAACCTTTAGTGGTGTGGATTGTAGATAAATGTAAATGACCTGTTATTGTTACAGAAAGGAGATGTGATTTCACTCCTTTTCTCTGATAAGGTTATAAAATCTGCCAGATGCTGCAAATGTACACGGGCATCCTTTTTGTTTGCCCCAGGACCAGAGGGGATTCTGTAGTGGTGACTTGTGAAGACACTGACCTCCTTGCCTAGGGGATGGTGTGTGTGTTGGGGAGAGGGGGATGGCTGATTCCAACAAGGACCCAGACTCGATAGGGATAAAGGCCAGAAGTTTCTCTGCAGAGACTAAGGGTCTTTCAGTTATCCTTGATATGGGATGAGAATGGAGCAATCATGAGGAGTATGGACAAAGCTGCCAAGTACTTGTCACATGAGAGGGTGGGCTCTCCTGACCGGATAAGTTAGGGGAGGCCATCTTGGCGAATCACTCATTCTCCATTCAGCCTCCTTTTGAAACAGCCCAGTCCATGGGGAAGAGGGGGGTGGCATAACTGTTAGTGAGTTATCATCTACAAACTAGGTTCTGTTTTTTTGAGCACCTGCTGTGTGGTAGGCACCTTGCTAGGTGCTAGGTGCTTTATATAGATTCTTTATAGCCTCTCTCCCTCCAGCATCTTTGAGAGTTTTGCATTATTGCCTCCTTTGTCCAGATAAGGAAACAACGGCCAGAGGAACTTCACTTTCAGAGCATTCGGTTTAGTTGGCACCTGAAATGAAATTTGAAGCCATATATGGCTTCTGAATCTCTTATCTTTCCACCTTTGATGATGAACTTCTCCGTAATTGTCCTCTGAAGGTCTTAATTTTTCCTTCTGGGGATGCTCAGAGCTCAGCAGGATCTTCTTCCCCATCACAACCACTTAATAAATATTTGTAGGATTTCTGTAATTGTTAAGTGCTACAAACTTAGGTGAAACATATTCTTTGCTCTCAAGGAACTCAGGTTACTAGCATTTTTTGAGAGTGCGTATTTCCTCCAAGAGTCTTGCAATTAATTCTCCACTTCGAACAAAACCAGTCCCTTAACATTTCCTTAGAGGAATTGCCCCAACCCTTCCCTAGGTGTTCTCCAGCCTGCCCCACTCTTCCAAACAGTCCTTGAAGGAATGAATCATGATTTCCAAACCTCTCTCTCACAATATTTTCCACTTTAGAACAAAGTTTTCTGCTATATCCTTCACTGCCTCAGCCTCAAAGAAAGAGCTAATGAGTAATAATATGCAAGTGGTGCAGGGAACTATAGGAAGGCAGCCAGGCAATAAATGTCTTCCAACAATAGGAACCAGCCCAACGTGAGACAGCTCTGTGAGATCTCATGAGCTAATCGTCATTGAAAAGATTAGGTATGTAGCTCATGGAAGGAAGGATTATGCCTTGATGGGGGCAAGTCCCACACATCATCGGTTCATCTGAGGACATCCAAGGTGAGGCCCAGAAGTATTCTCTGACAGGAAGACCACTGGTTGCTTCAATACCCACACTGCAAAGGAGATTCAATCCTGTTTTTAACAGCAAGTGGAGAGGAGGTGACAATAACCTTTTTTTTTAAAACAAAATTATGTAAACAAACAAAAAATATAAAACTTTAATCAGTGTATAGAGCACCAAGGTGACAAAGTACAATGGGATATTTCCCAGGTATGCCATGATGTCTCCCCAGGAGAAGCATGTGCAGCAAGGGATGGGTTCTGCCCTTGCTCTCAAGAATCTTACATCCTTTAATCAAGTAACTCTTTCCAAAAAGATTTTATCAGAAGGGCAGACTTTTGCAATCCATGGTACTGCTGGTAAAGTAGAATGGGCTCTCTAGCATCACCCACTAAGGGGAAGTCCCTTGGACCAGAGTTGCCCCAGTCACACAAGGGGCAGATGAAGACTGAACAACAAAGCAGTTATTGTATAAGTCAAGTCATGAACTTTATCATCAAGGACTTACTTAGCCTTCCTGGCAAGACATCCATGACAGAGATGCCCACTCTTGCATCTCAAGGATGGCTGCCCTCAGGGACATAGAAACATGACTTGGTCTCCTCATTCAGTCTCTTCCTGCTTCTGAATCCAACCTCTTCACTGAGTATCCCAGGCTGGGACCTTCTGCATCCCCACGGTCTAAATTCCCATCCTCCATCTCTTCTATGCATAGACAGTTTAAGATCTAAACTCCAGCAAACTAGTAAATCCCACCCAGAACTCACAAGGTCGGGGCGGGTTGGGGACGGGAGATTCAGAATTTGAAAGCTAGTTGATTTGACAAATATACACATTCAGAAAATACTAACATCCCCAGATTAAGTAGCTCATTAAAATGAACAGTAAAGATGAACATTCAGAGAGGTCAAAATATACTCAGGATGGCATAGCCACTTCACCCAGAAAGGAAATAGGACCTAGATCTGGAAACAGATGGGTAGAAGTTTGGAATGTAGACGTGGAAGGACAGTACTAAAGCCCCCTCCTTATTCCTCCTCAGAAGCCATGCCCTCCACATCATGAGTTGATGCCTTGTTTCTTGGGAAACCCACTACCTAATCCTCACCATGACTGCTTCTCTGGTGATAAGCCCAGCTGGACTGCCTAGGACTTTGAGGTTGTACCTAGGCCATGCCAGATTTTTCTCCCTGGGGTCTGCCCCTGACTCTGGCATTTTTACCTACTGCTTGGGGTCTCCCTTCTATCTGGGCAGAGGAGACAGTAAATGATGCTGCCTCCTGCCTGTATCTGCTGTGTAACTCTGGCGATGACTGTACTTCTCCCTCAGATGTATACCCTTTGGACCAACCCAGAGCAAGGACTCTGGGATTCTGGGATCTTAATATTTTCTACTGCATTAGAGTTATTCTAGCTAAGCACTCCAACCAAACACACGCACGCACGCGCGTGCGCACACACACACACACACACACACACACACACACACACACACACACGCCTGTCCCACCTTCCTGCCCTTCCCACTCTGCAGCTGAGATGTCCCAACAGGCCCTATGGCAGAGTCTCTGCACCTTGCTGCTGAATCATGTTTTATCCAGCCGGGAGTGAACTGAACCCTCGGCTGCTACATAAGTTAAATTCTTATTTTATGTCCGTATTTCACCAGCTGTACACCCTCTTCAACAGATGCCCAGCCTTCAGTTCTTGGGTAACCATTAAGATCTTCCTACAGAAGAGGAAAGATTTAAGTGTTACCCAGGATGCATCTTGGCAACAGGATAGAATGGCTTTTCTGAAAAGGGAATGACTTTTCAGATTGTATCCAGATTGAAAAGTGACTCTTACCATAAGTGAGTATAGAGTATAGGTTTCTTGACATGAGGAGGGGATGGAGGTTTCACTTTGAGAACACTCAGAGTGAAACACCAGTGATATCTAAACCAAAATCCAAAAAATAGCTTCCTGGGGTCATAAGAAAAAGCAAGCAGACATTTTGTTGAACATATTTAAAAGAAGCAACGTCTCCTTCAAATCATTACAAGTCACAAACTTGGCACTGAGATTGCACTTTGAGCAGGTAGATGAGAAAAGATACATTTTTCTTTTCTGCAAAGAGTAATGAATTGTTATACAGCAGAAACTAACACAACATTGTAAAGCAATTATACTTCAATAAAGATGTTAAAAAAAAAAGAGTAATGAAGACCTTAAGACAAGGATATGATTTTTATTTTTCCAGTGAAGCCATATTGGAACAAGAAAGCATGATAAAGAGGAGAAATTCAGATCATAGCAGACTAGTGAAAATACTTTTACTTATAACTGGCTAAAGAATTTTAAGTCAGTTCCTTAGTGAGCATGGAGAATCGGAGTTTATTTTGGAGACAACTAGACGTCATGCATACTGGATAAATGGATGGCTTCGGAGTAAACTGTTTGCCCATATTCTATTTAATGGCTCTAGTAATCCTCAATACAGTTCCTTTTGCCAATGTCCTACACAACAGAAAACAACAGCAATTTTTTTAGAGAGAACCTGGCGTCAGTGGGCACACACCCGGCATTTGCAGTCAGGCTTGTGGTGTGCTGAAATGACAAAACTATGTTGCAATTACCCTTGATAAAACTGTTTTAATATGGATCACTTTTTTTGAGTTGGGTTGCGTGTTGAACCAACTCTTGCTTTGCTAAGATGGGGCAGATTTCTAGGATCACAAACTTGCTAAAAGCCCTTTGTGTTACAGTAGAAAAATTTCCACTCCCAATCGTATGATTTAGGAATGAATACTGGTTTGGGTCTCAGAAAGCCTGCGTGTTTCCAACCCTATCATGCCTGATGTCAAGCCTGTCAAATCATAGTGGGCAGGTCATTAACTTTAGTGGAAAGCAGGGGTGCTAGACTTAGCAAATGCAAGTACAGGACATCCAAATAAATCTGATTTTCAAAGAAACAACAGTTATTTTTAGTACAAGTATGTCTTATAAAATTTGGGGGACATATTTATACTAAAACACTTTGTTGTTTATCTGAAATTCAAATTTAACTGGAAGTCCTGTATTTTGTCTGACAAAGTGGAAACATTTGTACAAATAAAGAACTGGACTAGGTAAGCCAAACTTCAAGCTTCAAATTATTTTTATCCTAATTTCCAGAATCATTTTGTCTTCAAATATCTTCTCTGTGAACTCAGAATTCTCTTGCCTATTTCTTCACAGAAGCAACATCACTGGGCAGAAGAGATCACATTTGGGTAAATGTTGACAGTTTGGGAACTTTTAAAATCAGTGTAACTGAGGTCAGAGAAAACCACGGAAGGATTTTAGATTTCCCAGGAGAAGGTAGAATAGGCCATTGGATATTGACAGGTGACCTACAATGTAAAAGGTCTAAGGATGAAAGGATTATCTATAGTGCTAATTGATTGAGGAATTAGGAATAATGTTCTTTTTCATCCTCTGACTTGACACTGGTTCTGAGAAAATAACCAATACCCAAATCTGAGAGTCAGGATCATTCATATTAGGAGCATGTACCATGCTGGATTAGCAAGCAACTTCCAAGGTCATTTCAGAAGGCAGCATTCGTGGATCTTTATTCACACACACACACACACGCACACACACACACAAATTAATAAAAATGCATTTGCCAGACGTGTCCTCAGCATGAAGTGGGAACCTGGTGTTAAGCAGAGGGAATAACAAGAGGATGTTGTCATGGTCCTCAAGTCACCGAGTGTCTCATGGCGATGGCAGCAGGCTGGGCAGCAGCCTGGAAAATTGGGAAACAATGTGGAAGGTGCTTTGATGGGGAAATGAGAGAGCTGAGAGAACTCATAGGAGACTCACATAAATGAGGGCACGAGGATGTGGTTGGTCAGAGAAGACTTACTTGATAAGCCAGAATTAAGTCTTGAAATATTTGAATGAATCAGATGTTCAGGGTCAGACCAGCGGGAACAAACATCTAAGGCATGGAATTAGATGCTGTTTTTGGGTAACAATGGGAATGTGGGACTGTGAAAGCACAGGAACTGCTCAAGAAGAGGAAGTGGGTGAGGCAGGAAAGGTAGGCACAAGGCAGACCACAGCAGAAATAATAAATAATAATTATAATACTGATAGCGTTTACCCTTTGGCCAATGCAGGTGAAGGCAATGTTTGGATTCATACCTGTGCTGCAGCATGCAAAGACGGAAAGTCAGCAGCAAGTCAGCTGACCATGCAAAAATAGCCAAATGTCCATCACTGTGGTTCTCCTCTGTCAAAATAAATGGGTGTCTGCTTCAAGTAGTCATTTTTCTTCGTTAGATGTGTTAAGACCTTAGAACTCAGAAGCAGCAGAGTGCCTACGACTCAGATTTAAGGTGAGTGTGTTACAGCTGTGGGGGAAAAACAAAACCCAAAACCAGCCACATCTGTCCCACCTTCAAGGGTTGGTGGTTGGGGGAAGGGACAGAGAACAAAGGGAGAGGCAGATAATATATTGTATTGCATGCCTGCAATATTAGACCTTGAGTATGAATGGTACTTGAACTCCTTGCAGTCTTGTGATGCAGGGGTAATTATTCCTACTTGACAGATGAAACGGAGAATCAGAGAACTTAAGTTCTCCAAGTTCTGACACCAGATAAAATGGCATAACCTACATTTGACCCCAGCTACAGGAAATAAGCTCAAATACACGTGCCAAGCATTCTCCAAATCCCCAACAAACCCAGCCAAAGAAAAGTGGCTCTTGGTATAACAGAGGTGGTGCCTATGCAAAGGAGATTAATTTTATTCTGATTTCCCCTGATCTGTACTGTATGTACCAAATCAGAGCCCTCTTTGCAAAATTAAGGGCATTAGTTATCTTTCCATTCAGTCAGAGTGGCATTATACTTGCATGCAAACATTCCTAGCTAAGCAGAGGAATATCAAGTTTTTACAAAATCATTCAAGAGGTGAGACCTAACCCTGATTAGCGTTTCAATAAGAAGCCTAAGACTAAATAGAGACTAAGCACAGGATCACAGAGGCAATTAAGCATCTTCTAGACAGCCAAGCTTTTCCTCAGACCAATCGACTTAGAGCAAATAAGAATTTTTTTCCCTATCTCTTTCTTTTTTTCCCCCTGCTGTGAAATGAACTGCCTTAAATAACTGAGGAGGTGACAGCAAGCCCGTTAAAGAAAACGTTTGCCCATTAAGTGAGGCTTAATTAAACAGAGCACAGGCTAATTACTCTTCCATCTAATAAGTGGTACACTGGTTAAAATCATTCTATTTGCACTGTTTGGTCTGGGAGGCCTGTGATGACACCCTACCAGTAAACTAGGGGAAAAAAACACACAGAGACTTTCAGAAATCACATGCCACTTTGCAAATCAATGGATGAACTGGAGATGTGTACATGCAAATGAAGTTAATCAAATATTAATATTTATGTCGGGTTACTCTCTAGATATACTCAGAACGATGAAGCTACATTCACTTATCCCTGTAGATGAGGCATTTGGAATTACTGATAAAAGGCTTAGCTGTAGTACTGTGAGGGTCTAGTGATTGAAATTCTCCAAGAGTACATCATCAATGCTCCATGACGAGGGGGGTCATATGTGTTTTGTTCATCATCTTACTTCCAGTGAGTAGCTTGATATATTGAGCACGTGGGAAGCATTCAATGAATACTTGTTGATTGAGTCTGTGGGAAAAGACTTATAGTCGACACATTTGTGTCTAAAGTGGTAATCCTAGAAATGAGCTTGGATGGTATTATAGCCTGAATTGTGTTTCCCTAAAAGATGCTGGACTCCTAACTCCCAGTACCTGTGAAGGTGACCTTATTTGCAAATAAGGTCTTTGCAGATGATCAGGTTAAGATGATGATGAAGTCATTAGGGTAGACTCTCATCCAATATGACTGTTGTCCTTATTAAAAGGGGACATTTGGTCACTGGGGAACACCATCGATAAGTCAAAAACTGCCTGAGGCCCCCATAAGATAGGAGGAAGGCGGGGCACAGATTCTCCCTCACAGCCCCCAAGAAGAAGTCCACTCTTCCAACACCCCGATTTTGGACTTCTGGCCTCCCAAACTGTGAGACAAATTTCTGTTGTTTAAGCCACCCAGTTTGTGGTACCTGGTTACTACGGCGGCCCCAGGACACTGACACAGAAGGAGAAGGGCAGAGTGCAGGCTGAGCAAGACGGGAAAATAGCCCATTGTGATGGTCAGTTCTTCCCAGGCCATGACCCGCCCCCAGGCCATGAGCCTCCACCCCCCACCCCATGAGCCATGGGCACTGCTGTGGCCAAGAGCATGGGGTTTAAAGCCTACCTCTGCTCTTCCTCATCACATGCCTTCAATTGAAAAGCGGGGGAATAGTATAGCACATTTCTCCTTGGGTGGTTGTGAGCATTAAATGAGATAATTCTTGTGAGGTGCTGGACACTGTATGTGGCATGTAGTAAGTGCTCAATAAATACTATTTCTTATCATTGTCAGCATTAAAGACTCGGTCCCTAGAACTTAACAGTGTTGAGGTCAATTTTACATTTCTCTGGTTTGTCATCGAATCAGGGTGCTCATGGCTGTGGCTGGACTGTCCAAATGGATCTGGCTGGTAACATACTGTGCTTGGAGTCCAGGTGGGCCCCTCACCATTGGAGGGTTGTGGCCAAGAATTCAGGCTGTTCACACTGGCTTTAATAGGTGGTCTCCTGCTCTATATCATGCCCCACCCCACTAAGCACCCACACAGATTTATCAATAGGAGGCACTGGAATCTGCAAAGGCCTGGTCATACTGGAACTGACCTTGGAGGCCTGAACAACAGCAGGGCAAGCCACGTGCTGGGCTGCTGAGTGAGCGTGGCAGTGGCCTCGGTGAGGCTGCTGGGAGCCCAGGTGCTAGCAAGGGCTCTAACTCTGACTTGCGTTTCAGTGGGAACCCTCAGGTGAAAGAGAGCACACCTGTCAGTCAGAAGGCAAGGGGGCTGCAATGAGGGAGGTTTCTAGGTCCTCCAGATCACCATACTGTGTAATGTGTCCAGAGCTTGATGATTATTATCTTACTTACCCCTCACAGCAACTCAGTGAGGTAAGAATTACTACCTTTACAAATTAGGAAAGTGAGGCTCAGAAGTCCTTTGGTAATTCTGGGCAAAGTCACAACGCACATCAGGGGCTGGTATTCAAACCTGGTGGAATCACAGAGCTGCCCCAGCTAACCATCGTGCTCCACTGCCTGCTGGCACTGTCCCTGCTAGAAGGTTGCCCTCAGTGGGCAATATTTAAGCCAGATTGAAGACTGCAGTATCAAGCCCATCTGCTGGTAGTTTACAGTCACACGCTTAAAAAGGCATACATGCTTTTTGAATACCAGTAGTACTCACCCTTAATTTTCTGCATTGTTTATGAGATGCCTAGAATGGAGCAATCACAATAATAATTCATACTTTATAGCACTTTGTAGTTTACAAAGGACTTTCACACACATTAGCTCATGTTACACATCAGCCAACAAAAGCAAGGGTCATTATTATCCTCGTTTTATTGATGGAGAGTCAAAGAATGAGTCAGACTAATGTTCAGAGATACTAGTGAAGGTGAAGGCTGCTATCTGAGAGTAGGGCTTAGGCTGAAAATCCTGCCCCAAGAAAGGAAAAAATTTCCTTGAGGGGGAACAGGGTTTCCAGAATCAGCTCCCATTTGGCCTTCCTCTCATCCAGGAGGACACAGCTGATTAACAGCAGCCGATGGTAGGGGGGGGCTCACAATCATGGGGTGCTTATTCCATGCTGAATACTGCACCTAGCACTCTACATGCTTTATTTCATTAATCTGCACACAGCCCTATGGGTTTTTTTTTTTTACTACTGTTATCCCCATTTTATAGGTGAAAAATGGAAACTCTGAGAGGTTAAATAACTCACTGAAGGTCACACAACTAATACCACCACTGACCATCTAATCTTAGAGGTTCTACTTTTAGCAATTTGACTTTAAAGATTGCCCAATTAGTACAGCCTTTATCAGAGAAAAAAAAAAATACTGTATAGTATCTGTTTTCTTTTTTCCGCCCCTAGAGCCTCCTGACTTTCACTGCACCTTTTGCACCAGGTCAGATTCAAGGCTTGATCTGTGTTTGATTCAAGGCTTGGCTGCATTCTGCTCAGGACTCTTAGAGGTGCTGGATCTGATACTGCACCTGCTTGGAAGGTGCCTGCTGTGTTCCTCCTCTGTAGGGACTGTGGTTTGCAATTAAAGAGATCAATTGTGTGCCAACACCTGAATCCATGCATCCACATGTCCTGTTGGAGGCAGCTTCTAAGTCACAGAAGACATGCAGACCCATCTCATCAGAGTCACAAGTCACTGCTCACCACAACCCACGTTAAGGGGCAGGACCTCCTCACGGCCTGCAGCCATCTTGTCTCTGGGTGGCTCTGACGAACTTCCAATATTCTCCCAAGACAGTGCTCTTGCCGCTTCTAAAATGATTCAAAACACAGATACCCCGAGAGAGTCCCAGAGAGATCATCAGTGAAGACGGTGCCACAGGCAGCGAGTGTCCAGCTTCCAATGGGAGGGGAACTCTGAAGGCGAGGGGGATCACTGGGTTGCTAGGTTTCAACTTGTTTGCAAACATCCATCACTCGACTTTGCCTGAAATAACTTGGAAAAAGAGGGATCTGAGATGGGAAGACAGAGGACTGTAAAGGAGACGACAGGGCAGATGGAGATTTTTTTTTTGCAAGAATTTGGGTAAAAGAGGAAATGATGAAATATACCGTGGCCTTGGCTTTCTGTCCACTAGAGAGGGAGAGTGGAGACATTCAGGGGGCTGACCAAGTCACTTCACAGTGGCCTGCCATGTACCAGAGAAAGCCAGATCGCCCAGACTGAGGAAGGCTCACTGCTATAGCTAAGAAGCTCCGTTTTGGCTTTGAAGTATTAATTCAACTTCCTTCTTCTCAAGTCACTTACCAGCTGTGAGGCATCAGGCAAATTAGTCAATCTTTCTCACACTCTGTTTTCTCATTAGAAAAATGGAGATGAAATGCTCCCCAGCCCGGGCAAAGTGGTGGGAATTAAATGATACAAAGACAGCATCCCTACGTGTCTGACACAGAGCAGGCTTCTTCCTCTTTTTGCTTTTTTCCTCCCCAGTCCTGGATCCATGAACGATGTATCTTCTAAATAGAAGAATTCAGCCCCCAGCTTAATCTTGGAAACCTGAGCTCACATCTTCACTTATCTGGGATCCACACATTACAGAAAGCACCCAGTGCCAGCCTCCTGTCTACGTCATCACATGGCCCAGCCTGAGCCAGAAGCACCCGCAGTTAGAAACCCTGATGAAGGCTCATGGAAAGCAAGAGAAGATGATAGCTGTTTCTATTGTTGTTGTTTTGCAATGGGCTGTTTTCCCTGAGAAGCCAGTAAGCATACCTTAATACCAACCTGCACTTTTTGTGGTTCACCTGTGATCATTTCTTACAGTTCATAGATTTTCAACAGAAGAACCGTTGAACCCCGGGGGCCCAGAGTCAAGCGCCTCCCCCTAACCTCAGTTTACAAATAAGAAAGCTGAAGCTTAGAAAAGAGGCAAAACTTGGCCAGGCTAACTCTGTTGGAGGGAGCATTATTCAGACAGAAGTATCTCTGCAGACTGGCTTCCTTACAGGGCTAAGATGAGTGGAAGCCTCCAGCCACGGCCAAACAAGGCCACTGTTCCTGCCAGCGTGCAGAGCTGGGCAATTACAACTGTGGCAATCCCTAGCTGTCTCCTGGAGGTATGCAAGTAAATGTCATTATCAGCGATTCTAAGGAGGAGAATAAACATTTGTTGAGTTATTACTCTGTGCTGGGAACCGTGCTAAGTATTTTACATGCGTTGTCTCATTTGATCCTTGCAACAGTCCTATGAGTACAAACAATGCCCCAGCACAAAGATGTCCATGTATTAATTCCCAGAACCTATAAATGTGTTAAAGTGTAAGGCAAAGAGGACTTTGTGAATGTGGTTTAATTAAGGGTCTTGAAATGGGCAGATTATTCTGGATTATTCAGGTGGAGTCAGTGTAATCACAGGGTCCTTATAAAAGGGAGGCAGGAGGGACAGAGAGAGAGAGAGAGAATGGATAAGAGAAGCAGAGGATGAGGCGATGAACTTTGAAGGCAGAAGAAGAGGCCATGAGCCGAGGAACCCAGGAGACACCTAGAATGTGAAGAAGACAAGTAATAAGATTCTGCCCTAGGACCTCCAGAAGGAACAGAGCCCTATGGATAACT
Organism: Physeter macrocephalus; assembly: GCF_002837175.3. Classification (NCBI taxonomy): domain Eukaryota; kingdom Metazoa; phylum Chordata; class Mammalia; order Artiodactyla; family Physeteridae; genus Physeter; species Physeter macrocephalus. Next base: position 35,541,240 of record NC_041230.1, read on the forward strand.
TGATTTTAACCCATGGGGCCCATTTTAGGCTGCTGATCTCCACAACTGTAAGATAATAAAGTTGTGTTGTTTTGTGGCAGTTTGTTACAGCAGCAAGAGGAAACTGTTATGCCCATTTAACCGATGAGAAAGCAGAAGCTTCACGAGGTTAAAGCACGCAGCAGAAGTTACACGTAGTGGTTCACAAGGAAGCTGAGATGATTCACAGAGGGGGACGCCATAGCTCCTTCTCCTCTGTGCCGAGCTACAGCGTGCTGGGGAAGGAGAAGCAAAGTGCAGTTTCACAATTTAAAACATGCAAGTCCTTCTTCAAGCCTGGGAGACAGTCAAGACAGTCACTGCTTCCTGCTCCATTAAAAACAAAAACAAAAAAACACGAGCACAAGAGAGAGTTACCGTTCTGTTCAAAGTCACAGTTAGAGGAAGACCCGAAATTCCAACCCAGGTCATTTTGTGTGACGCCACTCCCGCCCCATGCACTGTGCTTCTTCTGTATTCTGTCGGGCGCTTTAGTTGGCACCACCCTTCTGCAAAGAGGAGCACCCTGTTCATGGAAACCAGCACGTGGCGCCAACAGAGCCCAGGGGAGGCCGTGCCTGTTGCCACCTTCACAGGCTAACATTCAGGCCAGCTCGAGGGGAGGCTGGCCCTCCAGGTCAAACCTGCGTGCCTGTGCTGTACAAACTTGGCTATGACCTGGGTTCCATCATTCACTGCGAACTTCTGTCTACAGGAACCTGAATTTGGAAACACCTGGATAATTGGAATTGTATAGACTCAGGCATTGCCATCACCACCACCCTGAGCCCTGTTCAGGAAGCCGTCTCTATGTGACAGGCATTGTTCCAAGTGCATTAGAGGTAATAGCTCCGTCAACTGTCACACGATCCCTATAGAGTAGACACTGATTATTGGGCGATCACAATAATCACCCCACTGTTGACCACATTTGACAAATTAGCAAAGAGGAGCACAGGGCAGTCACTTTCCAGCAAGAAACAAGATCACAGAGCAGTCACTTTCCAGCAAGAATCAAGATTAGAACCTGGCCATTCCCACCCCTGAGTCAGGCCACTAGTCCAGACCCTTCAATGAGGGGAAAAAAGCAAACGCTCTGAAATAGGCAGGGATATATTTCAGGAAGTATTAATATTTTATTATTTTTTTTATTCTTTTAACTTCTTTAAAAGCTAAGAAAACTGTAATGAAATTGGGAAAGAAGATGTCTGCTGCTTGAGAAAGACTCCCATTTCCTAAATCTCAGCTCCTTTTTACTCTGCAAAGATCTAGTTTTATTTACGCTTCCTGAACGCAGCCAAACGGTGGGGACTGCCGGGATTTGGGCTCTGGCGGGAGATCGCAAACAGAGCTTCTGTTTTGATCTCACTGCTTAGGTTAATGCGTCGTGATTCCTCCACAGGCTGTTTCCCAGGATGCTGTTATTTCACTGTCTGCTGGGGAAGAAAATGTCCCCGTGAAAATAAATGAAATGCAGCAGTATTTACAAATCCTGAGTCAGATTTCCATCCTGTCCAACAGGATGAGAATTTGACCCATTATTTACACTAGTAAGCTGAGAATGACATCAAAAGCTCTCTTATGAACTGCAGGGGAGATAATGATTTAAGTGACTTTAATCTAGACGTGTGCTTTACAATAGAAACGTGTATCTGCTTCTTCTACAGAGGAGAAGAGAAACAGCATTGACTTCTATATTTAACGGACAGGACACCCAATTCCAGGCCTTGTTTCTAAATATCCGTGGATTCCACATCTCTATGGTTTCACTTAGAAATTCTGCTTGCCCTGGAGAAACAGGATGCATATAAAGGTCCAGGGAGAGACAGAGCCCTAAGTGGAGGTGGGAACACCCTGAATGCCTGAAGAAGAGAATTCAGCGTTCCTTATGCAGCCTGGAAAGCAGATGTGATCTCCTTTCTCTCGGTCCTCCTCTTCTCCTAAGACACACCCCACCTCCACAGAGGCAGGCACACTCATACTGATCACTCGTCACAGGGGTGCCGTAAGAACAAATGAGAGAAAGAAGAGGCGAGGGCGCTCTACAGAGAGAAGTCACTGTCATCATTGTCATTCGTGTTACTGTTGTATTCCAGGGTCTGTTTTTTCTGGGCACCAGGAGCGTGGTATGGGAAGCATCTAAGCGCTGGCGCCAAGAAGGGCTAGAGGTGAAGTCTCAGCCCCACTATTCACTGTGGCTTCATGGGCAAAGCAGGAGCTGATCTGACCCTTCACTTCCTCATCTGTAAAATGGGTATGAGCTTCTTTCCTATCAATGTCAGTCTGTCCCATCCCTTTTTTCTACTGGAACTAAGCTCAACTCCCTGAACAAGATTTACTCTGAATAAGATTTACTGTAATTTAGCATTAAAAAAAGATAACATCTTGAGATATAATTCACATAAAGTCCACACTTTTAAAGTGTACAATTCCATGTTTTCAGTAAATCTGCAAAGTTGTACATCAATCCACTGCTATCTAATTCTAGAACATTTCACCAGTTCCCAAAATCAAAATCATAGCCATTAGCAGCTACTATATTTAGAGTATAGTTTACTAATCAACATCCTGTTCTTCTTCAAGGTCTAAGAAATCTTCTCCAAAGTCCACACTGAATTACTCCTGAACTTAACAGTCAGCACCAAAGTGTCAGGCATTTGATGTACACCCCTCTGGGGCTTCCAGATTGACAGCTGAAATCTCCCCAGCCTTCCCAAATAGATGGTATGCTCTTGGAATGCAAAGGCCGTGTTGCCTGCATTTTCTCTCCCCCAGCACCTCAGCTCAGGGCTGAACACACAAGTTGGAGCTCAGTAAATGCCTGGCTCCTGACCGACTGGCCAATCACCACTTCTTCCGAAGACCAGCACGTTTGTCATCTGTCTGCTTCTCTGAATGCCGGTGCCTCCACAAGCTGTCCTGTTCCATGATTATTCTCCCCAGAGCATGTGCTGTTAATTTTTCATCTTAATGAACTGTCCAGTTGAGTTTAGCAACGGGAATAGTGATAGAGGCACAGTAAAAATGGCTTATGTCCTGCTATTGTCAGAAGCCTTCTCCCCACAACACTGGCACATAATTGGAATAAAATATCTCAATGGCTACAAACATCATTTGTCAAGAATAAAGTGGGATAAGTGCTATTTCAAAAATTCATACTCACGGGCTTTATAAACACGGATTATTGGAACATTCCTCCAATTGATATCTGCTCAAGCATTTAAGTGCATGGCTATTATTCTCTGTGTTTGCTTGAGGGAAACCACTTTGGGTACCAAGCTACATGTCAGCCCCAATTTTCCAGAGTATTACAGATGCACATTCTTTCCCGGTGGGATTAGGGTCAGGCAAGCCAGAGCAGGCCCGAAAGGCCTGTGTTAATGCGCAGATGCACACGCGGGAAAGCCATGATGCAGCTGTTGGCATCCCCAGAGTGGAGTGCTCCGGGAACCGATGCCACTCCAATCTGAATGGTGGCCCAGGAGGAACTCAGAGCGAGAGCGAGAGCAAGAGAGAGGGAGGGAGAAAATGAGGAATAGAGAGAGAGAGGCGTCTGAAAATTCTGAGCAACCCAGCAGCATGGAGGAGCTCACGCTCCAGCCCTAGGCCCCCCACAATTTTCTAAGACAGGCAACCAACCATCATATTCCTGTCGACCCATAAGAGAAACATTCAAGAATTAGGTGTTGGTTTAGTCATTCATTCAAGAAGTATTTTCTGAGCTACTGCTAGTGTGGACCACATTGCTCTGGATGTTGAGAATATAGGGGTGGGCAAGGCAGACCATGTCTCCGAACCTCGAGGGGTTTAGACTCTCATGGGGGAAACAGATAATAAAAAAGTAAACCATGAAAGGGAATAGACATGATATTCACACATTATGATGACTCCTGTGAAGGATAAGACAGAATGATGAAATACTGAATAACCGAGTGGTGGGCGTGCCTTTACAGGTTGTGACATCAGGAAAGGCCTTAAATAATGGAGAGCCAGGCATGTGAAAGGACCCAGACTGAGGGAACAGAAAGTGCCAAGCCCCTGAGGCTTCTCCATTAGGTAGAAGTATTGTGCCTGGGGTCCACAATACCTTTACGGGCTCACAGGAACGTTTCAGTTTCTTTTAAGGTCAGAAGGAAAATTGACCTTTGAGGGTAAAGATTATATTCATCTTCATACCAAAGCAGCCATAAAATATAACATTTAATTCTTTTAATAGATAAAGGAGCTCATAAAGGCAAAGATGCCCAGGGCCCATGAAGACATATCAAGACCCCCAAGGAACCAAGGCACTCAGAAGTCAGGAACCCCACCTGGAAGAGAGGATCCTTCTCAGCATCTTCAGACAAATGGAGACTGAGAAGGAAAATTGATGCAAGAGGCTGGAGTGTTAAGCATCATGAAGCACAGGTGCCCTCAGCAATACGGTATGGATGGAGAGTTAACTGGGAGGGTGGAATAGGGGCTTCAAGAGATGAGAGGGGCTGGGAACTGGATCATGTCAGTCTTAGGAGCCAGGGCGAGGAACCTGCAATTTATCCTGTGAAAGACCACAAACTTCTGAAGCTTGGAGTTTTAGACTAAAGGAACTTGATACAATTTAGACTTTAGAAAAATCTATCCTGCTGCAGCTCGGTGGAGGAGGACTCGGGAAGAGATCAGGGAGCCAGATGTGCTCCCATGAACCTGGTCACCAGCGACCCTGGCCCTTCCCGTGTGAGCACAGGCTGCTCCCTGCCACTGTGCGGTCCAGCGCAAACCCTGGACGAGAATGCAACTACACAAGCGACAAAGGCTTTTTCTTTGCCCAAAGCATGATGCAAATGGTTTAGGGGTGTTGAGTAACAATGCGTAACAATGGGTAACAATGAGTAACAATGGGTCCATTTTTCAAGTGGAAATTCTGAAAAGAGATTGGGAATGTTGAGAGGTCCAAAATAGCATCTGTTATGGACAGAAATGTGATACTTAAGGGAACTTGCTAGATATTCATTTAGAGAGGTTCCTTCTAGCTCTCGCAGGTATGTGGCCAAACTCTTAAACATTTGTTTTCTTTAAAAAAAAAAAAAAAAAGTATAAGAATTGTTGCTATGGAAACCTAACATCATTTCAAATGGTGCTTAGATTCTAAAATTCAGAGCCTCTTGAAAAGATGAACTCACTGGCCCCTCCACAATTTTTCTAAAGCCTCCAAATGGAGGCATTTGCCAGGTGTCTGGTTGCAGTCTTCTAGATTCTCAGCAGACACAGTTAATTGGTGGCTGATTCTAATATGTCTTGTTACCCTTCCTTCTCTGCTCTCTCAAACTGCTTTGAGCTCTGCATGCCCCACAGGGCACAGGGTAATTTGGGTTAGTAGCCTCTGGAGGAAATGGTGAGTCTCTGGCTTGGAAATCACATGGGGCTGGGAGGGCTGATGGGCAATGGCCTGATTTTGTCCTGAAACATTCTGGGAGCAGCTGAACCTTCCTGATGGGCCCAACTGAAGAAAACAGGTAGACTTAGAAGGGGGTCAGGGGAGCCCCCTTCACTGGCATCGTGAGTTCCATGAGAACAGGAACTGCAGTAATCTTAGTCACAGGTGAATGTGTGGATTTAGCACAGTGTAAGCAGTCAGTAAATGTGTTTGATATATGAATAAATCAATTACTGAATGGCCAGGAAGTCATTCCCTGGTGATTCCACCTGACCCCTCTCAGGTTCACCTACTTTCTTCAGCCCAGATATGTTTATCACCCCATAGACACTGAGCACCCAGCCTGCAAAGAGCATGCATAGGTCTTGGCACAAAGCATGGAAGAATGTCATGGTGTCTTTCAGGAATTGTTTGATGAGTGAATGAGTGAATGAATGAATACCTGAAAACAATCCTCCTGGGCCCAGAGCACTGGACGGCAAAACCATATCACACTGTCTTCTTGGGTTACTTCCTGCCTGTCACCGTATTCAAAGTCTCTCTCACGTTGAGAACAAACTATTCCTTGCCATGTAATGCACGGAGGAAATGCACAGATAAACGAGCAGTGTTCAAGTGCTTTGATCTTTAAAAGGAGGGAACCCTACACCAGCCTTTGAGATGCCGTGTTGACTCTGGCAAGCAGAACAGAAGAGTCACACTATCTACATGGCTGGTTGCCGGAAATGGAGTGAGTAGATTTCAGCGGGACTGTCTGTTCCCATCCTGGACCACTGGGTCCAGAAGGCAAGTGTGCAGAGAGCGTGATCAGCTGCCTGAGACTCCCCTACTTGATGAGACAGAGGAAGATCCTTTCCCAAAGATGAGCATCAAGTGGGTAGCAAGTGGCCCAAAGAGGGGCCCCTCCTGCCATCTCCATCCTGGGGGTACATTTGCTGCTTCTGGCATCTCAGGGAAACTGACAAAGAGAGGAACATATTCTTGGTTTCAAGTACATCTTGGTTATCTAGCTAAGTAAGTGCTGGGGAGACAGAAGAAGCTCACCTAAGTGTCTAGGTAACTGACGTCCAAGCTGTACCTCGATTAGGCATTACGTTCACACAGCTGTTGCATGGAACATGGGGGAAATGATTTAAAAAAAATCAGTGACTCAAGGTGAAGGGTTTATAAGAATTAATTTTACTATTTTTGCAGCTTTTCTGTAGTTTTGAAATGTTTTAAAATTTAAAGAAAGCTTAAAATCAGAGAACAAGCAACAAAAACAAGGGGGGAAACTTAATAAAGTTTTCTTTTTAAAATCAAGGTGTAGAACAGTGTACGTACGAGTGTTTACAGTTGGATACCACCTACGTATACAAACATGGAAGAAGTGAGTACATGGGTGTATGGTTGTAGCGTCGTAACTGCCTGGAAACTCTCTGGAGGGTCACATAGAAAACTGAAAATAGTAGCTGCCTCCAGGGAAGGAAATTGAGAGACTGGAAGATAGGGATTGAAGGATACTTAATTTTCTGTAGACCTTGTAACTGTCTTACCTATTTATATAAACAAACAAACCAACCACCTAGTCATGAATATTTTGGCTCAAGAACCTCTGCACTTTTCTCTTTGCTTGAAAAATCCTTCCTGATTGTCTCCCGGTAAATTCTGACTCATACGTCACATCTAAACCCAAAGGTCACCTCCTCACTGAAGCCTTCCCCGATTTTCTCTATCAGAGTCAGTCCCTCTGTGCTCCTGCAAACCCATGGAGCGGTCTCTAAGAAACTCTAAGCCATGGTTATTTTCTGCTGACCTGGCACCACCACAAGAAGGGGTGCTCTTTAAAGATATGACTTTGGTACAATTATCGTGTTGATACACGTGCGTCTCGTTCATTGTTGTATCGGCACCTAGTCCAAGGCCTAAAGTAGGAATGGTTCTCAAGAGATGATTGATGATTTTCCTGTCCCCATGGGTTACCTCTCACTCAGTGCCTACATTCAGCAGCACACTGCTACGTTAGCCAGCAGCACCTAGGTCTGTCTCCTTTATAACCCACGTGGAGATTTATGATATGACCACCAAAAGAACTGTAATATAACCACCGTCCAACTTGGTTAAGACCAGAAGGCAAGACACCAAAGAATTGGAAGAGACACACTGGAGGCACTACGGTACTGTACTGGGGCGTGGAGGCCCCAGCTCTACACGTTGCTCATCGTTTGGCCCTCAGGAAGTTCACTCACCTCTCTGAACCTCCGTGCCCTCATCATAAAAGAATCGGGACAACAGCACATACCAAAGTGTTGGTGACGTCAAACAAGACAATGAACATAAAACACTTAGCACAGTGTCTGCACATGGACGTTGCATTAAACATCAGCTCTCGCTGTCCTCATCAGGAGGGTCTGTGCACTTTGTTCACCATTCCTTAAATAAAGCAAGATCAGAGAACCATGGCTTCGGTTGAAGTTTGTCCTTTAGTACTGATTCTGGCAAAGGTGGGATATTTACATTCCCTGGCACATGAGAGCTTCCTGTATCCCTTAGTTGACTGCATTAGTGACAGTCACACTGTACACACTGAAGATCTGCAAAGGAGTCAGCAAGTGAACTGAGTGTCTGTTTATGACTCTCAGGGCACCAGCTGCAGACAGATACTTGGCCTCTTTCTCCACAGTGGCCTATATCCCAAAATAGGAAATGTGCCTTCACAGACAGACCCAGCAGGCAGAGGGGGTTAGGAGGCAGGCTGCCGACATTTCACACTGTTAGGGACAATGCAGAGCCTGGTGGCTGCTCCAGCACAGGTGAGCTGCCCCCCCAAGGGGCTTTTGGGGATTGATTTTTATGCAAATGAAAGATAATTGGGTGGCCTGTGATGAGCAGCCCCTGCTAATTATCAGTCAGGAAGGTCTCAACATGTGTACACTTGTCGTGAGTATAACAGCAAATACTTTTCGCTTCGAGACATTCGAATCTGTGCCCCAACGCCCTACTAAAAGCTCAGTGAGGTAGCAGGGCCAGGAAGCTCTGTCCTGTAGCTACTCAGGTCATTCCTCTCCTGCTCTGAGGAGGTGCCTAAGTAAGAAAAATGTACCAGGAACGGAAGTTCAAGTGGATTTCCCTAGAAGTCAGCCAGAGAGTTGATCCCTAAGTGCAAACCACTTCACAACCATTTGTGAAAAGCCTTTCTCTCTACCTCCCATCCCCCTCTCTTCCCTTCCCACTAGGATTCTGAGCGCTTTATACAGAGTTCCTTGACTGTAAGCTCCTTGAAGAAAGGGAAAGAGCCTTTCCTCCCTGCCTGTATCCTGGCACATCACAGGCACTTGTTCAAGGAATGCTGCCATCCTGAATGGATTGGAGATCAAGAATCTGAGTCTTGAGCCAACGTTGTAGGTAAGTTTCATTTTGCTCTTCCACAACCTTATAGTATGATCCAAGTCCTTTCCTCCCTCTAGGCCAAAAAAAAAAAAAAAAAAAAAAAAAAAAAATCCTATGTCTAAAACAAGAAGATTATCCTGAAAGATCAAAGGACTGTTCCATCTGTACCATGCTGTGTTTTTTTAAGGGTGCTACAAACATTAGAATAGTTTACCTTCCTCTCTTTGGAATAAAAGCTATGCAGAACTCTTCGAAACAGGCTGTTCTTAATTTCTAAGTGGAAAAAAAAAAAAAAAAACCTAAACGAGTTCCTAGAAGAGAAATTAAATTGAAGTACTTTCTATTTAACTTCTGACTCTGTTTCATTGACACCTCCTTCTAATTGTCCCTATTACCAAGAAAAAAAGGAAATGTCAGCCGCAAGCCCTACTGAAGAATTCAAAGGTCGGATGAAATGAAGAGATCCATTTGGCTTGGCAGAAATGAGATGATCATCATTCACAGGAATTTCCAGAGGAGCGATGCGTTTCCTCTGCTGAGCCAGGCTTCAGAGCAAATGAATGCAAAATATGCTAATGTGAGAGGAGTTGGCCACATAATTTCCAAGTCATATTGGTACATTTGCAAGAAAGCATGGCTCTGCCTTCACTAAGAGTGTTTTCATGCATTGGTTTATTCCCATGACAAACGTTGACCAGAACATGGGAGAAGGAGTTGGGGGGCTCCCCAAATTGAAATTTTGTCCCAGAACAAACCCACATTAAAATATGAGTGTAAAACACCTTGAAAATCACCAAAGATTTGCACGCCCCAGTCACAGGGGCTGACCATCTAAGTAAAAATAGCTTGTGTGGGCTGCAGGAAAAGTCTTAAGCCTTACGTGGAGGAAATGTTTTTTGTCCATAGTGGACCAGATTAATTCTGGGGAAGACAAAAGAAAGGAGTAGTCAAAGATAAAAGCTCTAGCTAAAGTCAGACCTCCAAGGATAAAAACGTCCAAGGATAAAAGTATGGCAGTATGGCCATAGGCAAGTTACTTATATTTTCTAAAACTCGGTTTTCTCATTTGTAATATCTTGGATATTAATAGAATCTATCACAGTAGGTTTTTGCAAGGATTAAGGGAGGCTGATACCTTTAAAGACCTTATGTGCCTGACATATCGTAAGCACTCAATACCTGTTAGCTGTCAACATTGTGACTTTTCTCTCTGTGGTAACATCAGGTCCCCTTCTTCATCTTCTATTCAAACTATACTTAAAGTCTTTATTCATACGTTTAGTAAATATTTATTGAGAACCTACTTTGCGCTAGATACAGTGCTTGCAACTGGGAGCCTGGTGGTTCCAAAATAAGGCTAATCCTCAAGAACCTTCAGGTCTAGCTGGGAAGACTGACAACTAAACAGGCAATTACAACCCAATGTGGGAATCACAGTGAATGGTGTAATCTCGATGACTAAAGCCTGAGAGACACCCAAAGCCCAGTCTTCAGGGATCAGAAAGAACTCCTTAGAGATAATGAGGTCCAAGTGAAGGTATAAAGTGAGTAAAACTTAGCTTGTGAAGAGAGGGAGATTACTGGGCTTTGGGGAAATAAAGGTTGTGCCTCATAGTAGATCCTAGAGTGGAGGTGTACAGTGAGGGCTGGGTGTGCAGAAAGCAGCTGAGAGTGACTCTGGACGACAGAACAGTGGCCCCACCAACGAAGGGTCCTAGAAGCCCGAGAAGGAGTTCAGATCTGTAACATTGGAAGCGATTAAGTAGCAAAGTAACATAATTTCTGGATTTAGGGACACTGTTCAGGATATGTATGAAAGATGGATCATGCTGGAGCTGATGGGGGGAGAAGTAACACTGGAGGCAAAAAGATCTGTTAGGTGGCAACTGTGGCAAAATCTTGGAGAAAGGGGATCTGGCTTGCATTTGGATGGTGGCAGTGGGGATAGAGAAAAATAAAAATGTTTCAGAGATAGTCAGAGAATAAATCAACAGGAATCAATTGCTATTGGAGGTAGGGGTTGGGAGGCATATGGGATCCCTCCCATGTTTTGGATGTGAGTGAATTTGGGTGCTATGGCTGAAATGTGGCACACAGGACAAGGTAAAGCTTTAGAGGAGGAAATCATGACTTTTTTTTGGCCCCTGCATTTAAGGCACTTGGTGGACACTCACGTGGAGATGAGCCACCGACACGTGGAAGGATGGGTCTAGGACACTAAAGTGTGGAAAGTCATGCTGGTAGAATTAATTCTTAAATTTTTATTTGAATATTTGGACATCCTATAAAATATAGCTCCAGTTACCACTGAGCAGATAAAGGAGGTAAATACATTGATAGAATCCTAAGACTTAAGGACCGTTAGAGACTCTGGATCCAACCACCCTTGTGTCCCAGAGAAGAGCTCCTTAACCTAGGGGCACACAGACAATGAACGGCAGAGCCAGGTCTCGGAGTTGAAGTCATCCTCCTGGCTTATGATCTAGTGCTCTGTCTTTTGATATCTAAAAGGTTCAGCCTCCTAGCGATCTCTTTTCCTCATGGGATGTAAGCCACCTTGTACATATTTAGAGAATTCTTTTCAAAAGAAGAAAAGGGGATAAAAAACAGCATGTCGGTTGCCTTAGTCAGTCTATCCAGTCGAGCTCTTGCTAAGGAATTATAACCCCCTTTAGTTCCTTCCTTCTCCTCTGAACCTTCTATAGTCAAAAAAAAAACCCAAAACAAAAAACTACCATCATCCTTGTACAGGAACATAATAGGTGCTCCATAGAGATAACCCAATAACCACAGTGAATAATCACATTCCTCAAAGCCCAGGCCTACTTCCCTGTCAAATTCTGCTCTGGATTTGTGAAGGTTCAAACCACAGCAGGTTTGTGCGATGGGCCTGGAAGCCCATCTCCACAAATATAGTTACATTTGAAACACTCAGTAACGCTGGTCCGTCTTACCTTCTTCACCCATTGGATACTTGCTGCCAATTTCTATAACGCAAAACTCCACCCATCTGATTGGTCAGTCAACAAATGGCAACAGGAATGATCGGCAGGAGGCCACGGAGCCGAATATACAGTGATTTCTGCAAAAAGTGAAAGGATCGTTAGTAACCTAGAGGTGACATGAATCAATAAAGTGATACACTACTAGACACTGGGGGTACACAGTTGCATAGGACACACTTTTCCCAGACAATAACATTGGTCCAGGTGTAGAAAGATGTAAACAAATTATCACAATTGTGTGCAAAGTGGGAAAAACTTGTCATGGATTTAGAGGTACCCACAGGATGGTTTGACGAACCATTTGGGCATCTGGAACTTTGCTAACAAAGATAAAAGCAGTCATGCATCCAACTTCTTATAATACGCTGCATACTTTACACGCATCTGCTCTAGCACTAACAACAAACCTGTAGGGGAGACAGGAGGTCTTAGGGCCGGTTGCTGATAGAATCCACATTTTACTGGAGTCCAAAGCAAGTTCCTTCCCTCCTAAAGGGAGAAGCACTGTTCTGGTGCTGTCGAATCCTCATGGGATGACAGACTCAAGGGCAAAGAGTGACAGTGGTGGCAGTTGTGATAGGAGATGTCATCCCATGCTGGCAAAGCAGAGCACTGGGCTGACAGAGCTGCAATTCTTTGTCAAGACGACATTCCTCTCCACCCCCCTCCTGCTCTGCACCACACTCTGGAGTTTCTGTGTGGGGCTGTGTTCTGCCTGGATTTGGGTCTGATTCATCTTCACGTCTCTTGAAGTGTCTAACACGTTTCCTAGCCCAGAGCAGCTGTTCAATGTATATTTGCTGAATGAATGAAGAGAGGAATATGGAGTGTCTGAACAGCTGTTGTCTCCCAAAACCGAGGCACTGAACCAAGGAAGGTGCGGCTGGCATAGCGTCCCTAACACAACAGCATAAAGGAGTTCTTGAATGTCCTTCCTCTCTAGAACTTCTACCTTCTAGGATCAACTCGGGCTGCATTAAGGGCTTAAATAGCTTCTTACTTTGACTTTATTATTCTTCATTTTTCCTAAATCCACTTTTCCTTGCCTCATCTTGGTTCCACCCAGCAGCTCCTCACACACAATGCCTTCTCCAAAACAAACAAGGACAACAGCACCATGTGAAAAACCCTCTGGTGAAGGGCAGAGGATGAACTGTACATCTACTGAAATCTGTTCATGGCTCCTTGATTTGGTGACTGTATCAAGAACAGGAAAACTGTCCTAATGCGTGCTATTTCCAGAATACTCAAAGATAGAGTAGCAGATGCACATGGAGTCATAAAAAGATGCACATGGAGTCACAGGGGGCAGTTCATTCAGCACATAACTGATAAGGAAGGACCCAACTTGCAACCACGTTGTAGCCAGTTTCCAGCAGCCCTCCCCCAAAATCACACACCCAGACATTCATGCCCTTATGTGGTCCCCTTCCATGTGACTCCGAGTTGCCCCTGGGTAACCAATGCAACACTGCAAAAGCGATACTATATGATTTCAGAAGCTGAGTCATAAAAACCTGGTAACCTGTCTTGTGTTCTTGGAAAGCTTGCTCTGGGAGAAGTCAGCTGCCATGTCTGAAGTCTGAATGCTCTAGACCTCCATGCTGTGAGGAAGCTCCAGCTAGCCATGTGGAGAAGCTGCATAGATAACGAGAGAGATGCCCAGCCATCTCTAGCTGTTCCAGGCATCCAAGCTGAAGAGCCAGATGGTAAGTCAAGGTGCCATCTTGGACATCCAACCCACTCAAACCTTCATGTGACTCCAGCCATCTGACTACACAGCATGAGAGCCCAAGTAACAAGTGCCCAAATGAGTTCATTCAACTCAACTGTAAGAGGTAATGATAAATAGTTGTTATAAGACACTAAATTTGGGGGTGGTATGTTACCCAGAAATGGATGACTAGGAGACCATAAACAGGGATGGAACTGGCATTTGTTGCAGTCCTTACCAATGTATTCTCTTTAAATGCATATATCCACTCTGGGTATCATGAACTCATCAAGGTATCTCACCCCACCACTCAAAAAGGTCAAACTCTTGCCCGAAGTGTACAGCCCATAACACCCAAGGTGGGATCAGATTCCAGCAGTGCAGATTTCATAGCCTGTGTTTCTTCTCTGGTCTCCAGTCAGTTCATGATACAGCCATTGTGCTTTTAAAAGTTTACTTCTCAAATCTATAAAAACGAATTGAACTCCCACTCGGCCTTGCATTCTTTACCTGCCTGCAAAATATCTCCTTTAAAACTCCTTTCACCAAAAGCTTGCACTGACAATTAAGAGCCTTGGAAGGAAAGCAAAAATAAATGGGTGAATTGTCTGTGAATTCTGATCCCTGCAAACATTTGAGAAAGAGGGGCTTTGGGTTCTGTGGACAATGTCTGTAGTATACAATTATACCATCTTTCTTAGAACAAAATGAACAGAAGAAATCTAAGTTGTTTTTGTGCTTTTAACAGAATTGATGGGAAAAAAGAGTTCATTAGGTTTGAGAGGGCTGGGCAGGTATAGTGCAGATGTTCTCTTTCTGCATTGGTGTTCTTGGTTGGACTGTTCATTTTCCCTCTCCCCCCAGACCTGCCCCACATCTAATGACTCCCCTGAGGCCTGGAATCATGTGGTCCCTTTTGAGACAGAAAAATACAACGCAGCCCTGCTGTACCCACTCCTACCTACTCTCAGGGCATCTTCCCTTCATTTCCCAAGTCTTGCATGCCATCTCGGGCCCTCTGCAGGTACGGGAACCACTGCTCTCTACCAGCCCCTTCCACTGCTGTGCTCGGCTACCCATAGTACTGAACCTCTTAGAGGCGAAGACACTCCATGCCATATATTAGTTCAGAGACTGAGAAATCAGGAAGAGGAACACCATGAAGCCAAGGGTGTAAAGTGGGATGGGGAAAGTACTTGGCAAGCATATCAGAATCAAGGAGGAAACTCAGGGACAGATGGGGATGTGATTGTGGCAAATTTCTTCTGCTGAGCTCTGATTGTATTGAAGACTCAGTACATGCAGAGCCATATCCTTCCCTTTGACCCACGAGTCACGCTGCCATCCCTCTCTTAGGGTTCCTGCTCCAGATCAAATACCCTGGCTTATAGCTCTCCATGTGTGGGTCTTCCTCTGGAATGTGGGCTCAGCCCGGCCAGGTGTGTGCCGGGATCGTGGTCAACAGCACTCCAGCAACAAAAACACCAACATATAGTGCTGTGGGGGAGGATAAGGGCTGAAAGTATATGTGAATTAGGTTAAAATAGTCCCCACCCACTTACTCCATCAATGCATGCTTCAGGATCCTCAGGCCACTAACTGTGTGTGTATAGGTATGACACAGGGGTGATGGGTATAAAAGGGAAAGAATTGCCATTGAGTGGAGCAGGGTAGCCCAAGGAGAGAGTGACAGCTCCATTTTACAGGTGAAAAAAACTGAGGCTAAGTGGTAAATATCCAAATTCACAGATCAAGGAAGCAGCAGACCAAATCACTAAAAAATCTACTCCTTTCCTGCCAGCTTTAAGAACCCACAACGAGACCTACTTCCCCGGGTAAATTATGCCCATTTCTCTAGGATGTGATAACATAATTTCTACTTTTTGGTATAACAACACAACAGGGAATTTGAGATATTTTGGTATGGAGCTGAGTAATACAAACTATGATTAAATGCATTACTATTAAACAATAAAATATCAGGTTTTTGAAACTTTTATTGGGCATAGAAGTCAAGCAAAGGCCATATACTTTTCTGTTGGTCTAGAAACAGCAAGTTGTTTTGTTGATATTGCTGTGTGTTTTTCTTGCTCCACAGACAGGAGAAGGGGCACAGGCAGTAGAGCCTGGGTTCCCTGCAGATGGGGGCTTCTTCCTTTTCTGGGTGTCACATGTTCCTGACATTGTTGAAGGGATGAATAAACCCACTTAAATACTCACCACTGGGTGTTTTTCTTTCCTGTTATCACCCAAGTTCCAAAACCATATGGTAAAGCATATTTTGTAAGATAAATTTGTAGATTACGATTTAAAAAGAAATGAGGGAAGAAGCTATTAAATGTGAGGGGACAGGACTTAAAATCCAGGCTTTGCCTCTTCCAAGCTAATTTGACTTTGGCAAGAACTCTTTCAGCCTCCGTTTCTTCACTATAAAATGGGGATATTAATAACTCTTTTGTAGGATTATTGTAAAGAATAGTGATAATAAATACAATACCTCACTTAGAGGAGGCACTCAGTGATTAGTAGCTGTGATTATAAAAAGGTATAGATTGTGCTTTTTCAATTGTCCATGATTTAAAAATTACTT
Organism: Physeter macrocephalus; assembly: GCF_002837175.3. Taxonomy (NCBI): domain Eukaryota; kingdom Metazoa; phylum Chordata; class Mammalia; order Artiodactyla; family Physeteridae; genus Physeter; species Physeter macrocephalus. The sequence goes on from NC_041230.1 coordinate 35,557,349, forward strand.
TTACCTTTTATTTTATATTTGCTGTTCACAAAGCCCTATGGTAGATGGATAAGCTTTCATAGATGGATTAATAATCATATATTTGCATATATTAATGGAATATATAATTAATATTAATCTATAAGCATTTTTCCACACCATTCCTTTTCAAATGAGGAAACTGAGTTTTTGTTGTTGTTGTTGTTGTTGTTTTGCGGTACGCGGGCCTCTCACCGTCGTGGCCTCTCCCGTTGCGGAGCACAGGCTCCGGACGCGCAGGCTCAGCGGCC
>NC_041230.1:35557640-35583816 GCF_002837175.3 Physeter macrocephalus
CAGCCGCTCCGCGGCACGTGGGATCTTCCCGGACCCGGGCACGAACCCGCGTCCCCTGCATCGGCAGGCAGGTGGACTCTCAACCACTGCGCCACCAGGGAAGCCCCGGAAACAGTTTTTAAAGAAGTTTAGGGATCCCTCAAAGTACAATGGCTCAGCTTAGACCTCTGCTCCCATAGGACTTTAAGGGCTGCCAGCTGCCCACAGCTCAGGGCTCCCTGCAAAATCTCGAAGGCCGGCTACTCACTGCTTGTGCAGGGATGACGCCCAGCGTCTGGCTGTAATTACGGGAAAACATCCATAAAGAGTTCCTGGGCTACAAATGGATTTGACACAGTGGCCCTTTAAATCAAACTCTTAGCATGATTATCTTTATTTCTCTTTAGTAGTTTTTCTAAGCAAGCCATGCCTTTAGAGGCACCTAATACAAAGTGACAACCTTTGCCGTTTTCCAAAGCACCGATGGGCTGGTGTAGAGAGAGTCCATTGTCACCATGGTAATTACCGCACAATACCTGATGGCCAATGGACAGTCAGGAGGCGCAGGCAGCAGCTGAATCCGGCATTGTCCGGGCCCGATAAAAAGATTAGAAGCCCTGAAAAGCCGGGGAGCGGGATCTCACAGCTCTTTTGCTGGGCCCTGAAAGGCCCATTGTGCTGTCACCATAAATTCTGGGTTCCCTGGGCACTTGACAACTGAAGCCAGTGACAATAGAATTCTTGTGTCCAACAAAACACTCCTTGTCCAGTGTCAGTCTTATCAGCCGCATTTACAAATGTCTTTCGTTGTACCCAAATAATTCCCTATTAGAAGGGCTATTGGGAGCAGAACTAAATAAATATTCACAGCCTTTGTAATATCTTTGGGAAATGAATAAACAAACAGTCATCTAGCATATGAGCAAACCTCCTGCTACTCTACATTTTATCCCTATTTCTCGCCTAAATGATGGAGTTTCGCTTTCTCCCCTTTAACACATTAACAATTGCAATACTGGAAGCTCCAGTTTTGTCACCCACTACATATCCCCAATATATATAGCCTTGGTGCCTGTACATGCATTTTTCTTTTAATTAATCTTTCCAGCAGCACTGGGCGGGGCTTGTTTTATTCCATTTCTACCTCCTAAAAGAGAAGGGAATTAAACCTCAGAGAAGTTAAATAACTTGCCCAAGATAACAAAGCTAATTAGCAGCAGAATGGGAATGCAAATCTAAATTTCCCATGCTCCCAAAGATCTGCCTTCCCACTTTGCCATGATGATTTCTCTACTGAATAATAAAGGAATTCAACATCAGAAAAGGGGGAAAAGCTAAACACATCCACTATAAAAATCACACACACACACTTAGGTCTATTTATATTGTTATAGGACCCGGGAACGCTTAGAATCGAAGGAAAATAAAAAGCCTTTCTCCAAGAGAGTATATTTTATTTTTGCCCTAAAATAGCAGCACTTTAACTTTTTATTTATTTATGTTTTTGGCGGGAGGGGGGTAAGGAGGAGGTGGCAAGCAAATAAAAATAAATATAACCCAACTTCAGGAGAATTTCTGGGATATCTACTGGGTCATTTGGAAAACTTTCAGAGAGAATTGCTGGAGTAAACAAAGCAAGTAGGGCACACACAATCACATCTGTTCTGGAACAGTATTTACCTCTGCCATAGTTTATTTAGCTTATTTGTCTCCTTACTGTGAATGAACAAATAGCTCAACATTTGACAGTATAATGCACAGGACAAGACAGAAACTTCCTTCTGGGTAGGAGCCACCTACTTCTTAGAAGGACAGCAATCTTTACGTAAAGAATTCGAGAATATTTAAACTCTAAATGGTTCCCTACCAGGTCAGGAAATGCCCGCACTGGAAGACAGAGCTTACGCATTTCTGCTTGTCTGTCCTGGCCTCACCTCCTGCCCAGGTAAGACCTGCTGTTCCCTGAGCCCGGCAGGCTAAGCACCTCTGCTCCTCCCGGCACATACTGTTCCCTCAGCTGAATTCTCCTCCCCTTCACTGTTGGTATAACTGTGGTGGAACTTTACCCTGCTCCCTGGGGTGGGCTCCGAGGGCTTGCAGATTCCGTCAGAACTCCATATTACATCTTGATTTCTCCCATGGGTAGAGTTCTTTGTTATTATGGCTGTCTGCCCCTTCCAACATTGCATCCAAGGAAGCTTTGAGCTCCTTGAAGACAGAAATCACATCTTATACTCATTTTTGTCTGGCCTGGGTCAGGCTGCTAACCCTCTAAAGGGCTTGGCCTATTGGAGAAATAGAGAAATGGTAGAGGTGAAACAGAGAACCACCATAAAACTGTATTTTTAAAATTTTGAAACACTGAAAATCTATTGCCTTTTTATCTACTTGATGTCAAATGACAGATAAAATTCCTAATTTTTTCAAAGGACTATAATAATATACTCACTTGGCCCATATTATTCAGCCTTGATAAAAGTAATATGGAGCTGTCTGCTTTGTTTTTTAAAATAGTTAAGATCGGTAAAATAGACTATCATTTTGTAAGCAACTGGCTATTAACAAGACTGGGTAACCAATAGGTACTTCCTGAGTGACTGACAGTAAATCCATGTGTTTGTACATGTACTGAGTTTGAAAAAGCGTGATCGATATTTCCCAAATACCTCTGATGCCAAGTGAAGCATTTAATCATCTTTGAGGACTTAAGGGCATGATTATAGTCACGTGCATGTGATGCTAACTCTTTCAGCTCTTCAACGCCCCCAGGAGCTGCGTGTCATGTAGACACAACTTAATCCCAACAGGTGAGATGATTTCTAACATTTACTGAGAGTTTGCAATGTGCCAGGTCCTGGGCTAAGTCCTTTCCTATAATATATAATTTAATCCTATAACAACCTGATACATCAGGTACTATGATTATATTTCATAACTAGGAAATTGAGGCACACAATCGTTGAATAAAGTTGCCCTCATTCACAAAGCCACTGAACGGCGAAGTCAGGACACAGGCAGTTTGAATCTATAGCAATTCATCCAACAGCTACACTCAACTATTTTCTCCAGACATAAATTAGGGCACTAATTTAGGGAAATAGTCCAATGATTAAAAAAAAAAAAAAAAGGATCAAGGAATGCATCACTTTACCAGGCCAGAGAGAGACAGAGAGAGAGGGAGAGAGGAAGAGAGGAAGAGAGAGAGAGAGAGCGCGAGCAAACATTGATGAAGCACCACCTCCAAATGAAATGATAACAGCAAAGACCTCTGACTATGACCCAAGGCCTGAAACAGTATCTCTAATGTTTCATCAAATCTGAGCAACTTCCATACAACCAAGAAAGCCACTTATTTGCAACTCTTCATATTCACAAAGTCAGGGAAGTATTTACACACACCACACACACACACACACACACACACACACACACACGCACGCACACAAACACTGCAGACTTGCTGCTATGTGCTAGAGATAGTCACGGCCTCCTACTATCTTCTCATAGTAAAAAGAGTAAGCTGCTGCACTGGCCATAGCAATGAGACTGATTTATGATATAAAAGGAGAGGGTTCTCTCTGAGGCCATTACACTCAGAAAGCAACAGGCTTCTCAAAATTAAGTGAGACTGTCCTTTTGCAATGTTAAATTAAATTAAGAAGCAGAAAATGTCATTTTGTTATTTGTCTCTTCTTAGACACTTACTCTGAAGATACAAGCTGTACAAATTCAAATTGTCTACAAGCTCCGCAAGGGCAAGAAGCACGAATGTTTTCTTGCTTACTGTGAAATCAGGTGGAGAGAGGCACAAACTAATGCTCCCAAATAGCTTCTGAACAAATGATCCAGTATGAGTCCCTAATACCAAAGTCCCACCTGTGTACAGGTGCCAATGAAGGTCCACACTAGGTGGTGACTTGAAATTTTCTTCAGCAACAGATGTGAATTTGGCCATAGAGAGGCTGATGCGAGCCAGCAAGTGAGTCTAGCAGGCGCTCTGCATCCTTATCACACCTCGTTAAGTACACTGGATTCATTCAGGTTCAGCAGGGGAAGTGGGCCATTAAAATGTTTCAGCTATAGTTTGCTGCATTTTATTGGTGGAATAGTATTCTCTACTTGTGTGCACCAATTTTGACATTCTTAAAGATCTTGGGAAAAATCACATGCCAATGTCAAGAATCTAATATCCTCGTAGGAAGCTTTGTCTAGGCTGTTCCCCCTGGACTCTCCTCCCAGGCAGATGTACACACACTCCCCCACCCCCCACCCCCACACACACCATCATCCCTTTCTTTCTTTTCATCTTTTAAAAAATTTTTCAAATGATTACAAGTGAAGTCCATTTTTACCAATTTCAATGATAAGAATGGAAAATGAAGAGAAAAATGGCATTGTCCACAGTTGTGTAGAGTTGGGTCATCTTATTAGACTGGGTTTAGATCATTAGTGTGGCAGTGACAGGCAAATGGTCCTATTTGTACTCAAATCAGAGGCTCTCTGAGGTCTTCCACTGCAATATCCATTTATTAAATCTCTGTCTTAAGGCTTCAGCCAAGAAAACCAGGCTGAATTTTGAAACAGGTTTTCAAAATTCAGCCTGGGCTGGATATCTAGCTTTGATATCTGGGCTTTGATATTTGTAGCTGTGTGAAACTGTAAGTGTGTAAGTTACACACACACACACACACACTATTAACACGTTGATCACTTATTTCTTAAAATATTTAAACCGCATTCCTTATCCAGCAACTTGTACAAAATTTTGACCCTGGGGACTGGGCCGGACTTGATGGGCAGTAAGGTCCTTTGCTATTCTGAGTCTACAAAATTCTGTAATTGAAAAAGTCAGTTCCCCAGCTGAAAGCAGCCCATCTCCTTCCAGCAGAGTTCTGACCGCAGTTGGGAAAACAGTGAGCTAGAAGATCTCTAGGATCTTTCCCTCTCTAATAGTGATCATGAGTTTGTGTTTTCATGGGGCAAACCTGGTATCATGATGAAGCCATCTTTAAGAGGACACTGCATGTGCAGGAGATCATGAGGGCAAGCAAAGTCTTCCTTTAGCTCCTGGGGAGACGTGTAAACACAGCCAGGTTTCACGGTCCCTGACAAGATGGTCTGGTCACCTTGCAGAAAGCCAGAAGACCCTGTCCAGGAGCCAAACCAAGTGGGCGTGTCACCCAGCAAGCAGGAAGAGAGCAGGGGGCCACACTGTGGATTAGACAGACCCTGGCAGGAAGCGCAGCCTCTGCTGGGGTGTGAACTCAGAGTACTGCCTGTTCCCAATATGGGGCTTGACTCCTCACCGGCTGCGTGACTTAGGACTGTTTCCTTACCTGTAACGTGGGCACCACAACACCCCACAGAGCCCCTGGTGGTGAGGACAAATGAGATAATACATGTAAAGTATGCTACTGTTTCTGGCACAAATTAATTGTTCACTAAACATTTGTCAACATCATCATGATCAAAAATTTATCACTTTTCTGTTATACAGACTCTATATAAAGACATACAAAAAATAGTGCAATGCCTGACACGATAGGGGCCCAACAAATTACTATTATTATTATTGGCATTAAATGACAACGAATCAGGAAGCAGAGAAGTACCTTTTCAATTACCTTTCAATCCTGATCTCAGCAAAGGGAATGTCTCCATTTGCAGTGATTCCTGAGCAAATCTCTCTTTTAACAGAAAAGGCAGTCTCAGGCTCAGGGTAGACTCAACTATATAGTTTCCTTTTAATTTTATCTATTTGGGGGTTACCTTCTATTTATGATAAGAGGTACTAGTTTGCCATCAACGATAATGATATAATTTTCTTTAAAAATATTTGAGGGAAGCAGAATGAGTCAAAGAAAATATTAAGTAAATAACAGTGTGGGTGGTGCCCAGATATTGTGAAGACAAACATGAATGACTGCAGGAGGGGGGCACTGATCCATCACGCTGCAATTATTTTATGGAAGGAGAGACTGAGGCCCCGAGTCGGAAGTGGGTAAGGAGCAGGGCCCACAGAGAACCTGCCCCAGACATCCCACAGTTTCTCTGCAGGATCCTCAATACCCAGTGTCAGATCATATGTGTGAGGGGAATGACCTTGGTTCTCTTCCAAGGGCAGAGACAGAATGACAGGAAGAGACAAATGTCAGTCCCCACCTGGTGGTGGAGGTGAGAGCAGAGTCTAGAAATCTCCAGGAATCTAGGTCTTCCTGGAGAAGAAACTAGGTTGAAAACTCACTGGGCGCAGAACCCACCCTGCCTCTCTCTACAATTCATGTCATGAATTTTACGCACATCCCATTTTATTCCAAAGGGATTTTAAGGCTGCCTGCAAAGACGCATATAGCACAGAAAACATATAGTATTGCTTTACATAACAAAAGTGAGAAAAGGAGAGATGACAGCATAAAATAATTTGAACCAAGGTTCACAGGCAGAGCTCTGGCTAAGAAGTCATACACTTGCCAGGGCTGCGTCACACAAAGGGACAGGAAAACACGATCAGGTGCAAGACCACGTGCCCACGAAGGGAGAACTGGTCCTCAGTTAGATCACAGCCATTCCAGATACTGATGCCAGATGGTAATTTATCCCATTGGTTCTCACACAGATGACCCTGCCTTAGGCAACGAGCAATATCCTGAGAGTAAACATAATGGAACTAGAATGATTTGGCAGCGCCGGCACATGGAGGACACTCAGAGTCTCTAGCAGGTAAGGGAACGAAGGGGTTGGGGGAGGATGCAGGCAGCATCTTTCTCCCAGGAGGACCTGAGAGCCAGTCCACCCTCCACACGCTGCTGCATGCTCACTCTACACCATGAGTCTGCTCGTGCCACTCCTGATTTCAAAGCATCGAATGTCCCCTTGGGTTGGCCTCTTCTGTTTCTAACAACAAGCAAGGCTGCTTTGTTCTAGGTCCTGTGCTTACATGGATCGTCACGTTAACTTGAAAATGGAGAAACGTAAAACAGAGAGGCTGAGTTAACGTACCCCAGTCTCCCAGCTTATAAGGCTTCAAACCCAGGCAATCTGACTCCAGGGCCTCCATACTCACCTCACCCTGACCCCTAGGGAAGGCCCTTCATGAGTGAGCTCAGCCGGCCTTCAGCTTCACCCGGGGCAGCTCCTTCCAGGAACTGATCTTTTTTTGCTCAACTCACCATATGATCTCACTCTTCCCTACCTTTGCTCCCGCTTTTGCCTTACACAGAATGCATTTACATCTTTTCATCTTTATAAACTTCTTGTCCTCCAAGGCCCTAGCAAAACGATTACCTTCTGATAATTCGCCTTCCTTTCCCAACTTTACACACACAGCTCATCACAGCATTATCCCTACCAGCCATTCAACCTGTCCATCAGTGTTTCTTGAGTATCTGCTATGTGCCAGATCCTGCTCAAGACCCTAGAGTACAAACATCACAGCTGCTATTTCTGCAGAGCTTTCATCCAGTGGCAGAGTTAGGATGTGAACAGAAAAATAAACAGCAAACCATTAGTGACGAATGACACAGAAAATTTAAAATGGTTTTAATCTTAGGATCCCTTTAAATCAGCTGTGATGCTCGATCAGTATTCGATGGAATGAGAGGCAGTACCTACTGCTTACAGTCTTTGTCAGCCATTCTGGCCTTAAGTCCTAGGATACCTCATTGTTTTAGGAAATAATTACATTTGTCTGCCACCCCCAATCCCTGTGAGCTTATGAAGAGCGGAAGCTCTGTTGTCTGCATTAATTACAGCTCCTATAGCACCCACTGCATGATTATCTGCATTTGCTACAAACCTTAAACACAGAGACGCAGACTTGAAGTTTGAGGGACATCACAAATCACGGGATGTAAGGGCGAAATGGAAACTCAGTGGTGATCTAATCCAGTGATTCTGTTAATTGTGTTTAGCAGAGACTGCGTAATTCCCAGATACCCCAAAGGCTACTGCAGGCTCTGGTGGGTGAGGGCAGTATGGGTGGAGGGTTCTGGGATCCCCACAGCTTCCTCCTTTCTTCTATTTAATTCACACAGGCTCTGTTTTGTCCATTTTATACATAGCAGGGTTGGGAGTAAGATTTTATTCACAAAAATCTGCATGAAATTCACAGAATCAAGAGGGGAAAAATGAATCCAGGAGTTAAATGACTCCTAGGAATTTTTACAGAACTTCATGCTGAGTGGATGTGCATGTTTAGATAGGGACAGATGCACACAACGACAGACAGATGACTAGACAGAGAGAACACATATGTGAACAGGTGACATAGTGCATAGGAAGTGGGGGTGGGCACAAGGGAGTGGAAAGAGGAGGGTATTACAACAGTAATGGGATGTACACTGAAGGGAGGGAGAGGTCTTCCTAGACCCACTGGTCCCTCACTAGAACACTGCCTTCTCCACAGCTCTCACCACTCATTCATTTATTCTTTCTTTCGCTGATTCAATAATTACATATTGAGTAGTTCTGTGTGCCAGTTTCTTTGCAGAGATAAACACATAGAATTGGGGGCCAAGTTAAGGTGAGACAGAAAGGTAGGGGGAGGGAAGAAGGATGGAAGGAAGGATGGATCTGGTAACTGCCAGGTGAGCGGGGGTCCTGACATTCCCTGCCTTCCCTCTCATGCCCGACACACGGGGACAAATGGCTTATCCAAAGCAAGCACAGAGTTACAGAGGAGGCAGGAGGGTGAGAAGAATGAAGAGAGCTCCCAAAATAAGACACGATGAAAGGAAAGGAGAGGAGAGATGACAGCATGCTTGGATCTATTAGACTGTCTATTTTTAGTGGCCTAAGGAAGATCCTCTCCAGTGACCTTGCCGAATTACGACACAAATAGGATTAATGAAAGCTCTCCCAACCTTCTCTTCCAAGTCAGCTCGTCACCAGATCACTTCTGCAGCCACATCCCCTAAAAGCCCATAACTTCCTTTAAGGACTAATCCTTACAGGGTTTTGACCTGAACGTGAGCACGTGGATTTACGTCAGCCGTTTTCTGCCTTTTCTGATGGTTTTTCCTGAAGAAGTTTAAAGACCAGGTTAGCTTTCCTAAGTACTTAGCTTTCAATGTTTATTGCTTTGGTTGTTTTGCCTGCCAGTTAAATGCTACCCATTTTCAGAAATGAGGAAAATGGTCCTGGCAATTAGGAAAATGCTTGCTTTTAAAGGCATCTTAACTATCTGAATTATTAAAAATAGGAAAAGGACCAAAAAAAATTCTGGTATTGACCAATTCCAGGCTTCTCTATGCATGTTTCAAGTGTTCTTTTTTTTTTCATTAAGGAAACAGAGCATTTGAGCTTTAACAAGCTGATGGATATGGAATAACTGACTTGAAGTACAGGACATTCTCGGTACTGCAAATCTTTTCTAATCCCGTTTTATTTCACCCAGATTCCCAATAAGAATTACATCTTTCCATTCACATAAAGCCCAAATTGCCTTCTTGTAATAGGACAATTTTTAAGTAAGACACAGTATACACCCTGCATGAAATAGCAGTCCTTCCCCAAAGCTGAAATTATGTGAATTGTAAAGCAATGTGGAAGAACATGTTGGGATATTTCAATGTGGTTCATTATGAAACACAGTCTTTACTCCAATTATGATGATGTAAAAATATTCCTGACTAAGTTGAGTACTGGAAGGGAGGAGAAAAATAAGGACAATTTGTGAGTCGGAGTGAATGAACCATGGGTGTTTTTTTCCCTCTCCTCCTCATTTCTTTATAATTTTTAAAAATATTATTTGTCCTAGACATAAATTTGTAATTTTATAGTCTCATCATGCAACTCGAAGTGTCTCTCTCGCAAGGAAGGTATGTGAGCTGGCCACACCCAAAGTGAACTAGCGGTCTAATAACTGAGATCCCTCTATCAATTTCCCGTACAGCCAAAAAACAACCCCCAAAACAAAAAAAACAAAAAAAAACCCTGTTCTGTCAAGAGGTACCAAAAGAACCAGCCAATTTATTCCAAAATAGAAACAGGAAAATAGTTTACAATACTAAATGACTGAATCATCGAAGTGTCAAATTAAATACTGATACCATCAGTTTGATTCTAAAGTACCCTGTGGTATGGAAGAATCCAAGAAGGGTGGTCAGCAACTACCAAAAAGCACGAGAGGATTATCCCTGGGGGCCCCCCTTCATTTCATCCAGTTCATTCATCCAACACACAGCTGCTGACCTCCTAGGGTGGACGTGGGAATATGCTGGAGACTGGGGACAAAGGGGTGGACAAAATTAGACCTTGCGCTTAATGAGCTTGCATCATCATCTAATTTTGGCCGCTCTAACCTCACGCCTGGATAGAATTACCCAGAAGATATCTTGAGATGTGCCACCTAGCTCAGAATAAATTAGCCAGCATCAAGGAAATGTGCTGTGATCAACACAACTGGCCTACGCATCAGGGGTGCTGAGTTCAAGCTCAGACTCTGACACTGTGTGGCCATGGGCCCTTTGCCACTCAGTTTCCGCATCTAAGCAATCAGGAGGTGAGTAAGTTGAATGTCTTAGGAAACTTGAAGCTCCATTTATTCTATGAGGCAACAGACTCATTTGTACTTCGGGTTTTCAGAGACTTCTAACTAAACTATAAACAGAGACTTCATACAATCATGTATTATATATTTGAAAGTTGCGAAGAGAGTAGATCTTAAAAGTTCTCATCACAAGGACAAAAATTTGTAACTATGTGAGGTGATTGATGTTAATTAAGTGTGGTAATCATTTTGCAATGTATACATATATCAGATCATTATATTGTACACCTTGGCCTAGTACAATGTTATATGTCAATTATATCTCAGTAAAACCGAGGGGAAAACCCTAAACTAGAAGCAGCAGAACATGGAGAAAACACAGGGCACTCTCCTGCCCACAAAAGCAAACACCTACCCAGTAGAGAAGAAAAGGAAGGAATTCAGGGAGTTGGTGACTGTAATATGCACGGGAAAGTTTTAGAGTATTATAATCCTGAGTTCAAATCCTCTGCCTTGTAATTAAATGTGTGACCTGGCGCGAATGACTCAACTCCGTAACTCTTGTCAGATTCCTCACGTGAAAAGTGGTGTGTCTCTAATGCCTAACTCACCGGGTGGCTCTGAGCAGGTAAAGAGGTGATACACTCGAGGCACTTGGCACCACTCCAAACACACAGAGGGTGCTCAATAAATTTTACCCAAACTAAAATGATGAGTTAACAGGAATATTATATATTGGAAACTCCCACTAAGACTCCCGCTAACCATGTTCACTTTTCTATCCCCAGCACCTGGCATAGGTCAGCCATATAGAAGGTGCTTTTGGTAAACAAATAAATGTTAACTCTGATTAACTCATACTGATCGGAAACTCTGACTGACAAGTATGTATATACGATTAATTAAAAATGAGAACACAGATTGGCTATTACTTTATAAATGCAGTTTGTTAGGGGGAAGTATCTTTCAAAATGAATGATAAAATGGTGTTGAAAAGGTCAGACACCGGGATACATCGACAAAACCTACATCCCATGTGGCTTCTGAGATCAGCGGAGGCAGAAGCCAAAAGGCATGAGTCAGGGACCAGTTGGAAGCATGTGCTGTCCCAGTAACTGTCCCGAATGAGCTCTTCATTCATTGAACAAACAGTTCAAACGGTCCTTTGAGTAACTCCGTGGTGCCCTTTGGCAGAAGAGAGGCAAACAGAGCTGACACCAAGAGCAGAAAATGTGAGCACCCGGGCTTGAGAGAAAGTGCTCCAAGTAGAAAATGAAAGGAGATGGACACAGGGAAAACAGCAAGCCCTTTAACTATTCTTCGATACAAAGCAACGGGACTGCTGTCCAAAAGCAAAATCCCAACATAGCAATGGAAAACGCCAGCCTTCATTCAGACAGCTGCACAACACACACACACACACACACACACACACACACACACACACACCCGGATGTACATGTGTCCACACACATGAATACATATATGTATCCACATGCAGAAATACACACCCCAAGGAGGCAGAAAGGACTCTAAAATAAGAGTCCACTTTGAATCACAGTGAACCAGCCGTTATGATCCATTTATTATGATGAGTAAAGGGGAACATAGTGGCTCCCTGTAAGTAGGTCAGGCACCAATTGGTAGTCAACTCCACAGACCCAGGAAGGTTTAATGAGGAGGAGACCAGACAAAGACAGAGATGGAAAGAGTGCCCCAAGTGCATGTCCCCAGGCACCACAATCTGGCAACGGGGCCCAGCCCACGCCAGTTCTCTCACAGCTGGGCCAAAACAAACTTTCGGAAACTCCTAACATAGGATCAACAGTCCAGGCTGAGCCTTGAGCCTTGGCTCTGGCAGCAGCAACGCCCAAGCCAGAATTAAAAACAAACCCTGAATCATATGGAGGTCAGGACGTGAGTAGCAGCTACAGAAATAGCGCACAGCATACAGAGAGGTACGGAGGGGACAGCTGCAACAGCGTGGGCAAGGCATAAATAAAACGGCACTGAGCTTGTGTCCACAAAAGCCAGTTCCCTTTGCTGGGATCTCTGTGCCACTATTCCTGTCCCTCATCCAGGCTGGCCAGTGTCGCTGGCACCTTCCCCCCCCCCGAGGCTGGCAGACGGAGAGGCCAGGCGCGTTAAATCCAGTGCCTACTCACTCCACCATCACGAAGGTCACCGAGCAGCAGCTGCCACCTAGAGTCTTCCTTGAGAGGCAGGATTCGGTGGTGAAAATGCCATCTCCAAGGCACCTTCCCTCCTCGATCTTAGGACACCTCCTGTAGGGACACCAAAGTCTGCAGGGCCATGAGAGGGTGCAGCCCAGCTTTGTACTGGACAGCCCAGAGAGGCAGCCTCCCAGGACAGCCAGAGAGGCGGCCCCGATCCCTGGCACTGCTGGCAGCCCTGAGAATGAGCCACTGTGGCGAGACACACACCCACTGCTAATGAGTTCCACACAGACACCAGCCGGAGAGGCAAGAGCAGGGGCTGTAGCAGAAGCAAAGACGGGGCGGGGCAGGGCCACATGGGGCCAGCTTGGGCTCACAGGTGCTGCCAGCAGAGCAAGGGGGACCCTGAAACATTTGTCTTCCCTCCAGCTAAAAAGCGTCTTCTCCCCAACCCACTCCTGGCTTAATTAAAAAGAAAATGGCAGTCAAAATTTTATGGACATTTTTAAAAGGCAACTACTATCGTCTATTATTCTCATTTCATTGTTTTATTAAAAGAGCATTTTCACATAAAAAAATGTAAAAAGGGACATTTTCAAAATAAAAAGACACTTGGCAACCTAATACTTGCACACTGAAGGAATAAAAGCGTGCATAAATTTGCTTTAGAACTTTGAATACCATATAAATTCATTTCTCACTATTTTCTTTGTAGATCTGTAAAGCAGTAAAGAGAGCAGTCTCTGGAGCGAGTTGCCTGGATCTGAATTCGTCCTCCTGTAGTTACTACTAACCGGACAACCTCAGACAAGCTACCTAACTTCTGTATCCCTCCATCTCCTCATCTCTAAAGTGGAGATAAAAACGGTACCTCCCTCATAGGGTTCTTGTAAAAATTAAATAAGTTCATTCATGTAACGCACTTAGCATACAGCAAGGCCTCGATAAACGTTACCTACTTACTTTGATCATTATCATCATCATTAGTATGATCTATGCTCGGCAGTCGAACCGAACTCGGAACTTAAATGTTCAGCTTATAATGGTACATTCTTTGAGTATAATTACAGTTATGGAAAATCCAATAATATAGAGGTATGCAGACCAAAATAGAAACAACTCAATGCAATTTCTCTTGCTGAAAATTCAGACTATCTAGAGAAAACAAGAAATCAAAGCTCCCAGACCTTCTCGAGCTTTTTTCCTGCCCTCTCCCCCAAGGATCCAGAAAGGAGAATACTGCAGATGTCCAGCTACCTTTAAAATTTAAAAAAAATATTTTTAAAATATTGCATTAAATAATTGCTCATGTTGATCACTGCATTTGGGGTCACTCAAAGTTTAGACCCTGTTGAGTGACTCCCCCACTTCATCCTGGCCCTGGCCTTGGCTGGGAGGTACTGGGCAAGTCACCTGGGGACAGTAGTAGAATGTAGTTCTGCTCCGGCAGGTGTGGGCGAGGGGGCCGAGGCCCTGCATATCTAATAAGAGCCCAGGTGATGGATAGGATGCTGCTGAGGCTTGGGTCACTTGGGAAAGGAAGTAAACACCTGAGCTTCATTTTGGTGTGTCTCTCTGATGTCATGGTCGTTTTCAGACAACTTGGAAATTCTTTCATTATTCATGGGAACCTCTGTTGTTAAATCTGCTGCTAAGTCCTTGGACCCAGGGGCAGGGAACATTCGTTGTTTTGTTTTGTTCTAAATCAAACAAATAGAATAAAGCAAACACCCATTGACTTCTGGTGACTGCCCTTTGGGGAGTTCATTTAACTTTCTATTTCCCTTGTTCCTCTGCCTGGCTGTGGAAGCAGGGACAGGAATGTCACAAAGGACAGGATGGGGGTGTGCATCAGTTAGCACTGCAAAAACACCCAGGCTCCACAGGGAATAAGTTGCTGATGACAGTAATAAAGCAGCACTAGTTCGACATGCCCGGATTCACTCTTTCACTGCCCTTCAATAAAATTCCAGGGAGGAGCAAGAACACAGGAGCTTTGGACTTAGCAACCTGGGGTCCAGGTGACGGTTCCTTCACATATTAGCTGTGTGACCTCAGGCATGTGACTTAACCTCTCTGAACCTTCTTTTTTAAAAATTTGGAATGTGATCCTAATGGTGTCTACCTTATAGGATTGTTGCTGTGAGATAATTCACATAGATTTATGTGCGATACATGAAAAATAACATTACTTTTCTTGAAGTCCAAAAGAAGCACCCAAGCAGTTGAACATTAATAAGAAGCTCCCATGGATGTACCCTTGTGTGTAATTTTCACCTCTGTTTCCAAGTCCAACCCTGTGTCAGAATGTGTGTGTTCAAAATAGTATTTTTCTGTATAAGCCTTTCCTAATTGTTATACAGAATAGTGCAAAACTTACTATGGTGATAGTAAAGCATCTTCCACCCTTGGGTGGAAGAAATGGTTAATATATTTTTTATTAAAATGCATGTACCTGGAAATATCCTTTCAAAAGGAAGAAAGCACCCCTAAACACACACACACACACACACACACACACACACACACACACACACACACACACAGAGTTTACCATTCTCCTCCCTCGTATCCCACACCCTCTAGCACAGAGCACTGTGTCCTACACATGGTGGATCCTGGCAAACACGAGCAGACTGATTTCACAGAAGGAAAAGCTTGTGTGTCTGGTGATCTGCTCATCTCTTCACCATTTGGGGGGTGTGTTCTGCCAGACTGGCCTGCCAGCCTCACTAGACTAAAAAGGATGGAGAAAAGAAGACTGGAAGAAATGGCTGTCAGCCATGCCTTTAATTTTCACCAAGGTCTGGGACAGAATATCAGACAAGCTTGCTTGTCTCTGAATGAGACATAGCAACTCAGGCCGAGGATTATAAGAATCCACATGTGACAGTGGCCACTCTGCAGCACTGTCCAAAAGCCCTTACCCACTCTCCTGTGGGGGGAGGGGGACGCTTCATCAAATCCTACTTATCGGACCATCTGTGCCCCTGCCCATGTAAACAAGCCCCTCTGCTCTCATTCAAGCATTGTTGCAAATTTCCCTCTTCTGGACACTATTGCTCCAGGCTGTGGGCCACTGCAAAGAACCTTTCTTCCTTCAGGGATTTCTCTGTCTAAACAGGATTTATGATGATCCTTTGGCACGGATCTTTGAATCACTGGCTTTCACAGTATAGCTAAAAGGGTATTTCAGGAGAATCTACCTCTAACAAGCAATACAGCCCTGCAGATTTATCTCTCTTGATGAAACGGGCACAGCCCAATGCTCCCAGGATACTGTCCCTGGACAAGGTGCTACTGCAAAGCCAGTGTAGACCGCGTGGCACTGAATGGACCAGCTGTGTCCCAAATAGCTGTGTGACCTTGAGGCAGCTGTTTAACCTCTCTGAACAAGCGGTCTCCTCTATAAAATGGACACGATTAGGGGACTGTCATGAAGGTTAAATTGTTGCTGTGAGATAATTCATATATATGTACTTTTGTGTGATACACAAACAATACCTGACCTTTCCCAAGGTCCAAAAAAAGCACCCAGGAAGTTGAACATTAATAAGAAGCTCCATGGATATACACTTGTTTGTGATTTGCCCCTATTGCAGTCGAGCGCCCGGTTCGTGGTGGGGCTCAGCACACAGTACCTAATAGTTTTGGTAAGGGAGGTGTGCCGGGAGAGAAAGGGCATTGACTGACTGCCTAGAGCTCTGCCTTTGAGAAAGGCTATGAGTCCCTGATCCCAGGCAGGATTAGTTCTCCTGTGCCTCCGAGAATTTGCCAACAAGCTGCCTTCCCCCTGGAGGTACGGTACTTGCGTTTCAGCTAGAGGAGCACAAATCCTGCCTCACCACTCCAGCGCTTGTTGAGCTCAAATTTCATTTGTACCAATTCTAGACAATTTTCTGTGATTTATCGCCTACAAACCCCTCTTCCAATTCCTGTATCCCGGCTTGAAAGGCGTGACTGTCTTTGCTTCTTCTTTTCTCTTTTACAGGGTGATGCCGACAGACCGAAGAAGAAAACCCTCCTTCTCTGGGGCTCGCTGAGCTGCTTTTCCACCTGGAGAAGTAATCAACAACCTCCAGCAATGGCTCACAGACTGAACAAACGGAGGATGGGTGGAGAAAAAAAAAGAGAGAAGAATAGCTCCCTCTGATCCAGCCCATCGTGGGAGAGTGTGGTATTTCTAATCCTGCAGACACTGGGAAAGAGAGCTCTGGTCAACCCCATTTTTTAAGGGGCAACTAAGACTCAAGAGAGTCTAACCAATCTCCAACAGGCATCTAGGGGGTAATCAGGAGCATAAATGGGACCCAAGCCTGCCTGACTGCACATTCCGTACACTTTCCATAACACCACGTTATTTCTAAGTGGAAAAAAATATCCCATAGGCTCTTATTCCTCAGCAAACACTCTATGCAAAGGTCACGAAGAAGTAAAGCCACCGGCAGGTGTAACTTCCGACTCTACCATTCCAGCATCTGAACACCTGAAAATCACTTAATCTCTTTAAATGTCAGTTTTCTTATCTGAGGAAAAAATGGGTATAAGCATCTTTATTGATGATTACACAGGGGTAAAATGAGATAATGGAGCAAAGAGCCTGGCACGATACAGAAGTTCATTACATGTGTGTACTTCCTTTCTTGGCTCCAGAAGAAAATGATTTTTTTTTTTTTTTTTTTTTACCGTAAGGTGCCTGTGGCAGAAAAGTGAAATTTTAATTTAAAGAGGATAATTAATAACAATGAAACTGAAGCTATTGCATAGGCTAATTATTCATGTGGTACTCAAATGCAAAAACACAATGGCAACTGAGAAAAGAAAGGAAAAATAAAATTAGTAAATGTTACATCTCACCCACACAGTATCCTAACAAGTTTCTTGCAGTCAAGACAATGAAAAAAGTGAATTATGAGGTACCTTAAAAGGAACTGGACAGGTTTTTACAATCAACACAACAACCTTAAAGGAGGAAATCCTTTTAAATTAAATATTAAGTCATTACACAGCTATAGAACTCAGCAATATCAAGCTTCCCACATATTTGATGGGACAGATAAAACAGCTTTAACATTATATAGTTCACTCTTCTATTCATCTTCAAGACTTTGCAGCATCTTACCTCTTCCTATCAAGGATAAAGCCTACTCTTCTCAAATATTTTCACTTCAATTTATGTTGGCCAGAAAAGCATCTGTACGTTCTCTGTGTGCTTAACACCCACGTCCACATCATTCACAGGTACGGAAACACAGAGACATTTAGTTCAAGTGTTTCTGAAGCAGAAGGTGGCAATTATGTTGATCCTCTGATTCTCGGACTATAATCACTTGCTTGAAAAACCCCCACCCCCAGGAGATGCATTATCACTGAAAGCAAATTATGGCGTCGTCTGTTCATTCTTCTGGAAATCTCTTCCATGTCTATCCCTAGATATAAATATAGATATATATTCTGACAATATATAAAGGTCAAAGGAATCTCCCCAACACTGAGAGTGAAATCAAGGGAGCTAAATCTGTGATGGTGTTTGTCTACAAGACTCCACAGTTTCTTGCCCTCACTTTGCTGTTTCCATGTGTAGAAAAACAATTCACAGACCCCTGCTATGGAATAAATATGAATATATTTATTGAGCTCAAAACCTCCGCCTTCTGCTTGAGACATGTGATACATCAGTGTTCCTGGTGGCAGCAGGAGCATTTAATATATCAGTGCGGATAGAATACCTTCAGTATTAGCATCAGCAAAAACACTGCAGTTGTCCCTTGGTATCTGAGGGGGACTCGTTCCAGGAACCCCACCTGCGGATACCAAAATCCATGGATGCTCAAGTCCCTTATATAAAATGGTGCAGATTTTGCATATAATCTACAGACACCCTTCTATATGCTTTAAATCATCTCTAGATTACTTATAATACCTAATATAATGTAAATGCTATGTAAAGAGTTGTAAATACAACGTGAATGCTATGTAAATAGTTGCTGGCATGCAGCAAATTCAAGCTTTGCTTTCTGGAACTTTCTGGAATTTTTTTCCAAGTATTTTTGATCTGCAGTTGTTTGAATCCATGAATGCAGTGGATACAGAGGGCTAACTGTGTTTCATATTATGCTATTACCCTAATAAAGGGATAGAGAGTCCCCAGAGGAAACCATGGACTCTCCCATTGAAGTACAGTTGTAAAAAATCCCCTGTCACACTGGAAGAAACAGATATTTTCTTCAAGAACTTCCCAGAAACTTTATAGGATGGTGTTATCAGTCTCAAAACGTAAAGAATTCTAATCTAACAGACATTTTGATGAACAAGCCGTCAAGCATTTATCAGCTGCTGCTTCCTGCTGTACTTTGCACTAGAGATCATGAGGTAGGTAAGCAGTGAATGCTCCTGTGGTGGGATCCTAGAATCAGCCACTCAGAGGGAGTTCAGAGCCTCTTAGCACAGGGGAGAAAACTGAAGGAACAAAGCAAAACTATCAATAATACCATTTGGGGAATCTGTGGCAGAGGCTAAATGAGAAGCCTCTGTGGCAGAAGCCCAGGGCTTCTGACTGCCTAACCACAAGCAAAGTGTTATCCAGCCACTCTTTGTCTCCAAGCTTAAAAACAATTTCAAAATGAACACCCATATGTGTATAAAAAGTGATATCACCCCATTCCAGCACGCCTGCATTTATTCCTAAACTAGGAGTGGTCTGAGTCATGAGAAGTTACAGAAGTAGCCAGCCTCATGAATTCTGATAAAGCCTTTCACGTGCAGGGGCATGGTGAATTCATTCAGGTAGGCACTCTGACTGAGCATGCTCTGTTTTTGTTTTTGTTTTTTTTTTAAATCTTGAGAAAGATTATATTTCAAAGTTACAGTAATCAAAATAGTATTACTCTATTTTTGAGTAAATTTAAATTTAGACTTACCCTAACTAGTCACTAATCTTTCTTTTCTTAGTTCTGCGTTTTGTTTCTTTTACTTTTTTTCTTTTTTTAACATCTTTATTGGAGTATAAGCATGCTCTGTTTACTAGGTGCTGGGGATACAATGGCATGTACTATAGGTCTCTTCGCTGTCTGTACGAAGTCTACAATCTAAGTAGTGATCACTAATAGATAACCAGGAGGAAGGAACAGCTGCTATAGGAAGAGTTGCTCAGGAATAGCCTCTCCAACAGATTTATTGAAGGCTGGGAAGCCTTGAAGGACAGGGAAGAGTTAACGATGGGAAAAAAACAGTATTTTTAAGTATGGCATTTTTTTTCCTACCGTGGTTTTCTTTGAATTTTATCATAGAGAAAACACTGTTTTTTACCCCCTCCCCAAGATGTTTTCTGAAAAGCATTTGTACATATATTTATATGTATGCTTTTACTTTGATTTGTGTTACAAAATTTATCTTACTCTGTGTGTGTGTATGTGTGTCTTTCCCAATCAGCATTCAGCTGTGAGTCTTCCAGACTCTGTGATTAGGTTTTGATGCTTAAACTCCTAAGCACGGCCTGAAAATGGAAACCCTTCTACAGCCTGGCGTCTCTTACCTTTCTTGATTCAACTGAGCCCTGTGCCTTGCAAAGTGCATGGTCCAGTCACACCAGATCAATTTCATCCCTTCAACATGCCAGGTATGTTTATGATTCTGTCATTTGCACAACACATGCTCCTGGAGGTCCCCAAATGAACTTCTTTCCCTTTTCCACGGGGCAAATTATGTCCCAGTCTTTAAAATCCATCTCTTTTCTCCAGCTTTCTCTGCCTGACTCATCAAGTGGAATTAACTGATCAATCTCCTGGAAACCCTTCTTTCCTTTGTATAATTCTCAACTCACATTGCATTATGATTATCAATTCAGTTCTTAGGTTTTATTTATTGATATTTTTAAGTTACCAGATAATGCATACTCAGTGTCAAAATTTGGAGAAATAAAATGTGTAAATGAGAAAATAAACATTTCCTTCCACTAGTTTCCCCTATTTTTAAACACAATTGAGATCTTTCTTCTACTGCACCTGACCTCACAACTGCTAAACATTCTTCGGGAACCCTCTTTTAACAGTAGTGTAATTGCCTGTCAGGATGGACAACAAATTATATAACCATTCAACCTCCTACTGTTGAGCTATTCAGTAGTTTTAATTTTTTCTTATTATAAGGAACAATGCAGCAAACTTAATTGTGCATGAATCTCTGTCCATATACCTGTGTATTCTCTTAGGAGGGATGCTTACAAGTAAAACTGCTGGGACAAAAGAGATGATATTTTAGAGCTCTATGTACGTATTGCAGATTATTCCCCAGAAAATATGTTTTAATTAACACACCCACCAGTAGGGTGGAAATGGCCATTACACTCCTCTGTCCCGTCATGGTAGCAACTGCTCCACCCATATATTTTTGTAAAAGGTGTAAATGCATAGTTGCTTCAATTTCTCTTTCTTTGAATAGCAACACAGTTGAATTTTTCATATGTGTGTGTGTGTACAGTCATACATACAATTCTGGGAACTGTATGATTAGGTCTTTCCCCTCTTTTCCATTGGGGTGATGGTATTTTTTTCTTATCCACTTGCAAGAGCTCTTTATTCAAATATTAAAATACTTCTTTAGATCATATTAGTTTTGAGTATGTCCCAGATTTGCTCTTTAGTCCTAATTTTGCTTATGATTTTTTAAAAAATATATTTATTTATTTATTATTTATTTTTGGCTGTGTTGGGTCTTCATTGCCGCACGCGGGCTTTCTCTAGTTGTGGCGATCAGGGGCTACTCTTCGTTGCCGTGCGCGGGCTTCTCATTGCAGTGGCTTCTCTTGTTGCGGAGCACGGGCTCTAGGCGCACAGGCTTCAGTAGTTGTGGCACGCGGGCTCGGTAGTTGTGGCTTGCGGGCTCTAGAGCGCAGGCTCAGTAGCTGTGGCGCACGGGCTTAGTTGCTCTGCGGCATGTGGGATCTTCCCGGACCAGGGCTCGAACCTGTGTCCCCTGCATTGGCAGGCGGATTCTTAACCACTGTGCCACCAGGGAAGTCGGCTTATGATATTTTTGATGTACAAAAGTTGGCAGTTTAATTTGTCCATTCTTTACTTTGTGATTTTTTTTTTTTCCTTTATGGTTGTTTCTTCACATGCCTGGCTCCCGGATGTACCATGACCTCCATTAGGACAGGTGTCCTACTTTATTCATCTTTGTATCTCCAGCACTTTATGGAATGGCAGAGCCCGGGATATAATCATTCCTCCATAAATCCTTGCCGGATAGAATGGTATTGTATTTTCTTAGTAAAACTCATCTCTCAAATGATTTGCTTTTATATACGAAAATGCATATATATATAATTTTTATATATTGAATATATTTCATATTGGATAATACTGCAAATACACGGCTCTCTGTATTCACTATTCTATTATTTCTCTTAAATACTTAAATTGATCCATCAAACTAAATAGCCTAAAAATTGATTTGAAAATTTAATGGTATTGCAAAGATGAGCCACTCAGTATAATAGTAATGCTAGGATGGGTCACACAAGATAGGTAGGGAGAGTATCCGCTATCGATTGCAATACAATAGAGACGATCAAAATGGTGGATGACTTTGTCTCTCAGAGTAGAATGTTATCTGCTAGATCAAAACCCAGAACAACCCAAAGGGAGCCTGGGCATTTTTTTTTTTTTTTTTTTTGTATTCTCCAAACCATAAAGGCATCGCATCACTCCAAAATCTTCACTCTGAATATATTCTGAAGTAAAACTTGATTTCAAATAGCTGTATAGCTTACTAATGTGTTCTGAAATCAATTTGTGTTGAAAACATAGATGTGACTTGTAGTGTGAACACAGAATGGGTTCAAGGAAATGTCACACAAAGTCCATGTAGCATTCCCGACAGGGAGGGGAACAAAGAAGAGAGAGGTGCTGATGACCCGCTCTGGTCCACGCACCACGCCCAGCACTTGCCCAGGGCTGCTGCTTCCCATTTCAGTGGGAGTTCACCTAACAGCCTCTCCCCTTCCCACTCGGATGAGGTCCCACTCAGAGGCTGCGGACAGGAGATCCCCACCCCCTGGAGGAAACCACAGGGCTGCTTGTCCACCCACATCCTTTTCAAGAAGGTTCAGCTTCCTGGGCCATGCCAGCTTAAATTCCTTCCAGTGGCACCCTGACATCTGGCCAGGTTCCCAGCTCCACTGTCTGCCCAGGTGACAACTGGGAAACTCACCCTTTAACAGGTAACAGCTGTGTAGAAAGGAAGAGGCAGGGACATAGGCCTCACCCAGGGTGCTATGCTGCCAATAGGACTGTGTAGACCAGTGAGCCCCTCATCATGAGAGGGGGAAGAGTTGGTTAGAAAAAAGTGCTAGGCAGTGTCTGAGCACAGGTGAGGAGCATGCAAACCATACCCCCGGACAGTCACAGGAGCCAGCCTGGACCTGACACTCTACTTTCCCCCAACATCCACACCCAAATCGTGGCTCTGGCCCCTTCTTGCCTCCACCTTAATGTGAAATGAAAAGCCCAGATTTAACTGAATGTCAGGAAAAAGAGGCCCTCTGGGGAGAAAGAATTATTTGATTATAAACTTCTAGCATCATCTTCTTATATCCATTCATTTAGTCATTTATTCATCCACCCATTCATTCAAAGCTTAACACCCAATTAAAGGCAGGATGCACAGTGGATAACAGAATGGATTTTAGCATCAGGAAGGTCTGAGTTTAGTCTAGAGTCAACCCACCATCAGCTTGGATGTTTTGGACAGGCCACTTAACTGTGGTAAACCTCATTTTCTTCACCTACCACACAGGATAGGGGCACTGCGGGGGGATCAAATGAGAAGGCACACAAGGGGCACATGCAGTAGAGCGTGGCCCATAGTAAGTGTTCCTTAAACAGGAGATACTTTTTTAATAGGAAAGAACACCGTATATTTGTAGTGAATGTGTCTCCCATGAGCACTGTTCCAAATGACTTGATCCTGAAAAACAGCTCTGGGAGATCTTACTTTTTCTATTTTGACAAGTAATACACTGAAGCCCCAAAACTTTGAGTGTCTCGCTTGAATTACCCAGCAGCTACTTTTCAGATTTGGAGTTTGTGTCCAGTTTTGTCTCACTGCCAAGCCTGTGCTTTTTCCAGGGTACCAGGCTGCCTGGTTCAAATCTAGGCAGTGCGATGAAGGAAGAGTGAGAGACAGTCTTTCCTCACTTCCTAGTGAGAGAGGACATGGGAACCAATCACAACCCATGATTATGCCCAACGTGATAAGTTTCATACTGAGCCTAAGCAGCACAGGAGCACTGGCTGACCTTATGAGGTGGTTGATATCAGGGGGTCACACTGGTCTCGACTCATTTGATAAATTGGGTCTTAAAAGCTGAGAAGAGTGTGTCTAAATGGCAAGAATGGTAAAGGCTGGCTGTTAGGTGTAAGGCATTCCAGGAGAATGGAAAACCTGTATCGTACCTTTCCCATTCAGACCATACTGGCACCCAAATTGTAGCTGAGGCAGGCTTCTCTTTATACAGATGTTCTCACAAATCAATGGCCAGGGGATGATAGAATTGGCATATCAACATCCTGCAACCCCTTACAAAGGATCTAGGCACTGGCATCAATGGTGGCTAGCATCACAAAAAGAGAAATTACAGACATTATGTGCCTCCTGGGGGAAGTACACACCACCAACCTAGGAAGTAGTCTTAACAATGAATAAAATAAACACAAAAATTGAATCTGAATCTGGTTAAGACTCTCATCCAAGATCCAATTTTCAGAAGATTAAGAGGACTGAGGGAAACTCTACAGCAATGGTTCTCAACTGGAGGCAATTTTAGCCCCAAGGTGCATTTGGCAGTATCTGGAGATGATTTTGGTTGTCACAGCTGGCAAGGGGATGCTATTGGCATCTAGTGAGTAGAGCCCAGGGAGGCTGCTAAACATCCTATAACGCTTAAGACAACCCCCACAAGAAAAATTATCCTGCTCAAAGTGTCAGTAATGCTGAGTCTGAGAAACCCCGTATTATAGGATTATTCCATTTCTTCAGGGAGTGATGGAAGCACTTACAGATTAAAATAAACTGGAAAGGACTACGTAAAGATAACAAAAGAAAAACAGGCAACATTAAATTACAGTGTCTGGGGACGCTCACATTGGCAATGAGAAGGTGATCACCATACAAGTCAGAAAAGTGGTCACGCTTACGCGGAGGGAACGTCCTGCATGTTTCTCCCTCCTCACAGGGATGGTGGCTTAGAGATGCTCACCTTGGAACGATGCACTTGGCTGTACAACTGTCTTTGTGTTTTCTGTATTATATCTAACAAGAACAGAGTTTAACATTATATTAACAACAAAATAAAAAGCCTTTCTTTTCTCACTTTGTCTAGGAGTTAATTAGCTTATAGCTACAGACTTTTAAAAAGTCACTGATTCATCCAAGTGCATAATTTCTTTTTCCATGTTTCTCACAGGTACTTAAAAAGTTATTTCTAACCTTGTCCACCCCTGTTGCTTATTTCTAGGGAACACCAGCTAAAGTCGCCCACAGTGTTACAGCAGCGAGCAGAAGAATTAAGCATAGGTGCCCTGAGGTCAGACAACCTAAACTGTCAGTCCGTTCCACCGTAGTCAGTTTACCCAAGCTCCCTGACTTGGGTTCCTTCTCTGTAAAACGAGATAAGTACCTCCTACCTTCCTCATGGGGTTGTTGGGAGTATCAGACAAAGAATTTTGCTCGTACTAATAAGCATAATTATCATAAACAGTATTATCGTAAAGATTATCATAAGCAAAATAAGATATCTAGATTATCTTAAGAATATAGTATATAACTAGATTCTGAAAATAGCTCCTTTTGTAAAATTTAGCTCTTGATTAATTGCACACGTGTCTATTCAGCAAGCGCTGAACATGTGCTGAAACCAGTCCTGGAGGCTGGGGATGCAGACAGGTCCAGTCTCTGTCCTCTCATCTTTCATAGGAAGATCTGAGATTCTATTGCTGCGTAGATTCACTCAGTTCCGGTCTTTTATTACTGAAACTCACCACTTTTAGGCACTACAATTACTTCCAATTTAAAATGAGGGAACTAAAGACCAGAAAACTGCAATGCATATCCATGGTTACAGGTCTTCTGACATTCTTTGGGCGCTTGCTGATTACCGGGCCCTCAGCAAAGCCCTTTTCACTCGCTGCCTCAAAATCGCCATGTGAAAGAAAGGAACTCTCATTATATCTGTTTCAGATATGAAAAGTAAGGCTGCCAGATAATCTTGAGCGTTCCCCAAAGCTGCACAGCTGGTACATGTCAATACTAAGATTCAACTGAACCAGCTTCAACTTAGGAGCCTGTCTTCTAATTTAAAACCCAGTGGGTCTTGTCAGACTAGCTGGGGGCTACTTTTTTTTTTTTTTTTTTAAAGGTTTGAAACAAACTCTTTAATTTTTATTTTTATTTTTTTTTAAATGTATTTATTTATTTATGGCTGTGTTGGATCTTCGTTTCTGTGCGAGGGCTTTCTCTAGTTGTGGCAGGC
>NC_041230.1:35583938-35616340 GCF_002837175.3 Physeter macrocephalus
CTTGTTGCGGAGCACAGGCTCCAGATGCGCAGGCTCAGTAATTGTGGCTCACGGGCCCAGTTGTTCCGCGGCATGTGGGATCTTCCCAGACCAGGGCTCGAACCCGTGTCCCCTGCATTGGCAGGCAGATTCTCAACCACGGCGCCACCAGGGAAGCCCCTGGGGGCTGCTTTTAAGAGACCAAAGTATTCCCTCTTCCTGGTAGGGCCGCTATCTGTTTTAAAGGCATCATCTGCCTATGACATTGATTCTAAAATCTCTTCTGGATCTTTAGGTCTGTGAGCTTCTCTAAAAAGAACTGTGGTCTGAAGGAAAACACTGTCTCATCCTTTACAGAAATCAGAAAGGTGAACACCTTGCGTAAATGAAGGCATGCAGCTAGCGCTGGGAGACTGGGCATCTATACTGTAGACCAGTGGTTCTCAAACTTTATAAATCATCAGAAGCACCCGATGACTTCTTCAAACCACTCCAAGTGTTTCTGACTCAGAAAGTCACTGGATGGACCACCTAAATGCATTTCTAACACAACCCCAGGTGATATGGATGCTGCTGGTCCAGTGAGCACATTTTGAAAGTCAAGTCCTAGACTCATCTCTGTTGGTTCTGGGATATTAGAATGTTTATTCCCCCTTTCTGAGTATCCATGTGCCTCTGTCAAGAAAGCTGTTAAGAAGTAAAGAATGGGGCAGTAGGTGTGGACGCTTTCTGAAAATGGACAAGAGCTAACCCAGCACTTAAACTTTACAGAGCTTCCCCATCACCTGGAGACTTGTTATAAATGGAGCTTCTCAGAACCCACCCCCCATCTGGCTGCACAAGGCTGGGTTTAGGGTCCTAGAAGCTTCCTTTGAAACAGGGTCCCCAGGAACATGGAAGCAGACGGTGTGCAGACCACCTCCTATGAAACCCTTGGAAAACAAAGACAAATCCCAGAGCTTGTAAGGAAATAGGTCCTAAGACCCTTTGCTCTGAAGGCCAGGGTTTGGCCTAGAGATTGGACATCCCACAGAACTGTATGCTCTTAGATGTTCCATAACAGAGAGTAAGAGGGAGTGCATCTAATTTGGGTGTGTGTGTGAAAACATCTAAGTCAAATATTCGACTTTAGGATCTTCAGAGTGAATTTTAAACGAGAAAAAAAAAATGATATCATTTGAGAGGAAAGGAAGCTCTAGACCAGCATACCCCAGAATCTTTCAGTTGAGAGCAGGCTTCAGAGTCAGGTGTGAATTGGAAATGTCCCAGAAGATAGGTACGGGGTAGTCAGAGCTACTACATTTTGCACCTGACACAGGATTGCTCGCTCCAGTAATGACAGCAGCACAGCCTGAGCAATTTCAGTGTCTTAATCTCTTTCCCTTTCTTTCAGAATCCAGGGAATTTAGTCTAATTCTTCATGCCTTCCCACAGGAATTATCAAGTGTCAGCTACCATAGAGACTCTACAAGTCGCTTTGTATAAAAAATGTTTGCAGCGATTCAGAGGACTGTGTAATTGAGTTAACAAGTTGCAGGAAATGCATTTACATCCTGGACTGGAACCGACGACCTGTCCATGAGAAGGTATTGAGCAGCGAGGGCTGGCTTATTAATGCCAATCATTCACCACACACCGCTGTAGTCATCAAATTCTGAATTCCAGGCTCTTAACACTTTGATTACAGTTGATACAAATGATGGAAATTAAAAACCCCACTGTTGGCTAAATGTCAAAGGGAGGATTTATGTAAATTGATTGCATTAGGTGAATTGTTTGTGATGTAACATGTTCCACGTGATATCTCAAGGCTGATACACGATAACTATGATTGAGAAAGTGAAAGGATAATGGATTTTGCCAATCCTATTTAATTGGGTCCTCCTCCCAGGTAAGGACTATCTTTGGACTATAGCTGAATCTACTCTAAAATATGCCACACGTGGTCATCCTTTGATATCATCAAGATGCCACTAAAAGACAACGACTCACTTTAATATTTTAAAATTCCCTTCTCCTAATTTTTAACAGTAATTCCTTTTCATGGAAGAACACTTTGAAAATGCAGAGGTTTAAAACAAATTCAAGTTGTTTATTTGAATAAATAAACAAATGACTGCAAAATGAAGTACTGATAATCTTATCACCCAATGATAACCATCATTAGTTACCATCTGAGTTTATTACCTTCTAATTACTTTAACCATGCTTTTTAAAATTTATTTTTCAAAGTAGAGATTGTGGTTTGCATGCAATTCTTTTTATGTATCTTCTGATAAAACTATACCACATTTTCCCATATTATTAAAAATATCTTCATAAATCTAACAAATGACTTCTCAAATCTAAGTTGTATGAATGAACTGTTACTATTTAAAGATTTCCTCTAAGGGCTAGTCATTTAGCATGTTTTCACTTTTTTTTTTTTTTTTTGTGGTGGTATGCGGGCCTCTCACTGTTGTGGCCTCTCCCGTTGCGGAGGACAGGCTCCGGACGCACAGGCCCAGCGGCCATGGCTCACGGGCCCAGCCGCTCCGCGGCATGTGGGAGGGATCTTCCCAGACCGGGGCGCAAACCCGGTTCCCCTGCATCGGCAGGCGGACGCGCAACCGCTGCGCCACCAGGGAAGCCCTAGCATGTTTTCACTTTTGACTCCAATAAAAAACATATGATGAGCAATTTTTAACAGCTTTATTAAAGTATGATTTATATACCGTAAGAAATCACCTGGAAGAACATTTTTTTTGTGACTCAATCTTTGTGTTTCAGGTGTTTCCTAAGGCTAGATATCAAGAAGTAGCAATTTTTAACAGCTTTATTAAAGTATGATTTATATACCGTAAGAAATCACCTGGAAGAACATTTTTTTTTGTGACTCAATCTTTGTGTTTCAGGTGTTTCCTAAGGCTAGATATCCAGAAGTAAAACAATTAAGACGAAGGGTCTGTATATGTTTAATCTCAAGAAAAACTTTGACAAATGCCCTCCGGTATTGATTTATACTGCCATCAGCAAAGTATTAGAGTACTCATCTTATTCCACCCTGGTCAGCATGAGTAGTAGTAGAAGTATTTAAGGTCCTGTCACTTTTAATGAAGAAGTCAAGATGTCACCATAAAGTTCAAAAATGGAAACTGCATTTAGGAATTTTCATTTTCACTTTTGATGCACTTTGCTTTTGTCCTTCCATCTGCTTAGTTTTAAGGTAACATGGTATTCACATGGGCTTCCCTTATTGAACTTCTCGCTAATAATTAAGGTTGAGTGACAATATGAGTAAGTTGCATGCAAACCAAATAACAACCTTACCTAAACAAAGAGACATAAGCTCCAATTCTGGGTTCCCAGTCATGAGCTATATTACCCTCTCTAAGGATTTAACCTTATTATTTTCCTTATCACTAGAAAAAGAGTTGAAATAGAAGATGATCAAACAAAAGTTGCAGTCACTTAACCAGACAACTAATACAGGTCACTGTTTGAGACAAGGGGTTTCATTTTTAAGAAGGTATGTTACATTTATTTAATAGATACCTAGAATCAAATTCCTTACAAAAGTCATAGTTTGCTTTCAAAGAAGTGTCTGTCTGGGCATGCCAAACAATTTAATAACACTCTGTGTTTGAAGAATACAAAATGATTTCTAAATATTCTTCTACCCTCTAGTTCCAGTAGCCCTTCTAAAAACTTGTTCTTAAAACTATCAAAGGGGCTTCCCTGGTGGCGCAGTGGTTAAGAATCCGCCTGCCAATGCAGGGGACACGGGTTCGAGCCCTGGTCCGGGAAGATCCCACGTGCCGCGGAGCAACTAAGCCCGTGAGCCACAACTACCGAAGCCCGTGCACCTAGAGCCCGTGCTCCACAACAAGAGAAGCCACCGCAATGAGAAGGCCGAGCACAGCAACGAAGAGTAGCCCCCGCTCGCCGCAACTAGAGAAAGCCCACGCGTGGCAACAAAGACC
Organism: Physeter macrocephalus; assembly: GCF_002837175.3. Taxonomy (NCBI): domain Eukaryota; kingdom Metazoa; phylum Chordata; class Mammalia; order Artiodactyla; family Physeteridae; genus Physeter; species Physeter macrocephalus. The sequence goes on from NC_041230.1 coordinate 35,587,880, forward strand.
CAATGCAGCCAAAAATAAATAATAAATAAATAAATAAATTTATATTAGAAAAAAACTATCAAAGAATGGCAAAATAACTAATTATGCCTTAACTACTCTCATGACTTATTCCATTCTCTTGAGGCATGCTGTGATTTTAAAAAATGAAGGATTTGTAACTGTTAGTTATCAGCACTTCATGTAACTTTTGATTCAAGTAACAAATAGCATTTCAGCTCTATGTATTCATTATGCCACTAAATTGCAAAGGAAAGAAGCCAATTCTAATGAATTGTAACCATAGTTTCTTTTGCATATTACATATTAGAAGTGGGTAGCACTTTAAATTATGGTACACAAAACAGCATATAATTAATTTTGAATAAAAGATAATGTATTCGTGCTAAATACGAGTTATTTTAAAATCTCTTAATGAAGAACTAAGCATATGCTGTGCTGCACTGTGAAAATGTTTAGCATATGTCATTAGAGCCAACATTTTGCATTTATTATTATATTTATTTTCAATAATAATATATTATTTTAAGTGAACACAAAAAAATGTAATCACTAGCATTCCAAATGTGGAAAATATATGCAAATTACAGGAAACTTTCTGGCTCCCCAGAAGTTGTCACTAAATAACTTTTTGATGGCATGGTGCGATTGCAATTTGCAATAGAATGAGAAAAATGGAAGAGACTGTTACTTTTAAATCACAGAACATATGCACAATGAATTTTAAAATTCAGATATGGAGATAAACATTTCTATTCTGAAAATTGACATGTTCTGAGTTTTCATGGAATAGCAATGCTTAAATCTAGACCTTAAGTTCTATCTGATTTAGTATTGGCTCTCTTTCTGACATTGTGCTTCTGGTTTTAAAAGGATGTATCCTGAAGGTTCTACACTCTTACGACGACTGCACTGAAATTCTAACTGAGCATGATCCCTAGTCTTCATTCTGCCTCTAAATACCGTGATCATCATTATCACCAATACCTCTACAAACAGCACCACCATCACCACCAAAACAACACTGAATCTTGGGCCATATCCTTCCTAGCCTTACTCTGCACATCTGTACCATGATGATGCCTAATGTCCCTATAAACTAGCCACGTGACCATAGGCAAACCACCCGTCATCTTTAAGCCTTACCGCTCTTAGCTATAAAACGGCTATGCTAAGGTCCTTTTTATTTCTAATAGATCTGCCCCTTTCCTCAGTTCTTCCTGACTGCCAACAGAAACACACAATAAAACCAGATTTTCTAAACTCACATATGCTTTCTACTCTTGCTTCATTTAAATTTGGAGAGAGGGAAAAAAATGTGGACAGTAGAAATGAATTGCGATATTGCAAAAGCCTAGAATTAAAAACAAAATGTAAAGTTTATTTTTAAATTCAAGGTTCAGCTTCTGTTCCAGAGGAATAATGACTAATTCATCAGAAACAGACTGAACTAGAAGGAACCACTATTTCATTCTTCTCCAAATACCCTAGGTTTGGAGTTACGTTCAATATGTTTCTTTCTCAAGTACTAATGTGCAGTAATGAAAAATTGAAAGATGATAAAATTTTAAAAGAAAACAAAATAATTCATCATACCCTCACTACATAATTGCCACTGGTATTTCAGAATGACTCCTTTCCATCCTCTGGTGTGTGTATGTAGAAAGTTGAAATCACACTGAACAGATAATTCAGTGGCCTACTTTGCACCTCTTAACATTTGACTCTAAGCATATGTCCATGTAGCTACATCTTCTTTGTGAATACTTCCAGTGACAATTACAGCCCACCATAAAAATATACCATAATTTATTTAACTGATCTACTCTTGACAGATATTTAAGCATTCTTTTTCTTTTTTTTTTTTGCTATGATGAATATTTTGTGCATCTGATTTTTTAACATTTCAAGCTACTTCTTTAGTATTAATTCCCCAAAATGTGAGATGAATTTTGTAAAATCTCAGCAGAAATAATATCATTACTTTAAAATAACTTCGGTGGTTTATTTTTTGCACTGAAACACTCATCCTTAGTGTTTTCTGTGAACTGTTTTGATCAAACCAGCACTGTTACCAATGTCCCTGAGTGTCCCATATCCCTTCCCACCACCACTGTTACAGTGGGAGAGAGATATTTATTTTTATATACTGCTTCTCTCTCTAGACTAGGCTTTTCTGCAGGAAGATTCTAGATGATTAAACATCCTAGCCTCAGTTCCCTGCTTAAAGTCAGGCACATTGTAGGTGCTCAATAAACATTCTCTGAATTGATTAATGCATCTTGAAAATTATTTATGGAGCCCCATCCCTGTCCCAGAGCTACAAATTTATCTCTTGCTCAAGATGTAAAAATCTTCTCTATTTATTTTCCTTTATTTATATCCTGGCACATTCCACAAAGAATTTAGTGCAGGAGACCTCTCTGTAAATCAGTTCTGTCATCTAATGCTATTGCTGAGATGAATTTGCAAAGGACAAAGCTCTTCTTTCAGATGTCATTTTAACTGTTTAGTTTGCAAGGATGAAGAGGAACATCAAATTATGTCACTTCTTCAGAGACGTCTTCTTGGGTCTCCTTAGCTTGAATGAGCCATTTCAGCTCCTTCTATTACATGACTCTATTTATGTGCTTTATGACAACTACCCCAATCTGAGATGGTCCTATCATGGATGTTCTGCCTCTTCCAACAGAAGTCTCATAGAGGGCAGGGTCGGTCTGGTTCACTCACATAGCTCCTTCTTGTAGAACTGTAATTAGTACGTGGTATACTCTCAGACCTGGAAGGGTTCTTAGAGGTCACCAAGTTTAGCTCCATTATTTAAAAAGAAAATGTAAACAGATGCCCCAAGAGGGAAAGTTAATTGCCCGAGGTATAACTAAAAAATGACAGAATCTGGGTGAGAATCTGGAATTCCTGACTCCCAGGGCAGTGTTCTTCCAGAGCTTCTTGGTGATGCTGTCTCTAAGCCTGGAGCAGAGGAAAGATATGCTCACTCACACTGAGTGAAGGGAAATGGAAGTCCTTTGGACCAAAGCTATAGCAATCCCAGATTTCCCTGGTGGCACAGTGGTTAAGAATCCGCCTGCCAATGCAGGGGACACAGGTTCGGTCGGGCCCTGGTCTGGGAAGATCCCACATGCCACGGAGCAACTAAGCCCATGCGTATGCCACAGCTACTGAAGCCCACGCTCCGAGAGCCCGTGCTCCGCAACAAGGGAAGCCACAGCAATGAGAAGCCCACGCACTGCAACACAGAGTAGCCCCCGCTCGCCACAACTAGAGAAAGCCCACGTGCAGCAAAAAAGACCCAACGCAGCCAAAAATAAAGAAATTAAATAAAGAAAATGAATAAATAAATTTTTTAAAAAGTGATAGGAATCCCTTTTCTTGGTGTCTTTGGCACTATCAAATCCCTAAGTATAATTCTCTCTTTATATAGCCATTTGCACATCAACCATAATATAGATGGCAGCTGTCACTATCTTCCAATTATTGGTAGGGACTCCTGGGACACAGAGGAGCTGTGGGACATGGCTACAGCTATGTGAGCAAGCCCAGGCCAGGTGCCAGGTGGCCCTTTACCTGGTCCACAGACACACCTCCCCAGTTCTCTTAGAACTCGGCTCACACCGTACGCTCATTGTCCCATTCCTGCACAGAACCATTAACCGTGATTCTGCAGCAGACATTGTGGTTTCTCCTCATCCTGAGAGGCTTTTCCTTACAGGAAAATACAGGCATACCTTATTTTCTTCTGTTTTGCCGTGTTGTGCTTTGCAGATATTATTTGTTTGTTTGTTTGTTTTTGCAAATTGAAGGTCTGTGGCAGCCCTGCGCTGAGCGAGCCTGTTGGTGCCATTTTCCCAAAGCATTTGCTCACTTCGTGTCTCTGTGTCACATTTTGGAAATTCTCACAATATTTCAAACTTTTCTATTATTGTTATATTTGTTATGGTGATCTGTGATCAGGGATATTTGATGTGACTATTACAAAAAGATTATGACTTGCTAAAGGCTCAGATGATGATTAGCATTTTTTAGCAATAAAGTATCTTTCATTAAGGTGTGCACATGTTTCTAGACATAATTCTATTGCTCACTTGACTACAGTATAGAGTAGACTACAGTGTAACTTTAACACACACTGGAAAACCAAAAAATTTGTGTGACTTGCTTTTTGCAGTGGTCTGGAACCAAACCTGCACTATCTCCAAGGTATGTCTGTATATACATAAAGAGAACCCTGTGTTAATGTTGTTTATGTAATGATGTGATATACTAAACAGATTCATTAAACTTCCGGTAATGAGAAAAAAAAAATCTCTTTTCTCAGGAGTTCATGGGAGGCCGAAGGCTAAAACCCACCTTGGATGCTGTACCTGTTCACTATTTATTTCTGAGACCCAAAGACTTTTAGGAATCCAGTAACCCACTCATAGACAGGTAAACTCTGGGGCCACAAAGGGAAAAGCCTTGTGTGAAGCTAGTAGAGGAGACTAGAGACAGAGATGCCCAGAACTCAGGGCTCTCAGTGGCTCAGAGCCCAATACTCTGAAGAGTGCTGTGGTTCTAGAACAATCAGCAGCTCTGGTTTACCTGGTTATATTCCTCTATTTCTAGTCCATGTCCTCTTGGCTCCTTGTGGGAGGAAGCTATGGAGCAGTGTGTTAAAGGAACGAGGAGAGGACTGGGGAGATGCTGGACTGAGACGGGATCTTCTAAATTCCACGGAAGTGTCACTACCTAAGAATCTTGATTACTAAGCTGGTCTAGTATGCTTGGGCCCCCACTTGAATTAAGCAACCCTAGCGATATGTGTGTATACATACATACACACACACACATCTATACATATATATACATCTCTCTCTGTATATATTGATATATATGTACATCTATACATCTATAGGTAAATACATATGTACTATGTGTGCAGTTTTCTGGGCTTATTGTTATACTGTTAAAGGCACTGGTCTCTTTATAAGGCTCTTTGAAAGAAATTCTACTGGCATCAGTGCCAAGAAATGTTTTGTCTCACCTGGAAACGAATGCATTTTTCATTTGTGGTGGTTGTCTAACTCTTGGTGTTTCTCCAGCTGCTTAGGTTACTAGGAAACAGTGCTGTACGTCATAAATTATGGTGTGCTTTTCAGTGAAGTTTCTTGCTCTACCTTACAACCTTCCTCTTGCTTCTCCCCATCTTAATTTCTTTTTAACTTTATTTTGTTGAAATCTTAGTGCAGAGCTGGTATTTATGAAGGCCATTTCAAATTCTCTTAAGAACAGAAACAGCCATAAATAAATGGACAAGTAAATAAACCATACTGTCTAAGCTCTTCACCTGGCCAACCTCTGGGAATCCAATCACCTTTCTCCTGGCAGCCTGTCCAGAGCTTTAGTTAAACCCTAACACATAGTAATTCCTTATTAAGGCAGAGTTGGTCCTCATGGTCATCCAAGGAGCATATACTCAAAGAATAGACTTCTAGCTAATTAATTTTGCTTTCAGTTATTCAACATTTAAGAGGCCTTTTTATGGTTCTAAATGTGTGCATTACAGCATGGATCAGAACATGCTGAAATTACCAATTTAATTATATCCTCCTCCTCCAGACTATTAGCACTTTAAGGGAAGAGACTGTGATAGTTTTACCTCAGTGTGCCTAGTACCTAGCACTGTGGCTATTACCTAGTAGATGCTTTGTGTATAAATGGATGCTTGCTAAAATAGCTTCTGTGTGCATGTGTGTGTGTTTGCATACATAAATACACATATCTATGCATGTATGTATCTATATTGCCTTCCACTGCACAAGCCTCTCTCAAGTCTCAAGCGAATCTCACCAGAACTTACGAGGCAGTGTATTATTCTCTCGTGCAGTTAAGTCACAGACGCACTCACATGGCTCTTACATAGCACAGCCAGGCTTTGAGTCCAGGTTGGCCTCACTCCTAGCTCTGTCCAGTCTGCTGCATTGCCTCTCAGTGTGACATCATAGTGAGTTTCAAGACAGAATCACAACTAATTGGTTGTATGCAAAGATGTCTCCAAACATCTTTGGAAGAGATGAGCTCTAGATAGCTGGGTATGGCCAACCATATTCTCACACTGTTAAGAGAAATACCATATTTTACATTCCTTCATACTCATTATACCCTTTGATTACTATACAACACCATCTAAAATATAGTTTTTAGAAAATGTAGTTACTACATGTGATGGTCAGCTTTCTATGTCAACTTGGCTAGGTTATAGTCTCTAGTTATATAGTCAAATACTCATCGAGGTGTTGCTGCAAAGGTATTTTGTTGATGTAATTAAACTCTAGACTCAATTTTCTTTAAGTAAAGAAGATTATCCTAGATAATCTGGGTGGGCTTGATTCAGCCAGGTGAAAGGCCTTAAGAAGAGAATGGAAGCTTCTTTAATGAAGAGGAAATCCCACCTGAGGACTGAAGCGTCAGCTCACACCTTCAGCTCCCGTCTGCCCTTCCTGCCCACCTGCCCTTTGGGTTTCAGACATGCTTCGCCAACCCGCACAATAGCTTAAGCCAATTCCTCTCAATAAATCTCTTAAGATATGTATATCCTATTGATTCCGTTTCCCTCATAGAATCCTGGAGGAGGCACTATGCGTACATCAATATTTACAAATGGGAAACTACAGAACATTTCATACTCAAAAGAAATGGAAGGGGTTATACAATCTCCTGACAGCAGTCAGGGACACATTTTAACTCCCCTGAATGACAGTTGTCTCCTTACCTGCACCCAAAAGTAAAATTTCAAATTTCTTAAGAAAACCTAAGAGACAATGAATTTAAGGAAGTTGGATTAAGGGGCAACCAGGGTATCTCCACCAGAATGGCATTTATTGGTGATACGCAAGATGGGTAGACAATTGCTATGTTTAATGCCCTCTGAGAAAACAATTCTCTGTTCTTCCACTAATAGTTAGCATCTCTTATGAAGGCAGAAGTTCAGATTTAATGTAAATGTTTCTTCCTGATATGGACATTTAGTTGCTTTTTTTTATATTGTCAGAAGTGAAAATCTAATAACTTTCTCCCTCAAAGCAATCCCTCCAATATGCATGGGCTATTTTCTTCCAGGCATCATCTCAAAGCTTCTTTTCATTACTCAGAGGAACTATATTCTAATAAATCTATCCATTTCAGCCATTTACTTACACAAACTTGTTGTACACATTCATCCACCTCTCAGAAGCCCCAAGAGATGCATACCACTACCCCAATACATCATTGCTAAGACAGACCGTCCCTGGCATAAAGGCAGTGAACACCCATGAGGAGACATGGGCATGAACACACATGCCGTGACCAAGAGGCCCAGATTCTGCCCTTGGCAGAGCCCTGATCTCACCTGTGTTGCTGGTCAAGTTCCTTTCCCTCTCTGGGGCTGTCCTTCAACATGAGGGGACCTGACTCTCAGAACAAATGCTGAGATTCCCTGTAATCATTTATGAAAAATGTCAGCCATGACACTGATATCCTGTCCTCCTTTTCTCCCTCCCTCCATTCCTCCCTTCCTTCTTTTTCACTTTTCTTTTTTTCTATTTTCCTTCTTCCTTCCTTCTTCTCCTCTACTCATCACTTTGTAGGCCCCCAATAATAGTAAATAACATCACAATCATCTTTCTTCATCAGCTGTACTCCTCAGCTGGGATGGGCAGAGAGAGTGGCTATTATTCTCTAATGTCAGTCATTTCCTAACACATCACGTTGCCATGTTTTACCAATCACACTCATCAGTACTGAAAAAATATTTTGTTCATTTGTTTATGTTTTATTGGCTTTCCCCTCAAACGAAAATATAAGGTCCATAAGAGTAGAAACTATGTCTGTCTTGTCCACCCTCTTATCTCCAGCCTAACTGATTATCAGCGTATCATGAAAACTTGCTAAATGTATGGATTGATGGATGACGCATTTTTAATCTAATGTATTTTGCTTTGTACTCAGGTAGCCCACACTGCAAGGTCTGAAGCTTCTGTCAACGTTAGCTCACTCATACTTCTAGAAGCCACGATTATCTCTGGGTATGAATGACTCTATCTTGGCCATCCCCTTTCTATGGATCCCTCTGTTAGGCCCAGCTTTGGGGTGGAGACTTGGGAGAGCTTCAATGGAGCTAAGAAGTGTTAAAGAAGGGGGCTAAGGAAGCTGTGGTTCAAGAGGTGCCAAGACCGACATGTGGGGCTTCCCTGGTGGCACAGTGGTTGAGAATCCGCCTGCCGATGCAGGGGTCATGGGTTCGTGCCCGGTTCCAGGAAGATCCCACATGCCGCGGAGCGGCTGGGCCCGCGAGCCATGGCCGCTGAGCCTGCGCGTCCGGAGCCTGTGCTCCGCAACGGGAGAGGCCACAACAGTGAGAGGCCCGCGTAACATGCGGCGGAGCGGCTGGGCCCGTGAGCCATGGCCGCTGAGCCTGCGCGTCCGGAGCCTGTGCTCCGCAACGGGAGAGGCCACAACAGTGAGAGGCCCGCGTACCACAAAAAAAAAAAAAAAAAAAAAAGACTGGCATGTGGCCGTGAACCTGTCTCCTGTGCCTTCCTTGTCTCCCTCTGTCCAGGTCTTAACACAAGCATGTTCGTTCACACACGTGCGTACCCACATGGCCCAAGCACCACACTGCATCTCCCTACTGTTCATACTTTATTCGTTCCATTGAAACTCTCTCTAACCTTCACATGAATCTGATTTCCTGGATAAACCTGGCATTGGAAGCAGCTGGGTTCACTGAGTTATCACATCTTCTTGGTTCGCTTTGGACCTTTCTATCTGCAAACTGCTCAGGGCTCATTTAGGATGTAAGTACTTATTTTAAAGGATTGTGTATCATATGTGAATAAACACAAGCTTAAGTGAGACAATGTAAGAGAAAGTGTTATAAATTCACCAATACCAGGGGTTAACAGAATTATTATGCTAATATTACTAATGTTTCATCATCGTGGCATCACCATCATCATCATCATCAGGTGGTTATAGTATTGTAGGAAGAGCCCTGGAAAGGGAGACAAAATTTGTGAAATCTAAATTCTATTTTTGGTTTTATTTTTTTTTGGCTGTGCCGCACGGCTTGCGGGATCTTAGTTCCCTGACCAGGGATTGAACTTGTATCCCCTGCAGTGGAAATGTGGAGTCCTAACTACTGGACCACCAGGGAATTCCCTGTGAAATCTAAATTCAGGTTCTGCATCTTGCCAGCTGCATAATGATAAGCGTGTTACATAACCTGAGCCTTAAGTTTCTTTGTCTGAAAAATAAGGGTGAAAGTACAGGGTTGTTTTGAGAATAAAATTAGATAACATAATAATGTGTCTTACAGAGCATCTTCCTCACCAATAGTTGTTTAAAAATGTTTTGTTGTATAAATTGTCCTTTGAAAAATTAAGACCTGCTCTATCTACACAGTATCTACTAGATACAAGTGGCTACTGAGCTCTTAAAATGTGTCTAGTTCCAACTGAGATGTGTTTTATGTGTATAATACACACTAGATTTCAAAGACTTAGTATGAAAAAAAGAATGAGAAATATCACATCAATCATTTTATATTAATTACGCATCATAATATTTTGGATATATTGGCTTAAAATACATTACTAAAATTGTCACGTATTTCCTTTTTACTTTTTTAATTTTACTGCTAGAAAATTTTAAATTACATGTGTGGCTCACATTGGTAGCTTGCGTTACATGTCTATTGGACAGCACTGGCTTAGAGGGCTATCGTCCTCGTCCTGATATTTCAATTATAAACATACAAAAGCTCAAAAACAAAGGATTTAGTGGAGAAAATTGAGTTCTTAACATCCTCAGAGCTATGCAAATATGAGTCATGCTGGGAAAGAGAGCATTATTTATGTCAGATTTTTAAAAAGTACAGCGTGAAACCTTCATAAGCAATGGAAAACTAGTCCTCATCAAATCCAGATGAGAGTTTGGGGTGGAAGAGAGAAACAATAGCTGAGTAAACTTTAGTAGAGGGAACAGAAAGGAACAAATGAATTTGGAGACCTTGAGAACTTGGATACAATATCCACAGTGTCACTTGCCGTATAACCCAGGGCAAGAGTGTCTAAACTCACTGCATCTCCACTGCCTCTCTGCGGAATAGAAATAACAATACACTTCTCACTCACAGATTATTTGCTAACATTTACTAAGTACTCAGATCTTTGTAGATGCCATTGTCATCCCAACGGTGCAGATGAGAAAACTGATACAAAAAAGGATAAGTTATATACACATGGCCACACATGCTGAAAAATGGTGGCAGTGAAATCTCAAGCTTCCTAGTCTGAACCTTCTTCACAGTGAGCTTTTAATCATTGCTCTATACTCAGATCAGACTTTCCCTGCTGTCCACAGAACTAGAGATAATGAACTTAAAGCACATTATCAAGATCATCAAGGAATGGTACACATTTTTACTGTTGTTATGAAGGCACGACAGAGCATTGAGAGGATATTGAATTTATATCACTCTGTGCTGCATTAGCTCAAAAGAGAAACCCCAAAAGATGAGGAGGAACCCACGCTGACTTTGGAAACTCAGAAGTATTTGCAGTGCCCTGGATCCTGCAAAAATTATTGAGTGCTTTGGGGAAATAACATTCAAAAGTTAGCCTATGAAATATGAAGCCAAAAGACTTCTGGCCTCACAGATAATAGACTTAAAATCTGTTTCTACATGTTCAATATAATGAGTGACAGAAGTCTTTCCCAAACTACATTGCATCCCCAGGGTCACCTTTGTAGACACAGCATCAAGTCACAATGTCTTCATTTAAGGTCAAGCACAAATGTCATAGAAATCAAACTATTTACATAAAGCGTTGTTTTGTTTTGTTTTGTATTGTTTTTGTACAAGGCCCAGCAGGGAACTGGGAATGAGGCCGAAGGGGAGCCAGATACAGTGGGAGATGAGGGAATATTCCTAGCTGGGGTAAGCTTCTGCCAGGAATGGCCCCTAGGAATTCCCCAGGGGGTGTAACCGGGTCCAGCACGCTGGATGACCTCCATCTACACACCCGCCCAACACAAATGTCACCTCACGAAGTAACAGTCACGTTTCAGTAACTAGCCAACCTGGCACCTCTGCAAGAGCCATGATTATTTCCGACAAACTAATTTCTTAGTTGGTTAGTTTTCTTAGTTAGTTAGTTTTGTTCAATTTGGTACAAAAATTAAAGTTGTATTAGCACAATTTCTCACGTTCAAGAGCATGTGAATGGCATTCTCAATGCTCTCCAGTAGCAAGCCCAACTGAGCCCTGAAAGGAGGTGCAACAAAGCAGGTAAAGTTACTGTTTCTAAAATAGCTCCCTTTTGCATCCAAATCATCCCTGCATGGGGAGGCATGATCAGTGGGCCAAACCAATACAGTCAGTGTAACTTTCTCAGAGGAGGAAGACCATCTTCAGAAAAAAATGTTAGTCGAGTCATTTCCCATGCAAATGTAAAAACAGGGGAAACAGTACTAGAGATAGTATCAATATTTTCAACATTAAGCAAAGGCAGGCAATCTTTGAGGAGTGATGCTATTTCCGTGAATTTAATCAATTGACATTCTTACCCACAAAGCTTGTCTCACTTGCTTTGTTTTTATAACCCTTGATTTAAACGAGTTAGGGAACAGGTTCTGGAGGCTCTTTGCCAGAGCTGAGGACTAAGTTCTGAGTTTCCAAGAGCCTACCACCCATTTGGTTTTCACGGTCCAAATGAAAATCTGAAGTCCAGGAGCTGGGTTAAGAGGAGCATAATACAGGTATTCTCTGGGTCAAGCAGGGTGACTGACTCTTCTTTTTGGACTTTTTTAAACAGAGCTCAGCTGTTCTTCCTGAGGGAGGCAGTTTTCCATTGGAACCTTCTTATTCTACAAAAGAGGAAACAAATCCAGACAAGGGAAGTGAGTTCCCTCTTGTCCCACGGTGAGTTGATTAACAAATTAGGGATGAGGAAATGGATGGATCAAGGGGAATACAGATGAAAATGCTCAAAGAATATGAGAGCAGACAAAGAAATACTAAGCACAGAGACCCTGTGGACTTCATCTCTTTGAACAAGACTTTGCCAGGTTGGTGTTTGCAATTGCATTTGTTTTTGAGTCCTAGCTTGGAGTGTCAAATCTGTTGCCTCTTCATGTCCTCTTCAAATCCAGTGTAGATGATTTTTTTTATCTCTCAGAAACCTGGGTCCTTATTAATATGCATCAGAGGGCTTTCCTGGTGGCACAGTGGTTGGGGGTCCGCCTGCCGATGCGGGGGATACGGGTTCGTGCCCCGGTCCGGGAGGATCCCACATGCCGCGGAGCGGCTGGGCCCGTGAGCCATGGCCGCTGGGCCTGCTCATCCGGAGACTGTGCTCCGCGGCGGCAGAGGCCACAGCAGTGAGAGGCCCGCGTAACGCAAAAAAATAAAAAAAAATATGCATCAAAGCAGCTGCAATGTGACTCTCTTCTCCCACCTTTGCTGCAGAAGTAGAGAGTGCCCACTGAAGGACAAAGACTGGGTTTACATGTCTTCTCTCAACATCCCCTAGAAACACATTTTGAACCCTGGGTGCCAAATAAATGTTCTTCTGTGACACTGTTGATGGCATCTTCCCTTCACCCATGCCAGGGCTGGAGAGGAGCCAAAATATCAAGAGAGAACATGGATCATGGAATCACAACTTCTTTTCTGCCTAACACATCTTTTAAAATAGTTAAGTCATATGAGCACATGACAGAAAACAATATTTGGTGTCATCTATAAATCATCCCAGGTGGGGAGAAAGCCAGGAATCCGGCAATTTGGGATGCATTAGAAGAGTCACAGGAAAAGCTTTCTGGTTCTTTCATGTCCTGAGTTCAAATCCTTTGCAACTGTCTATCAATGTGATATTGGGGTTTATTTGGGAAGATGCAAAGAGATAATCTCTGGAAGGCTCAGTAGCAGGCACTCAGTAAGCGCTTGGCAAAATATCCATTCCCATTCCTTATCGACAATCAGTAGCAAGTCTCATGAACCTATTCTGGAAGCCTCTTAAGTCTGTCTTGCTGTAACAGAGCAGTGAAGAACATAAAATCTCTCTGTTCAAATCCCAGATTGTCCACTTACCAGGGACATAACACTGGGGAAAATTGTTTAACTACCCTGAGTCTTGGTTTCCATGTTTTATAAATGGGGATAATTATAGCTTCCACCTCATTAAGGTTGTAGTGAGGACGGATTGAGATAATTTATGGAAAGTGCTGAGCACTGTGTGTGCACATAGTAAATGCTCAGTACACATCAGTGACTGTAATAATGGTGCCCTCTAGTCCCGGCTTCCTGTCCGTTTCCCTGTTTAGAGTCTCTGCCCCTTTGTCAGTTCTTCTCAATGCTGGTCCAGAAACCATTTAATAAAGCATGGAACACATCACTCCCCTGCTCTAAACTCGCAAAGGCTCCCTAGAACCTGGGGAATGAAGTCCAAAGCCCCAAATTGGACATGCAACATACTTCACAGAGAGTCCCAGACTCACCACCCTGCATGCCTCCTCTTCCCACTGTCACCAGCAGGCAAAACAAAGCTGTGCATTTACATCCTGGCGGTTTTGTCTGCGCGGCTCCTTCTCCAGAATGCTGAGGTGTGCTGGTCAGAGGCAACATGCCAAGTGATTCGTGGAAGAAGATTTGAGAGCCAGACCATTTTAGAGCTGGAAAGAACCCCAAAGGCCACCTTACAGATGAGGAAACTGAGGTTAATTGGCTTGCCCAAGGCCACACAGCTATTTATCAGAACGCCAGGGTTTCACTAGGCTGGTCTGCCTAGAAGGAGGAAACCACAGAACAGCCTATTAGGGAAAATCTGTCAGCAATTGGCTGCAAACTTGCTGACAGGTTGTCTTTCTCCATTCATGAGAAATGAGACAGAAGTTAAGCACCCAATAAGAGAAGAACATGAGGCATGCCTCTGTGTAAGTGAAAACCGGGTCCCTCTCTGGCTTGCAATGCGGGGCACGGCAGGAGGGGGTTCATGGGGAGAGAGCAGCTGAAATGATTCCGCAGGATCCGTCCCTCACTTCAAAGACATATCCTCTCAGGCTGCATTAGTCTCCTGACTAATGCTCCCAAACGCACTGTGGAGGTTTGCTGAAGTTGAAGATTCTCTGTAAGGTTTGCAGGAGGAACAGTGATGAATAAAACACAAGATCGCCAATGCATTACTTTGAAGGCGAGTGTGCCCAGTTCTAACTGCTAAATTGCAATTTTTACTCTACGATAATAATACTAATAGTGATGCTTCATTTATATAGTGCTTCTTAAGTTCCCAAGAATAATAATAAAAATGAAAACTACACCTTATACTACAGCTGTGCCTATATATGAAGTATATAGTAGAGTGAGACAGTTCAAGAGCAAGCTCCCTTTGCTATTGGGATATTTTAGGGCAAAGTGTTGTGAACTGGAGTTGTTTGCATAAAGTACGCTGGATTTTCAATTTGGATTTGGAATTTAAACACAGTTTTGCTGCTATGGTCAATGAAATATTTTATAAAACCTTTAAATATGTTGTTAAATATTTAAAACCTTTAAATATGCATGCTTTAAAAAGTTAGACAATGGAAAGATAACTATTGATGTAGCTGCCCAACCAGCCTCACGTATGTTTAGTTGGTCATTCTTGGTCTGTGATCTGGATTTGTGTCCACGGTGACCCGTCAGGGAGTACCACATAGAAGCTGAAATGCATGGCTCCAAGACTTCTGTGCAGCTTGGTGACGACTGGGTCAGGTCTGGGCAAGGAGTGCCATCAACCACAAAATCAAAACCATTCAATGGTTTAACTCCCTGGCCCAGTAGACGGGCTAGCAAGTCTCAGAAGCTTTGAAACTCTGAGCTCCCCTGAAAGCTCCACTCTCTGGAAGGATGATGCTGATTCCTTTCAGCAGTGGGTTAGGCTGTCCTGGGATGATAAGGGACCAGCTGCAGAGGAAGCTTTCCTCTGTCTTTCCTTGCTGCCCTAATTTGCCCTAATTGAAGCACTGACAACTTCCACCTGATCATCCAATCCTTGGGCCAGCAAAGAGGCCAGGATGCTGGGAGGGTGTGGGAGTTGTCCCCTCCAGAAGCTGGGATGTGGTGAGGTCATTTGCCCATTCTTATGGGGGCATCCTTTGTGCTCGTATCAATGCCTAGAGAGCTCCTATGTATTCCATCCTGCCTTCTTCAAGATTTTGGCTCTGAATTCAGAATACTCCTTTCTATCTGGCTGCCCTTAGATTAGGAATACAATTTGGACTCTTGTCCCTGAATTTGGCCTTAGTTTCCTCTGGATAATATTTTTGGGAATTTTGCATTGGTTCCAGAGCCAGCATCCATGGGCCACTTTACCATACAACCTGCCCTGTTCTTTCCAAGAGACCATTTGCCATTCAGATGCCTAGCAGTTATGCTGTCCACCATAGCCGCCTATGGAAATCCCACTTCATCTTCTGAGCTCCCGAGCCTATCACTAGGCTTCTGCTCGGGTCCTGACATCCTGCCCAATTCTGGCTCAACCCAAATTGGACCATTCAATGTTTAATAAAGGCTTTCTCTGCTCTGTCCTCACACCTTAACATCTAACTGTCTATCAACATTCTATTAAGCATTTGAGAGGAACTCAAAAGCCAGATACCCCACTCAGTATTGCAGGAGATAAGTTTTCTTACAACAGTCTTGCAAGGATATGCAGGGAAATGAAGCCTTTTTGGGCTTCTTAGTTCAAAGCAACAGATACAGACACTGGGTAACACAGTGCTTGCAGGAAGACTAGAGAAGCAGGGTCTGAAAATGGTCAGGAATGTAGGAGCCTGGGCAGTCAGAACCACAGACCAGATCCTGCCACAGAACCAGGTGGGTGAGGGCACTGTGGCTGTCCCCGCTGAACACGGGTAGCGGTAGCTTGCTCCACCACCCCGGTCACCCTTGGAAATTGGATGATACAGCAGTCACTGCCGCAGTGACCAGAGGGAGTTCTTCATGGCCAGTGATTGTGTGTGCGTGTGTGCGCGCGTGTGTGCACATGCTCACGTGCACAAGCGTTAAGTGTAAGATACCGAATGCAAATTTAAAGCACACTGGGAAGTTGAATCAGCGTTTTAGCTTCCAGGAGAGCTAGGGAAGCAACTCTATGGCCCTTCAAGGCTGTGGAGTAGAAGGAGGGCTTTCTTTCTATAGAGTCTTATTGTGGGTTAGTCTCCAAACACAGGAGGGGGATTTGGGTGCTATGCAGTCAAACAAACACACAAACAAGCAAACAAAATGGCAATTATGCATTACAAGAAATGAGTAACATGAAGAATATTGCATTCCAGGGTGTGGAATCACTCAAAAGGAGTGTCTTCTGTAGTTTAACAAGATTCTGTCCCTGCTTCTATTCTGGTCTTTTTAATTGTTGTGTTGTGTTTTGTTTCTAATAAGAAAGGTAGGTGTCTGAGTAAACCAACCTATTGCATGGGGCTAGGAGGGGTGACAGATATTCTGGACAATAGACTAAAGGTTTAAATTTTAAAAACATTTTGGAAGACTGGATCAATGGACCCAGACTATAGATATGAAGTATAACAGAGATAATAATAACGGCAACCTCCTTCCATGCACTCTTTAAACAGTTTTATATATTAATATCATTTATTATCAGAACCATCCTATAAGGTAGATATCATTAACCCAGTGTTACAGTTGAGGACATTGAGAAATAGATATAGTGACTTGCACAGCTGGGAAGCGGCAAGCTTTGAAGCAAGGCAGCCTGACTCCCTAGCACCGCTGAAGGTGCCTTATCATGTCTTATGTGCACAGGGACAGGTGGGGAAATGTGACTTAACAGCAGCACATAAGGAAAAACAAATAAACAAATAAACTGTGGAGCATAAGTCCTCTGGGTGATGTGGCTGGCAATAAAAGCTAATGTAATGTAGCCTCGGGCTGCAATAAAAGAAGTGTGTAGAAGGGAGTTGATAGTCTAGAGTCTAGCTGCCTCTAGATTTCTGTCTTCAGTCCTTCCCTCCGAGGAGGGCTGGAGCAAAAATGAATGG
Source organism: Physeter macrocephalus (assembly GCF_002837175.3). Classification (NCBI taxonomy): domain Eukaryota; kingdom Metazoa; phylum Chordata; class Mammalia; order Artiodactyla; family Physeteridae; genus Physeter; species Physeter macrocephalus. The sequence goes on from NC_041230.1 coordinate 35,604,956, forward strand.
GGTGTTCATTCTAGAGATGTTAAGACCAGGGAGAAGGCATCCTGGAAGACAACTTAGATCCTGAATAACCGCAGTGGGGAGGAAGAATTGTATCTATTCTGCATGACATCAAAGGCGTGTACCAAAGAATACAACCTCTGGGGAAACAGAGCCTGGCTCAGCCTAAGGAAGTATTTCTCAAAGTGAAAGTTCCTCATGTCTCAGTGGTTTGCATCCAGGGGTAACGAGCTCCATATGACTAGTGATGCTCCAGCCATCACCAGCACATGGTAGCCAGGAATGGCATAACGTGTGGGTCTGGGTGGCCTCTAGGGTCCCCTCCTACCGTGCAGGAGTGCAATGCTGTTTTTCCTTCCCCAAACCATCCCTGATCACTGAACTGCATGTGGCTTGTCCTTACTGTGGTCCTCTTTGTTTATACTTCCTTTGCAGCACAGACAGTATGAGGCCTTGAGATTTTACAGACAGACCTAGTATGTTCTGCACCATTGATATTGTCAGCTCTCTGAGGGAAGGCCGTGTGATTTGACCATTTCATTGTGCCCAGCCCAGGCCTTTCAATAAAGTATGGGACAAAGAAATGAGTTTGAGATGGAGTTCGAACCAAACCCTGCCAGAGGGCCCCGTGAAAGCTTAGGGGTGGCAAGGTGAGGATGCCATTCCTACTCTGTTATCTCTGGAAACTTGGAATGGAGGTATTAGTGGTAGATGTCTTTCAGATAGGACAGAGCTGAAGGGTGAAGTCAAATGGTACATATTGCAAAATATTATCAAATGGCACTGCATTGGCTGACCATGACTTCCGAATGGTAGATTCACGCAAAGCCCCGTATATAGATGTTACAATTTAACTGCCAAATGATGTTACAGGGTGAATACATATATACACATATATATATACACATACATATATACATATATACACACATATATATACTTGAACCGATGATATGTTTAAATAAGAATCAGACCACAGGTACATAGACTCTAAAAACAAATAAAAAGGCTTCCGCGTTTAGACAGTGGTGAAAGATCGGGTTAAGAGCCAAGACCCCCACTCCGCAGCTCTTGCTCCCCGGTGCTCCTAAATCACCAAGTGACCTCAGGCAAGTCATGGTTCTTCTCTGGGTCCCTGGACCCTCATCTCTAAAAGAAGATTGGCTGGAGTAGCTGATAGTTCAGTTAATGACTTCAAACATCTGATTCCTGAGAGTTCTACTTGGTAAAGTGGGATGTCCAGTCCTCGTTACAGGAAGGAGGAGGTCCAGTCACCGTATGGTGGTTAGACTGCAATAGAGACTCTGATGTAAGAGGTCACATGTTAATGGGGACATTGACAAAATGGAGTGGAAGTAGATGGGAGAGATGAGGATGGTGAGAGGTCTGTAAACTGTATCTCGCCAGATTAGCTGAAGCACTGAATGGCAGAGCACACTGACACAGGGGTTAAGTTTGGTGTCAGATACCCGAGTTTGAATCCCAGCTTTGCCAATTACCAGCTGTGGAACACTGGGAATGTCTGGGTTTTTTCCTCTGTAAGGTGCTAGCAATAATTTTACCAGCTCATAGGGTCACTGTGGATAAGTCTCATATTATAGAATGTTCTTAGCACAGTGCTCAATAAATACTTTTTATTGGATTTTAACTGTCATTGGATGCCATTTTCAAATATTTGTAGGGCTGTCAGGAGAAGGAAAAAGTGATGGGGAGCAGGGACAAAGTAACTGTTGGGAGGAAGTGACAGCAGAGGGGTATTTTAGCTCCTCAGATGATGGGGCATTTTAATGAACAGAGTTAATGAATCACCTCTCATGTCATGGGTTTCCAGAGAGGTCGCTAGCATGCTGTCATCAGGACATTTAAGCAGCTGCAGGATTCGTGGCGAGCAGAAAACCTGCTGAGAGGGAGAGTTAGACCATAAGATCTCAGAGGCCCCTTTTATGGTCAAGATTTGGGACCCTGTAGGGGCAAAGGGTCAAGCCGTCAGCTCAGCTCTCTGTCCAGCTGCTCTTCTCCAGGAAGCGGAGGAGGCCCAGGGTTGCCACGCACGTCACACATAGCGGAAAACTGCTGGGCACGTGGAGTCAGACAGGCTCGGACTCCCGGCTTTCCTGCCTTCAGCCTGGTGAGCTTGGACAAGTGTCTGGAATCCTCCTGGGGCTCATTTTCCCCACTTGTAAAATGGAGCTGACAGTACCCTCCTCATGGGGTGACTGCATAGAATTAAGGAGGTAGTGGGTGCAGCACCTTTCACAGAGTAGCATCTCATAGAGCCGGCTCTCTCCCCTGCCCTTTGCCCAGCAAACACAAGCAGAGCCTCCCTTTCATTGCACCCTGCACTCAGGAGGGAAGGCATAGGGCCTGGGGTAGGAACAGATGACACAAGGAGGCCACAGATGGGACACAGCAGGACAATCTGGAAGAACCAGGAGCCTTGGAAAGCCCAGCCTGACTGCGATACTGGGTGTGAAAACAGAGCACCGTCAACAGCTGCGTGGGGGTGAGGGTTCCTGCTATTTTTAACGTGATGCCAAATCCCTGGGCTTTTGCTTGGGTCCGAGGAAGACCGCAGACAGGGCAAGAGCTTCTTCAAGCTGCAGTCTTCCCTCGAGTCAGACTGTCACTGCTCACCCTCCTGAAAACCCCAAACTACATTTACCTGAAAAACAAACAGGCATATTCTGCAAATGGCGACAATTTATCAAGAGACTAATTATCATTTAAGCTAGTCTGGAATAGTAATGCGTCCCTTTTAAAGGGAAGCAATCCTTGTGAGGAATATCTCAACATCACATGCTTAGCAAGCTTTCCCAGTAAGATATTACTTCAGGGCAACTTTTCCACAGCAACCCATATGTAAAAACAAGCGGGGAGGAAATGCAAAGGTAGGAAGGAGGCAGGCACTTTTCAAAAGCGATACTTAACTCTCAAATCTCGACTGCCTCTTGAATATTTTAAATGGAAGAGGGATGGGTCACTTAAACTTATGAAATGATTTTTTTTTTTAAAGGCAGGTACTAATAAACAATTCATCACTAATTCGGAGAGGCCTCAAGCCTAAGGGAAAGTTTAGTGAAGGATTTTGGCGTAAAAATCGTGAGGAAGAACTTCTACCTGCCACCATTAGTCTATAGAAGTGAAGCTCAGGTCTCTTTCTGAGAGGACGACAAGGCCCGAGCAGCCACTGCGTGCTTGTTGTGAACCAGGCATTGCACCCAATCCTTACGTTACCTTACAACAATCCTAGGACATGGGAATTGTGAGGAGCTCCATTTTCACAGATGAGGTAGCTGAGTCTTAGAGAAGTAAGGTAGCTCATTTTTGGTTAGTACTTTGTAAGCAGTGGAGCTGGAATTGAGAAGAATCAAACTGCTGGGCAGGGCTGGAACTAGGGTGAGTCAGGTGGAGCTCTGTCCTTGGGCACAGAATATAAGGGGATGCCAAAAAACTCAGTAATCAAGATAAATAATATTTTAAGGAAACATTTAAAAAAATCAAGATCACTAGAAAAAATCCACAATGAGCAAAATATCAACATTTTAAATAAAGACAGGATTGGGACTTCCCTGGCGGTCCAGTGGTTAAGACTCCACGCTTCCACTGCAGGGGGTGCGGGTTCGATCCCTGGTAGGGGAACTAAGATCCTGCATGCCATGTGGTGTGGCCAATAAATAAATAAATCCAGACAGGATCTAACTCTGCACTTGTATGTCTTAGCCTCACTCTCCTCACCCTGATCTTGGCCCTGCCGCTCGGCAATACTGCCTCTAAGTCTGAATAGGTGGTCCAGGCCTGGGGGCTGATGGTAATAGGCCTGAGCGTTCAGGATGTGATCATCGGTAACACAGACCCAGAGATCATGGTGGGGGTGAATGTACCATAATTAGGGGATATGTCTACCCCTGCCTTCATCCATGCTTGTTCTTACTGAGAATAAAACAGCATCCATGGCAGGGATGCTGTTCTAAATTCTCACTGTTTGATCTCACTTGTGGAGCCTAACAATGTCTGAAAAGAGGTCTCTGTGTGTCTTAAACTAAATTCAGGTAGGGGCCCCCACTGCTATGGCTGCTATGTTAGGTGATCATCACGGTGGCCATTTTCTTCAAGAAAAGTGAACGTGGAGAAGTAATCTTAATTTGTGAAATCATGCCAGTGCAGAGGACCGTGTCAGGAGGATTTCCAGCAAATAAGGAGGTTCGTGGAGTAAATGAAGGTTTTTCTTCAACTGGAATAACCAGAAAAATTCGAGAAAAAGGCAGTGCTTATTCACAACATCCTCTGATGAGTACTCAGTGCCAGACAGCAATAGAATAAGGCTCTGGCCACTGTTTACTGTGGCCTGTAAGGCTGTGTATGCCAGCTCTCTGGATTCAGCACCTCACATGGTCTAAATGAGTAGAAAGAGAGAGGAAAGGGGAGAGAGACACCAGTCCTCGGCCTGCCATGAGAAACGGCATCATTAGTCTCTCCCACACTTTTTTTTCCCCCTTCTCTTTCTTCCTTTCCTCTCTTCTTCTCTCTCAGACTCCCATCTCATTTAACATCCTGTGTACTAGGTTCTCTGCCTGAGCAGAAACCCTGACCACACAGACTCTGAGAACAATGCTTTATCTCTATAAGCATCTTGGAACTCTGTGACTGTCTGAAGGCTAATTAAACCAAATAACAGTGAAATTTTCCCTCCAGTTCTAATGAACGTGCATTATTCACGAGCACTTACAATTTAAAAGTGCCTTCGTTTTAAAAGTTAAATAAACTGTCCTGCGGTAAGTGAGCTTCGGTTTAGAAAACACTTTGTCTTACTTTTCCACTGAGTTACTTAATACTCCCTCCCATAATCCATTTGCATTGATCCCTCCTTCATCAACTGCCCATGCATTCCAACACACTCAGAGCTGCAAAGAACTCCACTGCTGATTCACCAGGGAGGCAACTGTACTCAGTTAAAAAAAAAAAAAAAAAAGATAAAAAAAGAATCTACTTAAAGACAGGGTTTATTTAGGGTATGCCTTTATACATTGCAAAATATTAAAATTAAGATATGATGTCAGGTTTTATTTAAACGCATATGGTTGTCAGCAGATTTGCTGGGTAATATAGGCAAAATTCAGAGTTAACAAACAAACACTGCTTTCAAATATGCATCTGGAAGGAATAAATTCCCCCCTTCATTTTTGTTTTATTTTGCTCCTTTTACTCTCTAACAGGATCTCTCATGATTGCATTTATTATTTATTTATTTATTATCAGGAAAAGTGTCTGTTTTTAAGATATTGATTTATGAGAGTGAGTTCCTGCCAAGATAGCAAGGGGATGCAGAGGCTCTGGATTAGCGATCCCTTCTTTCCCCATCAGAAACAAATACGTCTCTCTGCAATTTGTGCAGCCCCCAAAGCCAGCCAATTAACTTGAAGTTGAGTTTTGACTCAAACTCGTGACCCTTCAAGCCAGAGAGACTTATTCTACATCTGGCGTCATTGAACCAAGTTAGGGTAAAAATAATCTCTGCTATCATTTTTGCGTGTGTTGCTTCTTTTACTTGTACTAAAAAAATAATAATAATAATTGATGTTTCTGAGACCTACTGAGGTCTTTAGAATTCCTAAAGCTTTCTACATGATATTTGTATGTTTTCCCCTCTTTGGGAGGAGAAAAGAGCTGGGGCACAATCATTTTTATTGAATAAAGTTTGCAGTTCAGGAAAGGCTTTCTTGCTCCCACGTGCAAGTGCTGACCATTACATCATGCGCCCTGAGGGTTGTGCTAGAAAAGAAAAAAGAAGGCGAAATAAGCAAAAATAAAAGAGTCTTCCTGACTTGAATTGAAAAAAGCGCTTGTTTTTTGTTAAACACCACAAATTTACAGGAAGGCTGGCAAGTGTAGTAGCATTCTGAGCATATGCTGCCTCGGAGGCACAAAGCCCTCCTTTAAAGAAATACACACGAAATGTACACTTTGATTCCCAAGATTTGTTCAGATAAAACTGTAGTTTCCAAGCTATGTCATCTATTTTGAAGTGAGTTTAAAAATTGTATTAGGATTGACTATGCACTACCCAAACCAATTTCGTTTCATTCACTTTTTACTGTAAATTAATTTGAAATTTTTTTCCAGTGAAAAAGGAAAGAAGGTAGATATCTTGAAATAAGGTGAGCTGAGGATCAAAATAAGCAAAAAAGAGGTCCTGAGCATAGTGAATTTGCTCTTTTTTTTTTCCTGTTTTACTCCAATTTCCTAAGAATGCAGCGACATTTGGCTGTTGTAGATGTTTGTTACTTTATGTATAAAATATATACTTAGACGTTGTAAGTAGTATTATAATAGAGGTTCCAGGAGTGTAATGAGGTGCATATGTCCAGAAGGGGCTTTGAGTAGTGTCTGCAATTTAGCCACCATTAAATACTCATCTCATTTCAGCCCCATGTAAGTGTCTATGTTTTATTGGGAATAAAGTGAATTCACTACTTGTGGTTTGATTTGCAGAAAAAAAATGAAAACAAAACCAAACCCAGCAAGGCCAATCATTTTGCTATTGTGGTGGTATTTTAATGCATCCTCTTATTCTGTGTGAATATTTTTTTTGAAAGTACACAGATCTTAAATATCGTAGCTAGAAAGTTGATATGGTTTGGATTTCAGATGATAAACACTACCAAACGGTGTCATATTAAAATGTAAAAACTCTGCATGCATGCCACAGCCTCTGCCTGCTATGAGTTTGGTTGTAGGAGTGTTTTTTTGACTTCTAAATCACACATTTGCTAAAATGAGCTCTGCTAGATATCAGTTTGCGCTCAGGCACAATGTGTCTCAGTCAGATTCCTAAAACAGATAGCTGAACTAGACTTTGACTTTTGACATCAACAATCTGACTTCAATATTTCTCCACAAAAAAGAGACTCCTGACTCTGTGCTGTTTCCATGTGATGGATAGCTTTTCAGCTGCTGACAGCACTGAACATAATAAATGTATTCATTAGCACTGGGGGCTGCATATCCCTATGTCTTAAGTTTTACAGCTAGTGGCTTTGAAATGCCACCCAGAAACACCTGCAGCACTGCCTTGTCTCTACAGAACTGCAGAGCCACTTTGCAAAAATATTATTATAAAGTTGTCTGTATATCAGCGTTTCTGTGCTAAACAACCTTTTAATTGCCTACCCTCTAATTTTTCTTTGCCTGGAAACACTTGCAGGCACATATTTTAATTTAAGTTGCTCTGTTTGACTCCTCTGATCATCTGGGTTTTCATTGTCATTGCTTCACAATAATTTAATGTCATATATAATGGCATCAAATTGGGGAAAGCCCTAAAAGCTGCCAATCCAAAGTGATCTGAATGTTCCCGCGTACAAGCCTAGATAAGCTTGATTTGTTTGTGCCAACATTATTCATCACATTCTGTGTCTAACTGGGCCAGTGTTCTCTTGCTCTTGCATTTTCAAATCCTCTTTCAACATACACTGAAGCTTCTTAATCAGTGTGTTTTCTATACTATAGTTAACAAAATGGTTGAAAGTGTGCGTTTGAGACAAAAAAAAAAAAAAAAAGAGTATTATGATGATGCTTAGCACACTACTATCTAAACATTTTACCATACTGTTCTTTCACTTGGTTCTCGTTAAACAAATTTCATTTTGTTTGCCGCTAGAAGAGGAGAGTTGGACCACATGTGCAATTCAACATTTGTTTTAGATTTTCATTTAATAATATTAAAGAGAGATAACTACCCTTAATGAAAACTTATTTGTGAGTCTACTCCAAAGCTGATCACATATGTCTTCTTGGGAGGAGAAGAGTTTTATTTCATAGCTAATTAAAAGTTTCTAAAGATGCAGTGGATTTTTTTGGTGCAAATTAAAATTAATTAGAGTTATTAAGGAGCCATGAAAAGAAGGATTTGAGAAATAGTGAGAAATATTATTTAAACCCTAATGGAATTCAGTGAAACCCACAGGTCTATTACAGGCCCCTGATTTGCCAGGATCACTGCAGGGAATCTAACATTAATAAGCACACTGGTAATTAAATCATTTGTTACTTTGTCTGTAATGTTGTAATGTTTCACTGATACTCTGTCAGAGCTCTTTGTGCAGATCAGAGCTAATCAAAGGTAATCAATTTTCAGCATTTGAGAAATCTGTAAATGATTATACATTCATCAGATCATTTAGTGGAGTGCAAGGAAAGTGCAATGCAATTAATCTTCCTGCATGAGGAGGAATTACCACCACAGAATTCAACAGTTATAATTAATTTCATTGTCTTGCTGTGAATTTTGATTGCTTTTCTTTGGACTGTATAGTACAAATGATGATTCATTGCAAAGTATTTGCAAAGCAAACACACCAGTGTGCTATGCAAATTAAAGTAGCTGTATAACAGATAGGTTTCAAACTTCCTATTTACTCAGGGTTGTTGAGTACTAATTTGCCAAATAATAATTGCTTGTTAACTTTATACACTCTTCCCTTGAATATCAAGATTGGTAACCAACATAAATAGAAAGCACGTGCTATTTTGCATCATATGGTATGTATGCAAAATACTAGTTAGCACTTAAACTTGTTCGCTTTACCCAATAACTTAATTTAAGCATTAAAAGATGGTTATTTACCTCTGAAACAATTTGCTATTTATTTTACTTACACAAAATAGATAGTAGCAAATAGATTATGCATAGAAATTATAAGTGTGTTGCTTTTTCCATTACTGTAACTATAAACCTTTAAGAGACTTTCACTTGAAACATTTGATTCGTAGAATCTATTTGTATCTAGAATGCTGCTTGTTTTAAAAATGTGTAATCTTTGGTACATAGTAGGGTGTTTCCAAAACACATTTTCCATAATTTACAGATTTCCTATATAATTCCTTTTTAGTTTCCCAATATTCTGTTCATTTAAAAATGTGCCTGTGGGGACAGAAATGATTCAAAACGACCTACAGTTTCATCTCACATTTTGTAATAAAATGAAATGATTTTTAAAAATGAAATCAAGGTTAATGACAAACAATAAAAAAATGTGCATAACTTTAACGTTAACTGTTTGCCAAATGACTCCAATTCCCGTGGTAGTTAAAATGCAGAGCACGAAATTTATTTCCTTTAAATCACTTTGCAAGATCCAAGTCTCTGTTTTCCTCCAAATTAAACTCTGTAAGTCTTGAAATCAGCTCTAATTCTTTCAATTCATACAGATCCACGAACATGAAACCCTATTTTAATATTTCTTAATCAAGAAGTTGAACTATGTGAATCCCAAATGAAAACCAAGATGAGACATTACTTTTCCCTCAGATACATTCTGTATGTGATGTTACTGAGGCCTCTGTTGAATGCACATTGAGGAATAAGTCACTTTTCCTGTATATTAATTTTAAAATCTGTGAATCAGTTTAAATTCGTTCAAACCATTACTTGCTAAAACCAGAAGGGTTAATATAAGTCTTTTCTATTCTGAAAAAAACAAAAAACAAAAAAACCATGAATGGGCTAACTGACTAAATTAACATATTCCAAATCATGTACAATTAAAATGTCAAGGTATCTTCACTTAAAATTCATGGTAAGGTAAGTAATACTAGGAAGTAGACCAAAATAATACAAACATAATAGTAAACTAATGCTATTTTTTTTTCTGAGAGAATTAAATTATTAAATTGTCTGGAAATCCAAAGAAACAGTCAAATAACAATGAGGGCCCCCAAACCACTACTCGCTCCCCTCGTCTGGCGGCGGCCGCGGAATGAGCCGCCGAGCGCGCTGGTGGCAGGAATGAGAAACCGGGGGGAGGTGGCGGGCGGGGTGGGGGGGCGGAGGAGGAGGGAGGCCGCCACTGGGAGGGAAGGAAAGGGCGGGGGGCGGAGAGGAGCGGAGGCCGCTAGTCGCGGCGAGCTGCGCCTCGCAGAGGCTGCGGGGGCCGGCCCGTCCGCGTCCCTCCCCCCAGGGGCCCCCGGGATGTCAGCCCCCGGGATTCGTGGCCGCCCCTTCCCGCCTTGGGTCGCCGCACTCCGGGTCCCCTGGGGCTCAGACGGAGTCCGGAACGACTGAAGTTGGGCTCCAGGGACGCAGAGCCAATCAGGGAGGGCGGCACAGGGAGACGGGGGGGGGGGGGGCTCCGGGGCCCCTCTTTCCTCCTTCGCCCAAATCCGCTCCAGCTGGTCAGGCTGGGCCCTTGGCCCAGGAGGCCTGGGTGGTGGGTAGGGGGAAAGCGTCGGCCAAGGGGGGGAGGCAATCCGGCATCGTGCTTCCTCACGCCATCGCCCCACGTTCCAAAGATCCCTCCACGTCGGTGGCTTCTGCCCTACTCCCCCTCCCCATGCCTAGCAAACTCTGCTTGCGGCGCGGGTGGTGAAACCTGGCGGAGGGAGACTTTGGACTTGGGAAGAACCACGTCTCTGTTCTCTCCCAGTTCTCCCTCGCCCCCATCCCCAAAGCCTAGTGTGGGGAAGGCGGCTGCCGGGATCGCGTAGCCAGGGTCGGCCCGGCCCCCGCGCCAGGAAGGTACACTGGCCCCCGCCCGCACACAGCGTCACTTGTTGCCTCAGGCCCCCTCGCCGCACGCACGCCCCGGCTCGCTGGAGAGTGCGGTTCTGCTGGAGACCGGGCCTGAGGGCGCAGTGCCTGCATCCTCCCTGGGTGGCCCCCGTAGCCCTCCAGGATGACTCGTTGGAGGAGGGGGCCCCGGGCCTGCTTCCTGCCCTCGCCGAGTCGCCGGGAGAAAAGGCTGGCGGGGGCCTGGGCTTCGGAATCACGCCAGGGACTGGGCGGGGCGCTCGTGCTTCGGGAGCGGTGCTGGGACCCGCACACGCCGCCGTCCCTAGGGTGGAGGGGGACGACTGTGAGCTGGTGGGGACCCCTGGCCGGAACAAGTTCCTCTGGTGGGAGGCGGCGGAGAAAGCAGAGACGGAGGGAAGATGAAGCAGCAAACGGATAATGGGGAAAAGGAATCCCAGGAAGGACGGGGATGAGGACGGAAAAGGAGTGATGGGCCCGCGAAGAAGGGGAAGGAGGGAGCAGAGGGAAAGCCGGGCGAGAGGGGCGGAGAGGAGTCGAGGAATTAACACTAATGAGGTCGAAGAATGAAGAGCAAGCCTTGGAGGGTGCGCGAAGGGGGAAGGGACTGTACTAGCGGGAGAGGAGCGGGGGCGGCCAAAGCCGCCTCTCGGGCTCCCAGCCCTGGTCGCCGGAGTCCCAGCGGCCCGCAGAACCCTCACGTTTGCACGCGGCACGGGACTGCGCGGGGCTGCGCGCGGGGGCGACGGGCGGGGCCATCCGGCTACCACGCCCCCGCCCCTCGGTGCGCCCGCGGGCTTCTCGGCGACGCCGGGATCCCTGAGGCGTCGGCCGCCGCCCCAGCCGGCGGCCCGGGCCAAGCT
>NC_041230.1:35617112-35631695 GCF_002837175.3 Physeter macrocephalus
GCCCCCACTGCTATGGCTGCTATGTTAGGTGATCATCACGGTGGCCATTTTCTTCAAGAAAAGTGAACGTGGAGAAGTAATCTTAATTTGTGAAATCATGCCAGTGCAGAGGACCGTGTCAGGAGGATTTCCAGCAAATAAGGAGGTTCGTGGAGTAAATGAAGGTTTTTCTTCAACTGGAATAACCAGAAAAATTCGAGAAAAAGGCAGTGCTTATTCACAACATCCTCTGATGAGTACTCAGTGCCAGACAGCAATAGAATAAGGCTCTGGCCACTGTTTACTGTGGCCTGTAAGGCTGTGTATGCCAGCTCTCTGGATTCAGCACCTCACATGGTCTAAATGAGTAGAAAGAGAGAGGAAAGGGGAGAGAGACACCAGTCCTCGGCCTGCCATGAGAAACGGCATCATTAGTCTCTCCCACACTTTTTTTTCCCCCTTCTCTTTCTTCCTTTCCTCTCTTCTTCTCTCTCAGACTCCCATCTCATTTAACATCCTGTGTACTAGGTTCTCTGCCTGAGCAGAAACCCTGACCACACAGACTCTGAGAACAATGCTTTATCTCTATAAGCATCTTGGAACTCTGTGACTGTCTGAAGGCTAATTAAACCAAATAACAGTGAAATTTTCCCTCCAGTTCTAATGAACGTGCATTATTCACGAGCACTTACAATTTAAAAGTGCCTTCGTTTTAAAAGTTAAATAAACTGTCCTGCGGTAAGTGAGCTTCGGTTTAGAAAACACTTTGTCTTACTTTTCCACTGAGTTACTTAATACTCCCTCCCATAATCCATTTGCATTGATCCCTCCTTCATCAACTGCCCATGCATTCCAACACACTCAGAGCTGCAAAGAACTCCACTGCTGATTCACCAGGGAGGCAACTGTACTCAGTAAAAAAAAAAAAAAAAGATACAAATAAGAATCTACTTAAGACAGGGTTTATTTTTTTAAAGAGCTTTCCTCTTAATTATAATATAGCATTAGCTTTTTGTTTCATTCTTCTGAATTTCATAATGACACTATCAAACAGTAACAAATATAAATTTGTGCAGCCTGGAATACGCAATTTAATCATAAGCAGTAATTTCCATATCACTGAGGAGGAAAAAAAAGTCAAATGATTAAACTCCAGGGCATGAGGACCAATCTTGAATTAAATTTTACACTCGGCTAAAGTTAGGTTTTGTACAGCAATATCAAGAATGGTTTAAAGGTAGTAGTAAAACATTTACTGTTTTATTAAAACTCCAGGCCCCAAAGTGTTTACCAAAGATCAAAGTGCTATTCTTTTTTGCAAATTAAAAATATCTTGCAGACGTCTTCAAAAACCTCTTGAAAGAATAGGCAATGATATCACGGCAATCTCACTAATATTTCTCTTCTTTATTCATTCCCTTCCCCTCGGAGTCTGAAATGATGCTTTTTTTGCAGGGAAGAAAAAAAAAAAAAAAGAGCCAGAAAATCCTCCCAGATCACTGACTCAGTGAGAACTGACCTTCTTTCTCATACAGCCCAGCCCCCATCCATCTCCTGCTCAGACATCTCAAGATTCAGATTTTGCAACTTTCTAGTAAACTCCAAGGTGGGAAGAGAGTGAAGGTAACGGGATCCACCGACTAGAAAGATGTTAATCCTGACAAACTGCTCAAGCAGTAGCCTGAACCACAGCTAGATTGAACTGGGTCTCTCCTGAGAGGTCCAGACAAGGCTGCTGGTAACAAAACCGCTTTTCATGGTGCCCTCCAAAGCAGACGGGCTCCACGCACAAAGTTGGAGAAGGGTGCCATTGCCCTCTAGTGGCCAGAAGTGCAATCTTCCGCGAAGGAGCCCATTTCCAGAGATGCACAAGGCTCTCAAAGTCAGCGTAAAATTATAGCAGAAAGATGTTTAATTATCCTCCTCGAGTGTTTTCTTTAGTCCTTCTTTGTCCATAGAGGAGGCTTTGGATGGCTATCATAGTAATCCTGATGGAAAAGCTCACTCCTACTCCTACTGGTGCACCAGAATTTCTCCAACTTTCTCCAGCTTTATTTATTTATTTTTTTTAACCAGACCTGTTGATGTTTTTCCCCTAGTCCCTTAACTAACACACACGCACATATCTATAAATAGAGAGACAGAGAGAGACCAAAGATATCTACATATTTCAGGGGCAATAACTTTGGACTGGAAAGGCTGACAACTACGATGTTTTGGTAAATCTAGAACAGGAGTTCTTGACAAATCAGGTAACTTAATGGAACAAGGACCAGTTGCATAAGTGGGAAAAACATCCCAAACACATTTCAATCCCTTAAGCCATTGGCTGGTGAATTTACACAATGCTGAGATTTTCTAGGGAAAAAAAAACTTAGGAATTTATAGTTATTCTGCAAATTTGACAGTTCAAGAAAAAAAGATTTGCTACCTACTTTCAAACTCTAGAGACCACTGTCTTATCCTTACTATTTAATGATAAGGTATTCCTATGATCAAAGCGAAAAAAATCAATATTGAAAATAAACGAAATGATATTTCTGGAACATCTGCCTATATAAATGTGTAGAAAACGAAGGCAGACTAAAATCAAATTTGCAGATCTTTAGAGAGTTCTGAAAATAGCTTTGAATATCGCAGATCAAAGTTTACATGAACTGTCAACTTCATAAGTCACAGACATTCACAGGCAAGGTTCTGGGACACACTATGCTCACGGGACTGTAGCTCTGGCATTGTAAATCAAGTCTGGAGGTCAAAGTCATAGCATTTCCCACATGAGGGTCCCCAAACCAGAATCTTTACAAAGCAGCCATGTAATTCTATTCAAAGTGGAAGAAAAACCATGAATTATGAAGACAAGTGCATTAAAGGAGCACGAAATTGATCTGTATTCCCCCAAATCACAGCATGGCTCTCCAACCCTGCCCCTCCTCTTCACACGAAAAAACAAACAAACATACACATCCACAGCCACCAATGCAAAGAGGAAACATGAGTTCTGGGTCATAAAAAAACAGATGTAACTTTTAAAAAAATTCTCAAATTAACAAAATATTACATCTTAATTGAAAACAGAATTTAGGTTTCTAGTAATTTTACTGTCTGGTGTTTCGATAAGAATGCTGAACATAATGAAAGTTCTGAAGTGCTATCAAGATGGTCCAGTGCTTCAATTAGAGCTATTTCAAAAGCCTATTTTTCTAGTAAGCAATAAGCTCAGTTTGAGTAAATCTACATGTCTGGGCCTCAACAGATTATCCTATCTCAGTCCGTTCAATGCTGCTCTTCATTTCATTTTCCCTCCCCCGGGGGTGGGGAGGGTTATTTCTTTCTTTCTTTTCTGACAATGTAATAAAATGACCAGCATATACAGACTCTGAAATAACAAGGAAAATAATAATAGTAATAATAATTATTAATAATAAAGTGCAGCTGCAAGACATTTTAAATGTATTAATTTGCAGTGTTTCAAAAGCAAGATGTAAAGATAATTCTCACTCCAGGAAAGTTTCCTGGCCTCTCAGATGCCTTTTCCTGGTCTGTACTTGAAAACTACTCACATTCCTTTGTACTAGGCAGCATTTCAGTCTTGCACAGAGGTTTGAATTCTAGGTCCCACTGGCCAGCTCTAAAACTTTGAATTAGAGCTCATGACTAAGGAACTTTAGTGACTAGGAGCTTCAGGGTCCCTCTGGCATTGGCCCCAACCCTCTGTCTCTTTGTTTTGCAACTTTTATTCCTTTCTTCTACTGGAAGAAGACCAGGCTCCCTGCAGCTGGGGTTGGGCAGTGATTACTTCTGGGTTCTGACGGCTGCATCTCTGTATTTGCAAGGAAAATAATTCCAGGATTAATGAAATGAAGGTCAGCCTCTTCTCTTCTCTCTCATGGTATTAGGCTCTAGCTCTCAGAGCCCAGCGTGGCAAATGCGCTCATGCGATGCTGGCAGATCCTCGCTCCTGAGAACACTTCTACACCTCGGTCCCCGGGAAATCCAGACACCCCGGAAAACCATCGATGTTTGCTGCAAGCCCAAGTGATAAATCGATCCATCCTCTCACCAGATTAATTATCGTGGCTTCCCTGTGATTAAATCGAAAACGTACTCTGCCTCGTATGAAACTGATAGGAATGATAGGAAGAGGAAAACCAGGAAAGATTGCAGAGCCATCCGAAAAAGATTTTTTTAGAGGGAAACGGGAGGGAAGACTTTATAGGCAGATGTATACCTTCATGCAGCACGATTTTAGAAACAACCTTCCACCCCACCCCTTAGGGACGACCCGTCGTCATGCAGGGATGGCATTATTAAATAATTAAAAGATGCAATTTCTTAATAGCAGTGCTTTGGCCCGTGAAATTCCTAATGCATTATCAGCAAAAGCAACAGGGCTTTCTTTTTCTAGCATTTCGAAACCTTTCACCCGGGAAAAGGAGGCGTGTGGACACAACCGCTCCCCCCCACCCCCCGCTCCGCCCAGAAAGCAAGGAGCAAGGCCTTGGCCAGAAAGGGATGAAGAAGCGCGACCCGGGGGCCTCCCTGACCCCAATTTCTCTGGGGACTCTTTTCTTCACAGCACCAGGCAGGCCTCCTACAGCTGTACCCGGGCGTAGGGGGAGAGGGGTGCTCTCCTCGCCGGACCCCACATTCTGCGGGGTTCTCCAAGCTCCTCACCCCCGGCTCCCGTTCCGGGGCAAAGATGAGGGAGGGAGGCCGTGCGTGCGGAGCTGGAGAGGCTCGGCGCGTTCTGGGAGGAGGCGCAGGCTGCGGGGAAGGTTTGCTTCGCAAAGTTAACGCTGACCCCGGCAGGCTCCGCCAAGCCCCAGCCAGAGCCGAGCCCGAGTCTGAGCCGCTCACGGGTCACCCCTTGAGCTGGCGGATACTGACAAACGGCCCCCCGAGCCCCCGAAGAGACTCCGGCTTGAGGGCTGGCGCGCGCACCGCAGTCGGCAGCCCCAGCCGCAGTCAGCGGACCCAAACCCACGCTATAAAAGTGCGGGGGGAATCGCCGACCCGAGCTGGGTTCCTTCCGTTTTCCGGGGCTTCCCCGGCGGTCTCGATGGAGGAATTGAGTCCCCGGGAGCGCTCGGCGGGGATGGGGAGGAAGGAGTAGGGACCCTGCAGAGCGTGGTCATGTCGTCGCTTTCGCAAAGAGTCGCGGGCGGGCGGGCACCGCGCCGGGGGCGACTTTCCCCGGAGACCTCACCGCGGGGCAGTCGGCGTGTCCGGAGCGCAGCTCTGCAGCCTCTAGCTCCAGCCGGGTGCAAAGCCCCTGTCTCGCGGCCTCGGCGCAGACCCCATAAAAGGCCGGAGCTGGGGGAGAGACTGGAGCGCACATCTGGCGCCTCTGCCCCCTAAGCTGCCCGCGCCCACAGCTGGCTCCCTTCTTTCTTCTCGATTTTTAAACAAATCTTCTCTCACCTCCGCCCTCCCCCCGGTTCTGCTTTGCATTAGTGAAACCTTCTCGACTCAGTCCTCCTCCGTCCCCAAACATTCTCATCCAGAGACACCCCCCACCCCACCCGAAGAAGCCCCATCCAGGCGAGAGGAAGGCACTGGCGGCGCGCCTCACCTGGGGCCCTGGAGGGTGGGCGCGAGGTGCGGGCCGTCGGTCGCTGGCGCAGGGCGAGCGCAGCCGTGTCAGCCCCGGCCCTAGTCCGGGTCCCATTCACAAGTCGGCGGCGGCTGCGAGCGGCCCCCGCGGCATCTGCTCGCGACGCTCCCCTCGTCTGGCGGCGGCCGCGGAATGAGCCGCCGAGCGCGCTGGTGGCAGGAATGAGAAACCGGGGGGAGGTGGCGGGCGGGGTGGGGGGGCGGAGGAGGAGGGAGGCCGCCACTGGGAGGGAAGGAAAGGGCGGGGGGCGGAGAGGAGCGGAGGCCGCTAGTCGCGGCGAGCTGCGCCTCGCAGAGGCTGCGGGGGCCGGCCCGTCCGCGTCCCTCCCCCCAGGGGCCCCCGGGATGTCAGCCCCCGGGATTCGTGGCCGCCCCTTCCCGCCTTGGGTCGCCGCACTCCGGGTCCCCTGGGGCTCAGACGGAGTCCGGAACGACTGAAGTTGGGCTCCAGGGACGCAGAGCCAATCAGGGAGGGCGGCACAGGGAGACGGGGGGGGGGGGTGGCTCCGGGGCCCCTCTTTCCTCCTTCGCCCAAATCCGCTCCAGCTGGTCAGGCTGGGCCCTTGGCCCAGGAGGCCTGGGTGGTGGGTAGGGGGAAAGCGTCGGCCAAGGGGGGGAGGCAATCCGGCATCGTGCTTCCTCACGCCATCGCCCCACGTTCCAAAGATCCCTCCACGTCGGTGGCTTCTGCCCTACTCCCCCTCCCCATGCCTAGCAAACTCTGCTTGCGGCGCGGGTGGTGAAACCTGGCGGAGGGAGACTTTGGACTTGGGAAGAACCACGTCTCTGTTCTCTCCCAGTTCTCCCTCGCCCCCATCCCCAAAGCCTAGTGTGGGGAAGGCGGCTGCCGGGATCGCGTAGCCAGGGTCGGCCCGGCCCCCGCGCCAGGAAGGTACACTGGCCCCCGCCCGCACACAGCGTCACTTGTTGCCTCAGGCCCCCTCGCCGCACGCACGCCCCGGCTCGCTGGAGAGTGCGGTTCTGCTGGAGACCGGGCCTGAGGGCGCAGTGCCTGCATCCTCCCTGGGTGGCCCCCGTAGCCCTCCAGGATGACTCGTTGGAGGAGGGGGCCCCGGGCCTGCTTCCTGCCCTCGCCGAGTCGCCGGGAGAAAAGGCTGGCGGGGGCCTGGGCTTCGGAATCACGCCAGGGACTGGGCGGGGCGCTCGTGCTTCGGGAGCGGTGCTGGGACCCGCACACGCCGCCGTCCCTAGGGTGGAGGGGGACGACTGTGAGCTGGTGGGGACCCCTGGCCGGAACAAGTTCCTCTGGTGGGAGGCGGCGGAGAAAGCAGAGACGGAGGGAAGATGAAGCAGCAAACGGATAATGGGGAAAAGGAATCCCAGGAAGGACGGGGATGAGGACGGAAAAGGAGTGATGGGCCCGCGAAGAAGGGGAAGGAGGGAGCAGAGGGAAAGCCGGGCGAGAGGGGCGGAGAGGAGTCGAGGAATTAACACTAATGAGGTCGAAGAATGAAGAGCAAGCCTTGGAGGGTGCGCGAAGGGGGAAGGGACTGTACTAGCGGGAGAGGAGCGGGGGCGGCCAAAGCCGCCTCTCGGGCTCCCAGCCCTGGTCGCCGGAGTCCCAGCGGCCCGCAGAACCCTCACGTTTGCACGCGGCACGGGACTGCGCGGGGCTGCGCGCGGGGGCGACGGGCGGGGCCATCCGGCTACCACGCCCCCGCCCCTCGGTGCGCCCGCGGGCTTCTCGGCGACGCCGGGATGGATCCCTGAGGCGTCGGGCGCCGCCCCAGCCGGCGTCCTGCGCCAAGCTGTCCCTGAGGCGTCGGCCGCCGCCCCAGCCGGCGTCCTGAGCCAAGCTGCCGCGTCCTTCGCCCTCCGTGTGGCCCTGGCCTTTAAACTGCCGTTTCCTTGGCTGGGGGCGGGGGCGCTGAGTTTCCCGCTGGGAGGTAAAGTGGCCCCCCTTTACCTCCCACATGCCGCAAGGAGACAGGCCTCTGGGCGCTAGGTACACCGCCCCTCGCCCTACACGTGCGGGTGCGAGGCCCTCGCGAGGCCGAGGAGGCGGAGCGCTTTCCCCGAGGGCGCGGTGAGTGGGACGCGGTGCCTGTCTCTTCTCCCTCCACAGGTTGGTCCCTTCCGCACTCTGCCTGCTTCCTTTATCATCCTCTCTGCTTCTGTCTTTTCATCTGCCACTTCTGTCTCCTCTAAGCCCTCAAACTTTGTATGGGCTTAGTATGTCCTACGCCACCGCCCAGGTCCCCGCACTCTAAAGGGGCAGAACATGGTGATGGGGGTGCTCTGACCTCAACGGTTCCACTTATAAATGAAGTTACAGAGGAGAGGAGGGAAGAGGGCCCCACTCTCCCTCAGAGATACTCGGAGTTTGCTCTTGTTTGTCTAGTGATGCTTGTCTGAATTTTCTCTTGCTTTCCACGTTAGTGAAAGTGGAAACAGGAAGGGAACGTGAAGGGCTCATCAGTCTAATTGCGGGTATACAGTGATGTGGGGGATTGGTGATGGTTAGGACAGCACTTGATCCGTGAGAAAAGTTTCATTAATTCCATTTTGGAGACAGGACCAAGGATGAGCCTGGTCACATTTGACCTGACATTATCGGGAATGTGTTCTTTGCTTTTTGGTTCAGAATTCGTTAAGTGACAGCAGTTGTTTGTTGGTGGTGGTCGGTTTTTTTAGACCATCCCTTCCGTGAATGATAGCATCAGCGGATTTTCAAAAGTATGTTAAAAATTGCTTGGTAGACTTCTACTGACATTGCACACCTGAATCAGATGGAACTCAGTGTATAGCAGCAGTCAATATTCCTTTGCACAACCCAGCAATTTTATGCCTGGGAGTCTACTTAAGACAGCTGGAAACTTGTGTCCGCACAGGCACATGTGCCTGAATGTGCATAGCAGCATTAGTCATTTTAGCCAAAAACTGGAAACAGTTAACATGTCCATCAACGGGTGAGTGGATAAACAAAATGTGGTATATCCATATAATGGAATAGTATTCAGCCTTAAAAAGAAAAGAAATACTGATGAATGTTACAGTATGAATGACCCTTAAAACATGCTAAAAGCCAGATGCAGAAACCAGATATTTTCTGATTCCATTTATAGAAAATATTCAAAAAAGGCAAATTTATAGAGATAGAAGTCAGATCCGTGGTTGTCTCGGTATGAATAGGAATTAACGGCAAATGGGCATGAAGGAACTGTGTTGGGAGATGAAAATGTTCTAAAATTGGATAATGATGATGGTTGCACAAATCTATACATTTATTAAAATTCATTGAATTATAACCAAAAAGAAAGGCAAAAATTTCTTTTACACCTTTATTCCCAGAGTATCTATGACCTACAGCTGAGCCCCAGGGGGAAAACTTTTTGCAAGGCAGTTTTATAGAGAGATAAATGTTTAAAAAAAAAAAGAGATTTCTAGTTCTTATGGAAAGATAACCATACTTCTATTCAGCAAGTTCTATTTTGGCAACTGCTTTGGAGAGTCTTATAAGTGTTAAAGCAAGTTAATTCCCCCCTTTCACTCTTGTAAGTGATTAATTCCTGGGAACTAGAGTTAGGCATTCCAGTTCGTGACATTTTAAACACACCTACACATAGACACAGTACAAAGTGCACATTTCCGAGGGGATTTTTTTATGACTATGTTAGGATCTGTCTTAGAAATCCATATCAAGCACTTGGGTGGAGTATTGTGTGATTACAGTTTGGATTAAAAAAGGAAAAGAGAAAAAAAAAAAAAAGAACCCGCTGACAGTTTAAATTAAAAGATTCAGTTCATCCAGCAGCCAAAAGTTTGGGTGTTTATCTTAACTTGCCTCACCTTTCCTTCACCTTGTTCTTCAAGGGAGGAAGCCAGGGTTCAGGGTTGCTCTCGAGGCAGGATTGAACAGTCCCCTCTGCTTCCTGACTCTTCCAGTCCAGACAGAGATGAGGCTCAAATGGGCCTTTTCTTGTCTTTGTCCCTGTCAGCAAGAGGCTGGTAATTTCCTGTTGGTTCCTTCATCAAAGTTAC
Source organism: Physeter macrocephalus (assembly GCF_002837175.3). Classification (NCBI taxonomy): domain Eukaryota; kingdom Metazoa; phylum Chordata; class Mammalia; order Artiodactyla; family Physeteridae; genus Physeter; species Physeter macrocephalus. The sequence continues at coordinate 35,626,710 of NC_041230.1, forward strand.
CAGGCTCTCATCCCTTTGATGCGTCTGTCCTCAGACTCTGAAGATAGCCAGGCCCTGCTGAGTCAGTTCCTTGTTTTCACTTAGAAGCCCTAGGCTACCCCAGGCCTTCTCAAAGTTTCCTGCTCCAGAGGCATCCTTTGGTAAATGGTATAAAAAGTGAGACAAGGTCCAAATAGGGAGATAGCTTTATCACATTGCAGTAGGCCCGCATGGTGCCTTCCCCAGGCAGAGGGAGAACACTGAGAAAGGTTGAACAGGTATGCCTTTTCTGAACCAGGCATTTCAGATAGAGAGTCCCACAGCTGAGGCCACAGAGATAAGTGGGGAGACCACAGGCCTTTGATCTGAGTCTGATTCCTGGTTCTGCTGCTTGCTAGCAAAGACTTTAATCTCTGTGAGATTCAGTTTGCAATTCTGTAAAATGGGGCTTGTTATCTGTGCCTAGATTGTTGCAGGGATTAAATGTGCCCACGTACCTAGAGCGGTAAGCACTGTGCTTAAAGCAGAGGCTCAGTAAATGAAAGTTATTAATGACTGTTATTAATTATGAGGTCTGATGATTGTCACACCTTAAATCACCTGAGCAAGAAAGGAGTCATGATACAGTATGAATTATAGTAATAATGGAGATTAATCTCATCATAAATTATATTAGTAATAAAACTTCTGGTCAAGAATATTTTAGCAGTTCAAAATTTACTGACACTGTAAGGCCTGTCATGGGTCATATAGAATTAGATGTGCCAACCTTGGGGGGCAGGGGCCCTGGGTTCATGTCCTAGATCTGCAAATTCACTGAATCACCTTGGGTAAGCAATTTTCTTTCTGTGAGCCTCAGTTCCCGTGGCTGTAAATGAGAGCTTACTCAACATAAGTTCTGAGGAGGATACTTCCAGAGCTGAAATTCTGGAGTTTTTTTAGTCAGACTCTGTTCAATTGAAAACATCTCTTAGATGCATTTCCTCTTTCCGCCACTAGGAGCAGTCAGGCAATCATCTCAGGCTAAGCCCTGACTCCAAGAATCCCCTGTCTCTCAAACATAACCCACTTTAACTCTATCTGTAGCGTTTCTTTGTCTTTCCCTCTCACCTAGACTATAAGTTCCCCAAGGACAGGGATGATACCTTTTTTGGTTTTTGTCTGTATCTCCAGCACCTGGTGCATTAGAAGTCCAATCAATATATTTGATTAACTGATAATGTTAATTAAGAAATATTTTTATTAAATTAAGGCCAGTATATCAATCAGATACCACCACAGTAATACTAGGATATGAATAACCGCAGCACTCAGTGACTTTAAATAACAGTTATTTACTCTCATACATCTGGGGTTGGCTGGGGCGGGGCTGGGCTGGGGTAACTCCACTCAGCTTCCTGTATTTCTCATCCTCCTCCTTAGGGCTAGCTTGGGCATATTCTCATGGCGATGGCCACTGCACAAGATGCCAAGCAGAAATATGCGCGGTGTCTTGAGGTGTAGGCTGAGAACTGGAAACTATCTTTTCTATCTCATTTTGTTGACCAGAGCACACCATATGGCCAGATTGAAAGTTAAGGGGTGAAGAAATATAATCTGCTTTTTTAGTGGAAGAAGCTTCAGAAGTTGCATGGCAAAGAGTCTGAATACAGAGAAGTGTAAAGAGTTGGGGCCATCAATGCACTCTTCCTCAAGCAGAAGCAGATTTCCGTCATGCCACCGTTCTGGGTCATCTTGGGTTGTCAGGTCCCATGGGTTATAGCCTATAATCATGAATACAGTATTCTAGAACATTAGAGGAGAGAAGATCAGAAGGCGATGTCAGTGTCTTACCAAATTGTAACCGTGTCCTTCCTTTACTTTGAAGTTCCAGTTGTAAAGGAAGAAAGCAAGCAGAAATAATAATGTAGTAATATCAATCACCAACTGATATATAAAACTAGAAATTCTCAAAACATTCCTTCAAAGTATGTATTCTTATCCTTATTTTACAGATGAGAGAATTGAGACAAGGAGATTATATGCCCTGCTCAATATAAATACAACTGGTAAGTACTGGAAATGGGATTCCAGCCTATGTAGGTTTGACCCACAAGTCATCCCACTAGCTTGCCCTTTCAGTGGAGAAGCTTATGCAACAGATTCTAGTCTTGATGTGTTTGGGGGTGTGTGGGGAAGAGAGAGAAGAACTTTCCTCTGCACCCAAGGCAGAGGGCGTCTATCGGATCCCTAGGTACAGTGCCTGCAACACAGTAGGTACACAAAAAAGTTTTCATGGAAGGGTAAAAGATGAGAGGGTGAAAGGAGGTAAGGGAGAGAGGAAGGGGAAGTCAGCAGAAGCGGAGAAAGTAAGAGAGGAAGAAGGAGGAAATAAGCGAAAAGATATAAGTATGTTGATCTATATGGAAAAACCATGCCTTTCCGTGATGGGTAGAAATCTGTGGATTCTGAGGGTCACTCATCCCTTGCCCCTCCTGGTGCTGAGTACAATTGCCCCATGCGTGCCTCCGTTGCACACTGTAGATGGTACAACTTGAGCCAGCCCCTGACTATCTTGCTGATCTTCCAATCTCTCCCTTGATCACTCAAGCCACACTTATTTTCTTGTTGTTCAAATGAACGTGTACTCCAAATTCAAGAGATTTGCATTTGTTCTGCCCTCTGCCTGAAGCACCCTGCCCCTATTTCATGGTCTGCTCCCTCATTTTGCCTATTTAATCAGGATTTACCTGGCTCTCTCACCAGCAGAATCACACATTCGATGCTCTAATCCCCCGTAGTCTACCACTTTCTATCCCTTTAGTCTGCTTTATTCTTGTTTATAACATATATGTACTTGACATCATATTACATATTTTAATTTACATGTTTTTATTGGTCATCTTGCTCCACCAGGCTATAAACTTCAGGAGGGCAAAGTACATCATCTCTCTCGTTCACTCCTGTGTCTTGAGCATCCAATACAGTGCCAGGCATATGGTAAGCACTCAGTAAATATTTGCAGAATGAATACATAAATAATATATGCATGAAAAATGCTAACTGAATGAATGAATCCCCAAACCAAGAGCAGATGAATCATCTGCTTGAATCTAAATGTGGTGCAAGTGTCCCTTGTTTACAAAGTGAATTTAATGATGCCAGTTATTCACACTACAAAATGATTCTGCATTTTACCAAAGATTTTATTCGAAAGCTAATTAAAATAGCTACCTTGTTCAGTGCTTTTAAAAATATAATCCAATTTACAAAGTGGTGGTGTGCAGACATCTTTTCTAGAACATATGAATTTCTTAAAATGAATTACAGGTATGCATAATGACAGTTCTGATTCTGATTTCTAATTCTTGTTTGTTTGTTGTATGGACGAAGAAATTGGCTTAATAAAATGCCTCACAGAGGGCTATTTCAATGTTCGTATGTGCATACATTTACGTTACTTTTTAAACTTGTGAATAGGTGCATTTAAATGTCTGTGCTCCTGGAGAACCACTGGAAGTATTTTCAAGATTTGTACCGGCTTGCTTTGCAAATAGTCTGCAATTTAGACTACAGGATTTGAGAGCTCTGTGTTCCAATTTTCATGAATGTTGAAACATTGACTATCAGTGCTGAGAAGGGAAGGTAGAAATGATCCTTAGCTGATGGAGAAGGCTGAAAAAAAAATCTTTCTTTAGTGTCCTCAGCTTAAGATAGATGAACTTACACAGCATAGACTATTTCAGTGCTTTACCTGGTGTTTGTGTGTTTCCCTTTCCCTATTCAGTTGCCTTTTTGGTGGCTAAGAGATAATAGTGATGTTTCCATAGAGCAAAGGTAGGTCAAAATGGAATGCAGTATTTTACACAGGTGGCCCAAGAGCTTTCTTCTTGGAAACAATATTCCAGAAAAGTCTCTCTATTCTGATTGACAGTCACTTTAGTTCTGGGTCTTAAGCCATGATTGATTCCCCATTGCAAAGAGTATTGTTCTGGGCATGGGTAGAATTAAAGAATAACACGTTTAATAGCTATTCATTGAATGCCTATTAAGTACTTTAATTTCAATCTTTACAACTGTTCTACAGAGCAAGTATTCTTATGCCCATTTTGTAGGTAAGAACAGGGAAGCTCAGAAAATTGGACAGCTTAACTCAAATAGTTTGCTAATAAATGAATAATTAAATGTGACTTAATTGCTCAGAGTCTACAAGGGAATATAACTGGGAACTAATTTATATGGGAGAGGTGGTAGGGAGAGGTGAGTGGAGGTCTCCTTAAAGGTATGAATCAAAGCTGAGAATTAAAAGATGCAGACGGGCTAGTTAGGATGAGTGTAGGGAGAGAACAAGAACATTCATGGAAGAAATAGACTACATAAGGGCATTGAGGCAAGATGGAACTTGGAACTTTTGAGGAGCTAAAAAATATCTGTAAGACTGATGCTTAATGAGCTTTGAGGAAATCAGAGACAGATAACCCAGGGCTTTGTAGGACAAGGAAAGAATTGTGAATCATATCTTGAATGCAATGGGCAGTTGTTGAATTTTTTTTTTTCTTAAGCAGAAGTGATCTGATTGTATTTGTTGACGAAGAGCATAGTGGCTTCAAGTGGATGAGAGAAAGAAGGGATGCATGGATCTTTTAAAATTAATGTTTTCGTTTTCTTTGGATATATACCCAGGAGTGGAATTGCTAGATCATATGGTAGTCCTAGTTTTAATATTTTGAGGAACCTCCATGCTGTTTTCCATAGTGGCTCACCAATTTACATTCCCACCAACAGTGCACAGGGGGTCCCTTTTCTCCACATCCTTGCTAATAACACTTACGTCTTATCTTTTTGTTGATAGTCATTCTGACAGATGTGAGGTGATACCTCATTTGCATTTCCCTGATGATTAGTGATGTTGAGGGTCTTTTCATGTGCACTCCAATGTTCACAGCATTATTATTTACCATAGTCAAGGTATGGAAGCAACCTAAGTGTCCATCAACAGATGAATGAATAAAGAAGATGTGAGATACA
>NC_041230.1:35631748-35634322 GCF_002837175.3 Physeter macrocephalus
GGGGGGCAGAGGATCCTTGGCATTCAGTTGGGCTCCACTGGAACCATGGACCTGAATAAGAGTAGACTCTTGATTCCAGGTGGTGGATAACGTGTTGTTTTGGGCACAGATCTGGCTGGCCAGAGAAGGATGCTTGAGAATCTGGGATTTACACAGCTGTATCAGACCGTCCACAATGACTGGGCAGTAGGTCTCTCTCTTGGGGATGTCTTCATTAGAGTGCCAGAGACAAGCATGAGAGATCACATTCAGAAGACGTTCATCCTTGTTCTCTATGTGGTTCCTTGGATCGTCAGCAAGGCTAAGCACTTTCTCAGGAAGGCCTTCTATTAACTTGGTCTTGGTAAGCCAGAGGGCCTGCTTTACACCCTCGAGGCGGTGGCAACGCTGGTGGAAGATATAGCAGGCCTGGTCCTTGTACAGCGGGTGCTCGTGAAGCGGGGGCAAGCGGAGGAACTTCGGGTGCGTCCAGCCGGGGTCCCAGGGCGGGAAGACTCGCCGCGCCAGACCAGGCAGAAAGTGCATCTTCCCCGTGTAGGTGACGGGCTCCAGTCCAGGAATCTCGTACACCCTGTCCGGGAGAGGAGGCTCGGGCTTCCGCGTGGAGCGCATGCCCCACTCTTACGCCCCACGTCTTGGGGCCCCGCAGCTCCCAAGACCGAGCCTCCCGGGGCAAGCAAGCTACAGCCTTGCTGGCCCTGACGCCAGCGCCATACCGATCCGATCTCTTCAAGACCTCCACCAGGATGCCACCATCTTCCCGCACGCAAGGCCTGCTGGAAACAACCCAACCTGCAGTTTTATGAAATCATTTTGGGCACTAGGCTGCTCTCCTTTCCTGTGCCCGCAAATATCCTCCTGGGTCAGAAAGACAGTGTCACCTGATGTTTAATTAGTTAAAAAGAGAAATCCCTCAGCTCTGAGCACACTCTGACTTTGGACAAATACTTTCCTCTCTCTGAGCCACTTCTTGTCTAAAATGAGGAGTTTGGCCGAAAGATTTCTACATTTCTGTTTCCCTCTGAAAGCCCATGGTTACTGATTACCTTCACTCCAGGCACAGTTTTTCAAAAGTATGTCCAAAGGATGCATTTATATTGATTCTGTGTCAGTTGGAGTCCTGCCCTGAAACACAAGTGGTAGGACACGGAGGGCATTCCGTTTACCCCAGAGCTCAGTGCGAAGGTCAGCCAGGTCCCCTGATGTTGCCACTCAGGGCCATTTGTCAATAATTCCTTGCTGTGCAAGGCCTCCAAAGATTTTTACCTGTCCACTTTCTTACCTAAAGTGTCCATACCATTGATCATCTTATTTTTTCCTTCTCTGCTCCTATCAGGGGAGGGAGCGGGATTCCATGACACAGACAATGGACTTGGAAATTGAGCTGCCCAAGTTTGAATTCTGGTTACGGCCCTTACTTGCTGTTGGCAGATACTTTACCTCTGTGATCCTCATTTTCCACATCTAATAACATCGGTACCTCCTTCAGAGAATTGTTGTAAGTTAGAAAGGTGATGCATCGCGGTGCCTAGAATATAGTAAATACTCAGTGAATGTTTTTGTCTTCTCCTCTGCTCCTCACTCATCTCACTCCTACTCCTCATTAGCTTTCATTTCTCAAAATTGAACTAAGGCATCACACGTTTCACAAAAATATCTCCTGACCTTTCCCTTCCCACAGTCTCCTCTACAATTTGATTTTCCTACAGTGTATTATCCCCTGTGCTTGTCTGTCCCACCACTGTCCCTCTGCAGGAGACATTTAGAGACCAATAATTACTGATACTTCATCACTGTCTCTCAAGCATACAGGCAGACGGTAGGTGTTCAATAAATGTTTGCTAACATTTACTGCCAAAGAGGATGTTTAAAGAAGGCGTCCTCGAAGAGGAATGCTGACCAAAGAGGAGGGAAAACAAATCACGTGTGTCAGGCCAGCTCCTCGAAAGAGACTTGGTGTAGAACATGAAGGGAAGATAGAGTAAAAGCAGAATCCATTAACTGGCCTCAATTACATTAGTAGTTCTCTACTATGTGACATATAGTCATCATTTAGTCTTCAGTACAAGCAATTCTTTTATATATATATATATATATATTTACATATATATTTATATATATATATTTATATTTTTAAAAAAATAAATTTATTCATTTATTTATTTATTTTTGGCTGCCGTTGGGTCTCCGTTGCTGCGCGCGGGCTTTCTCTAGTTGCGGCGAGCGGGGGCTACTCTTTGTTGCGGTGCGCGGGCTTCTCATTGTGGTGCCTTCTCTGTTGCAGAGCACGGGCGCTAGGCGCGCGTGCTCAGTAGTTGTGGCTCACGGGCTCTAGGTGCACAGGCTTCAGTAGTTGTGGCGCATGGGCTTAGTGGCTCCGCGGCGTGTGGGATCTTCCCAGACCAGGGCTCGAACCCATGTCCCCTGCAGTGGCAGGCAGATTCTTAACCACTGAGCCACCAGGGAAGTCCCCAGTACAAGCAACTCTTTTTTTTTTTTTTTTTTTTTTTTGTGGTATGCGGGCCTTCCCCTGCTGCGGCCTCTCCCGTTGCGGAGCACAGGCTCCGGACGCGC
>NC_041230.1:35634689-35636565 GCF_002837175.3 Physeter macrocephalus
TGCGGAGCACAGGCTCCGGACGCGCAGGCCCAGCGGCCACGGCCCACGGGCCCAGCCGCTCCGCGGCACGCGGGATCCTCCCAGACCGGGGCGCGAACCCGGCTCCCCTGCATCGGCAGGCGGACGCGCAACCGCTGCGCCACCAGGGAAGCCCCTACAAGCAACTCTTGATTGACTAAGAAAGGTTTATCAACAGAAGCAAAATTTTTCATGTATATTTACAGTCTGATTTGCTCTCCTCCTATAGCTTTTCTTATATCTATGGAAGGGGAAAATGCACCCACCCAGTCTATTTTCTTTATGTCACAGAAGTTGAGTCACAGAAGCAAACGTTGGAAGATGCGCTATAAAATAATCAATCATCAGATAAAACTGTTTTGGATGTGGCAGATGTATAAAATGAAGTAAGATTATTTTTCCAGCTAAAAGTTTGTGTAGTTACAAAAGATTCTGGTGGAACAAATAGATTTATCCAGTTCAACACTTGTAAGGAGGTATGATTTCAAAGCAGAAAGGCAGCTGAAAATAGCAGCTAGTCCTTTGCAGCCTTTTCTTCCTAACCCTATTTCTCACCCTCATGCCCAGCACCCGGTAATTGCTTTTCCACGATAAACATCTTTTACTTTCCTTTTGTTAACAGCATGACTTCTAGAATACTTATGCATTTTATTTGGCCAATGTCTGTTTTAAATATCATGTCACAAGTGAGCAGTGGCAGCAGCCCCTAAGCAGTTACTAGAAAGGAGGTGCCTTCTCTACATTATCGCTGAGTGTGATTACACTGCTGTTGCTGATGAAGAAACTGTGATGCCAGGTGATAAGCTGTATGTCCAGGTTGGTACAGCTTAGACATTGTGGCGCTTGGGTGTCTCCCCAGAGCGTTCTCATTCCAATATGCGCTGGTATTTCTCAGATGTAAACTGACAAGCATTCAGTCTGCTGGGATGGTAACTTCCTCTAAACTGGACATTTAACATCTTATAATGCATCTATATCCTGAAGCCAAATGCATGGAAACCTATTCAACTCTGCCCATGTTCAGATGCCCATAGCATCATCCTCTTTGCATATATTCCTCCCCCTGCTTAGAACAAGTTTGCTCCTTTATGCTCTGGCTAATTCCAGTATATTCTTTGAAAATTCCATGCTCAGGTGTCCTATCCTCCAGAAATATTTTCCTGATACTCCTTGCCCATCTCTCTCCCCTGCTGCCAGTATGAACTTAGTATCCTTCCTTTGTGTTCTGTGCACCCCACCACGTGCCTAATTCCAAAGGTCTTCCTTGACTTAGAATGGGGTTATGTCTCCATAAACCCATCGTAACTTGAAAATATTGTTAAGTCGAAAATGCGTTTAATAACCTAACCTACAGAACATCATAACTGAGCCTAGCCTACCTTAAATGAGCTCAGAACACCTACATTAGCCTGCAGTTGGGTAAAATCATTTAACACAAAGCTTATTTTATAATAAAGTATTGAATAGCTCATGTAATTTATTGAATACTGTGCTGAAAGTGAAAAGCAGAACGGTTGTCTAGGTACAGAATGGTTGTAGTGTATTGGTTGTTTACCCTTGTTTTTGGCTGGCTGACTGGGAGCCTCAGGCTCGCTGCCTTGCCCAGCATGAAGGATTATCAGATCATATATCACTTGCCCCAGAAAAGATCAAAATTGAAAATTCCAAGTACAGTTTCTACTGAACGTGTATCACTTTTGCACCATTGTAAAGTTGAAACATCATAAGTCAGGAACAGTGTACGGTACTTGACCCATCATGTAAAAAAATTTTTTTTTCTCGGGCTTCCCCGGTGGCACAGTGGTTGAGAGTCCGCCTGCCGTTGCAGGGGACACGGGTTCGTGCCCCGGTCCGGGAA
>NC_041230.1:35640011-35710755 GCF_002837175.3 Physeter macrocephalus
GGTTCGTGCCCCGGTCCGGGAAGATCCCACATGCCGCGGAGCGGCTAGGCCCGTGAGCCATGGCCGCTGAGCCTGCGTGTCCGGAGCCTGTGCTCCGCAACAGGAGAGGCCACAACAGTGAGAGGCCCGCGTAACGCAAAAAAAAAAAAAAAAAAAAAAAATTTTTTTTCTCCCAGGGCTCTTATTTCTTTAAGGGCAGAGGCCATATTTTATACATAATTTAGGGATACATATTCCCAGATATATCAATATCTCTAGAACCTGTTGCAGACCTTGGCAAATAGACCATATTAATGCATGTGAAGATAAAATAAGAATAGGTAGCATTATAGTCATCTGATCCATGTAAGCAGTTTACATGTAGACTCATTTAAATCTCATAACTTGCAGGTGAGATTAAAACTGTTAGCAAGGATCATTTCTAGTGAGAGAGAGAGAGAGGACAAGAAATATGCACACAAATATATGTGTATATACATATACATAAATGGATATACATAAATACACATATACAACTTACCTGTACAAACACACACACATCATAGATCCGGATGTTTTACTTAATCATACACTTGATAAGTTTTCAACACAAAGAGATTGACAACTTATTTAGCCACGTTGTTAAACACACAGTGCAGATCACAGGTGGTTCTCTGCCCTCTGTATTCTTCCATAGACGGTGTTAGAGTTTTTAGTCACACTGACAATCAGGACATTGAAGAGCCCGGAATGTAAGCCACGTGGAGAAATGATCTGAGGCTGTATCGTTTGTAGAAGAGAATGCTCTGGGGGCACATGATCACTTTGTTCAAATATCTAAAGCACTGTCATGAAGAAGAGTGATTGGATTCATCTTGCTTGGCTCCCGGGGGGTACGAAACTGGGACTGATGGATAGAAACTTCAGGGAGAGAGAGAAAATGCTGCTCAGTCTAAGGACAGATATCTGGCCCGGAGGGTCTCTGCCACTAGATCTTGTGCTTCTCAGAACAGAGGCTTTGGTTCACGTCAGGCACAGGAACTCAGACTGGCCGTCTGCCTGACAGGTATTATCATATTTCACAGGGGGCTTCTGCTGTGGCTAGGAGAAGATATTACAGGACCACCATGATCTCATCTAAATATAAATTTTAATGGAAGTTGTAAAAAGTCTAGTTGGAGTACCATATGCCTCGGAAAGAATTTTATTTCTACTAATGGTAAAACTACTACTATACTACTGCTACCACCACTGCTATGATTACTATTACTATTACTATTTGCAGGGTAGCTACTGTGTAAAAGGTACATATTCCCTCTGCTAGACACTTTGCATGTTGCATGCACTATGTTATTTAATCTGCACAGCAATCCTGAATGGTCCATGCTCTCAATCCCTTTTTGCAGTTGTGGGGGACTGAGGCTCTGGGAGGTGAAACCCTCAGCTCCTGGTTGGCCAGATAGTAACACTCAAGCCCATGTATGTCTCACCACAAAATTAGTTACCTGTCTGTTTTACAGAGAGGGTGGGGGAGAAGAGAAGAGAGGAAAGGAGAGGTGAGGAGAGGAAATCAAAGGAGAGGACTAACATATGATAATCCTAGGCTTAAATCAGATTTAATTTGGGAAAAAGTGATACTCTGTTCCTGAAATGTTCTTTCTTGAGTATCTAGGTGTACGTGGCTGGTTGTGTAAATTGCAGTTATCAAAGACAGATTGTTTAATTCTTTCTATGATGAATCCACTTAATTCTGTGGCCACTGCATCCTTCATAGGAAGAGCTGCCTCACAACTGCATGAGAACAGGTGAATTTATGTGTATGGCTCACACACATCTTCTCCAAAGGAGAAAGCAAAAGGGACCTATGTAGGGTAAGTGGAAGAACTTGAATAGGAATTGGAAAATCAAAGTTGGTGAGAAGATTTGGAGATATTGTCAGTACATCAAGAATAATAAAATTAAAGATATCTGAAAACAAATGATTGTAAGCAATTTTAATAGAGATAGTCTCTTCCCCCAAGGGACTTAAAAACCCAGGTTGGATGAGCTGATTCAGATAATTTTGCTAGCCTCCGTGGAATAATATATGGAAATATATAAGAAGTATACGCGCCTTCTTTTTTTTTACGCATACGATGTTCTCCTCGTGTGTCGTACATTCTCCAGCCATCTTTCAAGACCTGCTCCCCATCAAAGTCTTTATCCACTTCTCTGATTCCTGGTGTTTTCTCTCAAGCTCCTGTAGATGTTATCCTCTGCATCACAAAATTAGATTCAGGATCATGTGCTGTCTTGTACTACTGGATTTTTTTCCCTCTTGAGTCTGTTTTCCTTTCCCGTGCAAGTGGCAAGAGATGCATATAGCAAGTTACAGTCTCACTAGGGAAATGCCAGCTGGAGGTCTTAAGTAGCTTTACAGGGTATTCTAACTGTGAAGAATGCACTGAATCTGGGCAGAACAGAAGCACACAATCTCATTGTAAGGCAGGGAAGAAACTTCATTCACCAGAATTTTTCTTAAGAGGGGCCCCATATACGTTTTGAAGAAATAAATAATATGTGGTATGGGTGGTGAGCAGCAAGAAGACACTCAGTGTGGCTCCCAAATTGCCTTCTCAAGGACGCTATAGCTCCAGGAGAAGTTTTTGCTGTGACTGAACACCTTGACTGGTGGAGAGATGAAAAATCGGGAGTCAGAGTCTAAATTGTACCAGGCTGCTGCATCACAGCACTTCAGGTGATGCCACTGGCATCAAAGCTAGGAGGTGACTATGGAGAAGAGGAATGTCTAGCGGAAATTTTTTTTCTATATAGATGCAGTGTTAAGTCCTCGTCTTTATTTTCCTGCCAAACGCCTTCAGTCAGTTCGATCATGTTTGATGATGCTTTTATGACACTGAATTGTTTTGGGGGGGTAGGATATAAAAAAGGAGTTGAGGATCTGAGTTGATATCAGTGAGAAAGAAGACTTCCCCTGCAGCTTATAAACTAAAGGTGGAGGGGACATTTGGATTACACATAACGATGGAATACTGATATCAAGCTTTTAGGGTTCTTAAGAGTATTAAACAAAAAGAAAATGTAAACTATATGGAAATAGTAAATACTCAACATGTGCTTACTATCTTCTTATGGGAAATCCAACTTATATCCACGATTCATAAGAAACTAAACATGTTAGTGAAGTTGGTAACAATGAAAAGTCTAAGAAGAGCGTGTGTGTGTGTGTGTGTGTGTGTGTGTGTGTGTCTTATATCCACGATTCATAAGAAACTAAACATGTTAGTGAAGTTGGTAACAATGAAAAGTCTAAGAAGAGCGTGTGTGTGTGTGTGTGTGTGTGTGTGTGTGTGTGTGTGTGTTGGGAATTGCATGAGGAGACCTGTTATAATTAGATTTTGGGGAGCCTCACAAATGAAGGAGGAGAGTACAGGGATGACCCAGGGTGTCAGTGCTTCAGCCTCAGCCTGGGCAGCACCCCTGCAATAGCATCAGCCCTGCCAAAGGGAGAGGGGTCCACGTGGGCTTGTCTGGCCTCGTTTCAGCCTCCAAACATTGCTGGGACACGTTGTAAATCTGTCTGTCATTTCCTGCTCCTCTCTCTTTTGATAGCCACACTTTTCTTCAAATATGTTAATATAAGCAGTTCTGCTACAGCCAAATCTTTCTGTTGCCTAAGAGTCATTTATCTCTTTGGGACGATCATACTTATCATTTATTTTATTTTAAGGCTTTTAATCTTGAGCTTGTTGTGTTTGTTGTTGCTACTGTTTTGAGTTCTAGAGACCGGATACTGGCAATTTATCAAAACCCCAACTATGGTTAACATTCCCAGTGTGAAGTGTAAGTTTCTTAGGAAAGGAATCCTGCCTTCCTCATTGTCTGCATCCCCACACAGGACAAGGCACAGAAGAGAAGCTCAGTAAACACTCAGATGTTCCCTGGGGTCTGCCTGAAGGAAGAGTCTATATTCCATTTCACACATTTCTTACTCAGAAACTTTTGCCTTATTCTTAAGGTCTATTATTGTTAAGTGCATTTTCTTGTGTTCCAATAAATTAAAATTTGTAGGAACTTAATCTGTCTCTCTCCAAACACATTTGTAATGCTTGGTATTTTTTATCCTGTTGTTCTCTGGGTGTTGTATATCATTATACTACGTAGCATTTCTTAAAGAGAAAACCTATGGAAAAAGTGTATTTAAAAAAAAATCCCTTATTAGTATGGCCTATAGCAATTAAAGCTTGAAATTAGAATTAAAGATTGTGCATTTTGATGCAGGCGATCATATAGATACATTAACATTGTGGCAAAGGTTTTTCTTTGCAGGCACAAAGTCGTCATTAGGAAATATAATACTCATTTTTTGCTTGATTAATTATAGCAGAGGCATAAGAAAATATATATATTGTGTTGGAGCATGCACCATTTGCAAAATTATAAGTCATGGATAAGCTGAGGTATGAATTCAAAACATTCTGTAGGACACAGAGTAAGTATGAAATTTGCTTTTTGAAATATTTTTGGTAAAGAGAATTTATGCACTTAAAACATGAAGAAATACATCTTGAGAGCACAATTCAGTCTAAAATAGTCTAAGTTTTCCTCCCACCTTCTCAAATCTATGGCTTTTGATATGTGTAACTTTGGAGGATATTCTGATAATGATACATAATAAATAATCCATAACACATAGCACACAATATAAATGTAATAGTAGCTACTATTTTCTAATAATAGCCAGTCTTCCAAAAAATGCCAGACATCAGGCTAAGTGTTCTCCATGGTTATCTGATTTAATCCTCACTATTCTGCCTAGTAGGTACTGATGTATTATTATTATTATTATAAAACTTTAATTCAATGAGATGCACCTATATTAGCTGTATAACTTCATAAGTGTTGGCAGATGTATATATTTGTGTATCTGATACTCTAATCAAGAAAGGAATATTTCCATCACCCCAGAAGTAGATGCTATTTTTATCTCTAATTCCCAGATGAGAAAAAGTGGGCTCAGTAGAGTTATATAATTTGCCCAATAAATAGGCCAGTAATAAATAGCAAAGTTGGTAGCCAAATCCATGCTCTTCCTTATACGGTACTAGAATACCCAAGGCTTAGCTCCAACATATGTGGACTTTCGTGTGTGGGTGTTTCAATCATGGTAGGGTTTGGAGAGGAAGCAGGAAGCTGACATCTAACAGTATTTCTTTTTAAGTGCTAATCATTAGAATATCCTAGCTGTGTAAAGACAGAGATTCATGCTCCATCCTTGATTTAGTAGACTGACGTGTGGGCCTAAAACCTGTATTTTTTTGTATGCTCCCTACGTGATCCTGATACCATGTATTTATCAGGATAGGCTGTGTAATGCTGTGGTAACAAATTAAACATGAAATATCAGAAACATATCACATTAAATTTTACTCTTACTCAACAAATCCACTGCTTGGATGACTCTCTAAAGAAGATGTCCTCTTTTTTATTTTTTCCTTTATTTTTTTGAGCTTTACTGGGATATAATTGATGTATAACAGTGTGTAATTTTAAGGTGTACCACATGTTGATTGATACACTTAGGTTTTGCAATAAGATTATCATGACAGGTTAGCTAACATCTCCATCGTGTCACATAATTAATTTCCATTTCTTTTCTTTTTTTCTTTTTTTTTTGTGGTACGCGGGCCTCTCACTGTCGTGGTCTATCCCGTTGCGGAGCACAGGCTCCGGGCGCGCAGGATCCGCGGCCATGGCTCACGGGCCCAGCCGCTCCGCGGCATGTGGGATCTTCCCGGACCGGAGCACGAACCCGTGTCCCCTGCATCGGTAGGCGGACTCTCAACCACTGCGCCACCAGGGAAGCCCGAGAGTGAATGTCTTTAACCACAGTCAGGTTTTGAGAATCATTTACCTCTAACTTTCTTTCTTTCTCTGGAAGTTTGTGGCTATGATGTGGTATAGATAGATCTAATCTTCTGTTTTCCTAGGAAGTAACACCCTTACTGTGACAACTCCACCATGGCATGGGGTGCTTGTTCTTGTTTTCTCTTCGACTATTGTGCGCATGGAAAAATGTGAACCTCTTGAATTGCTGCTGACAGGCCTGCCACCAGTTCCCTTTGTTGCTCTTTAATTCTTTCAAGATAGCATTATTTAAGTTGTTCCTAGCCAGATGGTTTGTATTCCCAGATAGATGCCAACTTAATGCTTGCTGATACTTAGTACGCAAAGGTTTTAAGCTTCTGTCCTCTAGAGGTTACGAGCAAAGTGAGTCAGACTGCCTAGCTTCTGCTCCAAGCTCCATCATTTACTAGGTATGTGAGTTAGGTAAGTGACTTAACCTCTCTGAACCCAATTTCCTCTTGAGTAAAATGGGGGTAATTATAATTTCTACCTCATGGGACCATCATGTGTATTAAAAATGATAATCCACATAAGTGCTTAGCACAGGAGCTGGCATATGGAGAGCAACCAATAAACTTTGTCTACTCTATAATGGGATGTCTTTTTTTTTTTTTTTTTTGTGGTATGCGGGCCTCCCTCTGTTGTGGCCTCTCCCGTTGCGGAGCACAGGCTCCGGACGCGCAGGCTCAGCGGCCATGGCTCATGGGCCCAGCCGCTCCGCGGCATGTGGGATCCTCCCAGACCGGGGCGCAAACCCGGTTCCCCTGCATCGGCAGGCGGACGCGCAACCACTGCGCCACCAGGGAAGCCCCTGGGATGTCTTTAAGACCACTGATCTGCCAATATCTAATAAAAATAAACGCCTATGCATTGTCTCACCCAGTGAAATGGATTTTGCCATTATTATGCTGAGAGAGAAGCCTTTTCCCATGCCTTCAAATTAATCAATTTCATTTCCCTACCTTTTTGTAAAGCCAGCTTTGACCCTGTCTTTCAACTCTAAATGATGATTTTATGAAAGTTAAAATGAAATCAGCAAAATGGTACTTTTCTGTCAATGAAAAGTCTATCAGCCAAAAAAGGGTTGTGAACAATAACTCACATTTCTCCTGCTCTCTCCTCCATGAAGCTGTGTGTTATCTAACAACAGGAGGATGTTAAATCACCCAACGTAAACTTCCTTTCCCCGGAGTAGCAAGTGAGCTATTTTCAACTTTCTGTTGTGACACCATTTTTTAGGTTGTGTCAGCATGCGTGTTATCAATTTACCTTTTCACAAGCTGTGTGCATTTACTTCGAGTTTATTGAGATCTCTTCCCCAAGATTGTCTAGGCATTTCTCTGGATGTCCAAGTTGGATTTGTGCTTGGAAATGTGCTTTCTTGCTCAAATACGAATATAATACAGCCTCCGCCTACCGAAAATACTCATATGTTGGCACATAAGTATATAATAGCACATTCAGCATATATTCCTGGACATTCTCAAGTAATATCTGTTTAGCTGTGTTTAACTGATCACTTACAAAACCAATTTGGCCATGAAAAATTTATTTTCACAAAAAGGGGTGTTTCAAAGAATGATATATTTGGCAGGATCATGGGCAAGCCTGATGACGACTTAAACTATAGAACGTGGCCTGTTTCTCAGTTTAGAAAGATGATAATAAAGAAGCTATTGCTTGGTCTGATCTGACTCTATAAAGCCAGTGGGGACCATAGCACCTAATTCTAATCTGTTCCACAGGGCTGGGACTAGGGAGAGGAAAGGGAGGCTCTTGTCATGGGTGTCACACCATTTACGAAGGTACCAAAAAGCTCACTAATCCAGATAATATTTTAATGCAGTATTATTAAAAAATAATGCAAAAACTCCATAATGAACAAAGTGACAAATTTTAACTAAAGGCAAGATCAATATTACTAATGTTTTTCTTTTGCTTTTGGTGCTAATATGGCTCTGTACAGTAGTTACTGTTATTGTCTCTACATAAAATTTTGACAGTTTGTCTACCATGGATTTTTTGCATGAAT
The DNA here is from genome assembly GCF_002837175.3 of Physeter macrocephalus. Lineage (NCBI taxonomy): Eukaryota > Metazoa > Chordata > Mammalia > Artiodactyla > Physeteridae > Physeter > Physeter macrocephalus. The sequence goes on from NC_041230.1 coordinate 35,647,930, forward strand.
TTTGGTATTTTAAAAGAGTGCATTGAAATACTGTGGGCCTTGATTGCTGAGTTTTTTGGAGCCCTTTCGACTTCATGCCCAAGGCAAGTGCCTCATCACCTCACTCCACTACCAGTTCCAATGTTTGATCCCTACCCAGACCACCTGGGGAGGGAAGAGCAAACTCATTTTATCTTGTGCTGAGGTTCTGCACAAAGTCAGCATTAAGAAGGGATGGCACATCCATGTACACAGCAGCATTAATTACAATAGGCAGAAGGTGAAAGCAACCCGCATGTCTATCATCTGATGAATGGATAAGCAGAATGTCATATATACACACAATGGGACATTATTCAGCTTTAAAAAGGAAGGGAATTCTGACACATGCTATAACACGGAGGACACTTGAGCACATTATACTGAGTAAAATAGTCACAAAAAAGACAAATACTGTGTGATTTCATTTCCGTGCAGTCTCAAGAGTAGTCAAACTCATAGAAACAGAAGCTAAGAATGGTAATTGCTGGCACTGGGGAGAGAAAAATTAGAAGTTGTTATTTAATGGGTATAGAGTTTCACTTTTGGAAGATGAAAAAGTTCTGGGGATTGATTGGACAACAGTACTGATCTGTGCACCTAAAAATGGTTAAGATGGTAAATTTAATATTATGTATATTTTATCACAATTGAACATTTAAACAAAAGAAGAAGAAATGGCAAAGATCAGGGACAGAGAAGCACATCATCAAAAGCAGAACTTGAGAGTGGAGACAAGGAACCATAATGCCAGGAAAGGGAGGAGAGAAAATAGAGGTTGGGTGAGTGGCCTGGGTGAACACTAGCCGCAGAGCTTCTGTCTGCTGTTGGAAACAGGTGCATCAAACAGATGCATCAAAACTTGTTCACTTCAGGTGTCTTTTCTGGCTCTTCTTCTTCTTTGGCTACTTTCTTGAGGAAGAAGTCTTGAAATATAAGGTATATTTTGATTAGAGACCCTGTCTGTTAATGTACACCTTCACAGTGCTGATGGACTGGCCAGGATGTGTAGCACATTTTGGATGCTTTTATAGAATAGCTAAGACTTATTTTTCTAATAACTCTTTCATCTGAAGCATCTAGTTTTTCCATTAGGAAAACTAAAATAGCTTGTGGAATTGCTTTTTGTCCTTGTACAGTAACAGACACTGCAGTGAGCTCGTCGCTTTGGGATATATGTAGAATATGATGTAGATACAATGAGAAAAAAAAAATTCTCTTCACTCCACACCCTTTTGGCAGAAGGACATTGTTGACATCTCCTTCAAGTTTCCAGGTCAGAGAGCATCTTCCCTTGTGTGAACAGAAAAGAGATAATTTATAACAACATATCCTGAAATAATGGACTGTGATCTCTCTGAGGGCAAATAGCATCTATAAATAATTTTAATAACTCACAAAGAACCTTGGCCATACTTAACATGGCTTTTTGTATGTGTGTTTTGGTTTGTTTTACATTTTTTTCACCTGGATACTCTAGATGCTTCTTTTTTGTTACTGAAGTGGGGAGACATTCTAGATGCTGCTTTTATTGTAGGAGTCGGTTGTCAGGTTAGGCTAAAATTAAACTGTGATAATAAATGCCCCCAATCCTAGTGACTCAGAAAATGGAGGTTCTGCTTTCTCGGATACTGCATGTCCATTGAGGGTCAGCTATAGCTCTGTCCTCTGTCATCTTTACTCTGGGACCCAGGCTAATAGAGCAGTCTTCCTTTGGTTGTCATTACCTAGAGTACAACAAGGCATGATTGACCAAGCTTCTGCTCAGAAGTGACACATCGCTTTGTTCATGTTTCGTTGGCCAAAGCAATTCACATGGCCCTCAGAGTTTAACAGTGTAAGTCTGTATAATCTTCCTTTAGGGAGGATCCCTGTAGCAACAGCAACAACAACAAAAGAATAATCTACAGTTGGTTGAACAAAGGGAAAGAGAGCTAACAACTCTATAATTTTCCAAGAACTTTATATACTGTTCTCATTCAGTTGTCACTCAGTTTTGACCACAACCCTATGAGTTCCTGCTACTGTTCCTATAAGTGAAGAAGCTGAGTTCAGGTTGACTCAGCAACCTGTCTAAGGTCACAGAGTTAGAGTGTGTTAGAGCTGGTGTTCGAATCCACACCCAACTAACTCAAAGGCCATGTTCTTCCCAAGACAACATAGTGATGTCCACACTGGTGTGTGGACAAAGTGAGGCCTAAAACCCTATTGTGAAAACCATTTTTTCAATAATGCAACCCAATATGAATACTCATATTAATTGATTAGGCAGGTGGAAAGCATAGCATGTAAAGATTGGTGGAAAAGGTTAAAGTTCTGGAAGCAGAGTGGTACTAAAAATAGCCAAGTTACTCCACATCATGCATTTTCCATATGAAAAAGCATGAGCCTCACTGACCATCAAGATAAGGGTGATCCAACTCCTTTAAGAAAACTAATTTTAAAAAATCACTGTATTTCTGGAACATTGGAAACAGGACTAAGACATGTATTTCTAGAAATGGCTAGGAGTGGAGAATTAATAAGAATACATATATTAATAATACAAGAAAAGAGTTTACCAAGGCTATACATTCATATCAGCATAAAGTCAAGGCTGGCCAAGGAAATCCAGTATTGGAGTACAAGTAGGTTTAACCCTTCTGGGAGGCTATATAAACAATCTTTTAAATCTCAGAGAACTCATCACCCTCCCACCCATTCTGTTTTCACCCGATCCTAAGGACATTATTTGAAATAGTAAAAAATTATCTGGTAAAAATGCTTATTATCCTGTTAATAAGAAGAGTGGAATAAAAAATGGAAAGAACCTAAATGTCCAGTAATGGGCAGATGGATAAGTAAAATCTGACTCATCTCTTTGAAGAAAGGTTATCTCACCATTGAAAGACTCATATATGAAAAGTTTAATGTGTGAAAATGGTTTGCTTTTCATGTTAAGTGAAACAATTAGAATATAAAATGGAATGAATATATATATATGTATAAGATATCCACTCTATAAGACAAAAGAATAGAAAAACAAACAAGGTATGTGTATAGGTAGGAAAAGATAAGAAGGAAATATACACAAATGCTAAATCTACTCACGTGTGATGTTAGTATTTGTGTATATGGTCTGTATGACCATAGATGATTAGTACATTTATTTGTTTATTCTTCCAGTGGGCATTTATGGAGAGGTTATGACATTGTAGACACAGTTCCATGCACAATAGTGAATAAAGTTGACCAAACTGCTGTCTCGTGCTGCTTATATTATAAAGAGGGGAGGGTGTATGAGAAAGAAACAAACATATAGTATGTTAGGTGATCAAACTCCTTTGGAGAAAACAAAATAGAATAAGGGACTAGAGTGCTGCTGGGGTTATTTTATATGGGTTGGTCTTAGAAGCCTCATAGAAAAGATGATGTTTGACTAGAGGTCTGAAGGAAGTGGGGCAGCTATCCAGGTAGGTAACTGGAGATAAGCTTTCAGGCAGAGAGAACCCTAGATGCAAAGGCCCTGGAGGTACTTGGTGTCTTCAGGGAGAAAAGGAAGCAAATGTGACTTGAACGAAGTGAGGGAGTCCATTCTCTACGTCTGCATCTTTATTCCTGTCCTGCCCCTAGGTTCTTCAGAACCTTTTTTTTTAAGATTCCATGTATATGTGTTAGCAGACAACTCAATTTTGTTTCTTTTTATGGCTGAGTAATAGGGAAGGGGAAGCTGGGACAAACTGAGAGAGTAGCATGGACATATATATACACTACCAAATGTAAAATAGACAACTAGTGGGAAGCAGCCACATAGCACAGGGAGATCAGCTCTGTGCTTTGTGACCACCTAAAGGGGCGGGATAGGGAGGGTGGGAGGGAGACGCAAGAGGGCAGAGATATGGGGATATATGTATATGTATAGCTGATTCACTGTGTTATACAGCAGAAACTAACTCACCATTGTAAAGCAATTATGCTCCAATAAAGATGTAAAATAAATAAATAAATAAAATTAAGGAATATTACATGATAAAAATATGAAAAAAAATTATATAATAAACATAACCTTTGAACCCTGCAAAGAAAAATTGAGGGGGTTAAGTCATAGGAGAGGAGGTCACGGGGTGGTGGTTGGTGGCAGGGGAGTCACGTCAGACTTGTAGGCAGTTTTCAGGACTCTGGCTTTTTTTTTTTTTTTTTGTGGTATGCGGGCCTCCCTCTGTTGTGGCCTCTCCCGTTGCGGAGCACAGGCTCCGGACGCGCAGGCTCAGCGGCCATGGCTCACGGGCCCAGCCGCTCCGCGGCATGTGGGATCCTCCCAGACCGGGGCGCGAACCCGGTTCCCCTGCATCGGCAGGCGGACGCGCAACCACTGCGCCACCAGGGAAGCCCAGGACTCTGGCTTTTTTACTGAAAAAGATAAAAAGCATTTGGAGGATTCTGAGCTAAAGTGTGGCATGATCGATCTTAAAAGGGTCATTCGGGCTGCTGTGAGGGGAAGAGATTGGGAGCAGCGTAGGCAAAACAGAATCAGGTAAGAAATTAGTAGCTTGGACTCGAAGATCATGAAGAATGCTTGGATTTAAAATATTTCAGGGATGGATCTGTTGGTGTTTGCTTATGAATTTGAAATGGGGTGTGAGGAGAGAAGAGGACTCGTCCCTGACACCCAGGTTTGTGCACTGAGATAAAGATAGATAAAGGTAGTAAGATAAAGTTGCCATTTACCAAGAGAAAACTGTAGAAGGAACCAATTTCAGGGTGGGGTGGGAAAAAAAAGAGGAATTTGGCTTGGGATGGAATAATTTTTTATTTGGGATGGAATAATTTCCATCCCAAATAATAGGGAGATGTTTAATCAAATAAGCAGATAAGCACATGAGTTCAACATTCAAAGGGTTGAATGAGATAACCTAGGTATTAGGTAGAGCTAGATAAATAAAAGGAGGACTTGGCCCTGGGATTCTTCACTATTTAAAGTGGGGGAAAATGAGGGAAAACACGAAAAAGAAACTGACAAGTGATGACCAGTGATGTAAGAAGAGAACCGAGTGGTGTCCCAGAAGCCAAGTTATGTATTTATTTATTAAAAAAATTCTTTATTGAAGTATAGTTGATTTACAGTGTTGTGTTAGTTTCAGGTGTACAGCAAAGTGATTCAGTTATACATATACATATATATATACACACATATATATATACATATATATATGTGTGTATATATATATATTCTTTTTCAGATTCTTTTCCCTTGTAGGTTATTACAAAATGTTGAGTATAGTTCCCTGTGCTATTCAGTAGATCCATGTTGGTTATCTGTTTTATATATAGTAGTATGTATATGTTAATTCCAAACTCCTAATTTATCCCTCCCTCCCCTTTCCCATTTGGTAACCATAAGTTTGTTCACTGTGTCTATGGGTCTATTTCTATTTTGTATATAAGTTCACTTGTATCTTTTTTTTTAGATTCCACATATAACTGATATCATATGATATTGGTCTTTCTCCGTCTGACTTAATTTACCTAGTATGATAATCTCTAGGGCCATCCATGTTGCTGATGGCATTATTTTATTCTTTTTTATGGCTGATTAATAGTCCATTATATTCCAGTGTGTGTGTGTGTGTGTGTGTGTATGTGTGTGTGTATACACCACATCTTCTATATTTTCATCTGTTGATGGACATTTAGGTTGCTTTCATGTCTTGGCTTTTGTAAATAGTGCTGCAGTGAACATTGGGGTGCATGTATCTTTTTGAATTAACAGTTTTTCTCTAAAACCAAGTTATGTATTTAAAGATGAAGGGAGTTTATGTCAATTATGGCATTATTTTATTCTTTTTTATGGCTGATTAATAGTCCATTATATTCCAGTGTGTGTGTGTGTGTGTGTGTGTATGTGTGTGTGTATACACCACATCTTCTATCCATTCATCTGTTGATGGACATTTAGGTTGCTTTCATGTCTTGGCTTTTGTAAATAGTGCTGCAGTGAACATTGGGGTGCATGTATCTTTTTGAATTAACAGTTTTTCTCTAAAACCAAGTTATGTATTTAAAGATGAAGGGAGTTTATGTCAATTGCTGCTGATGTGATAAGTGCAGTCAGGTTTAATAAATGACCATTGTATTAGGTGATAGAAATAATTGACAGGAGTGGTTCCAGGGGCATGGTCACATTAAAAACTTAATTGGAATGGGTACAAGGAAGGGGAAAAGTCAAGACAGTGAATGTACATCTTGTTCTAGGAGTTCTCCTGTAAAGGGGAACATAGATATTAGGCAATAGTTTAAGGTGGTTCTGGGATAAAGGGAGAGCTTTTGGTGAAGTGGGAAATACTACAGTGATTTTGTATGATGACAGTGCAGTCAATAGGGGAAACTTGATAATGCAAAAAAGAGAGAAGATAACAGCAAAAGAGAGATCCTTGGCGAGGTCAGAGAGGGCCCAGGGCATACTGGAGAAATTGGCCTGCAAAGCTTGGTGAGTTCACTCATCATAACAGGAAAAAAGACACATCTTTGCAGATAATGATAGAGACGTTAGTATATTTGCTGATGGGAGCAGGTGGAACTTCTTTTCTGAACATAGTTTCTATTTTCTCAGTGAATCAAGAGAAATTATGTTCTTTCCCCAAGTCACATAGCAATAAATCATATAGCTATAGCTGTCTGGATCCCAGATTCCAAACTGTGTTCTTTCCATGGCACCACAATGGTATTACCTAACCTTCTTCAGGGTAAGGAACTAAAACTTACCTACATTTTAGACATCCTCATTTAGCATTAATATTCGGAAGAGGGGTCTTTGTTTAATTACCAAAGCTCGTATTGGAACCATTTTTATCAGCCAAAGGCATCCATTGAACTTTTCCACTTATACAATAATAATCCCTTAGCTGATTTCCTACAGTTTCCAAAGCTCAATAATAATAATAATAATAACCTGTTCTCCATAGCAAGATTATGAGGTCAGTATTAGCAGCACCACTTTGCAAATTTGTAAGTTAAGGCTCAGCAGGATTAAGAAACCTTATCATCATTGCACCTTTCACTCCCAGAATGGTTCTTAGGACTCACTAAATATTTGGTGGCTGGAAGGAGATCACTTGTCTTGTGAATTTCATTGCTTAGCTGGCTTTCAGTTGAGTTGCAACAAACAGAAAACCCATCTGAAAGGGGCTTAAATGATACTACTGCTATTTCAAGTCCAAGACAGTTTAATTCAGTGACTCAACATCATCCCAATGGGTCAGGTTTCCAACAGCTTCACATTTTGCCACCCTTAATTTAGCTTGTCCAAATAAGGCAGCTTGGCACATGCAGCTGGCACTCTCCAGAGGCTGAACTAAGGGAACATTTCTGTCTTGTGTCTCTTTAAGATCAAAGATAGCTTTTCCAGAAGCTCTCCCAGAGCCTTACTGTAGATTTATATAGAGTTTGTACCTACATACACCAAATCTTTCAGTTAGCAAGGTAAATGAGACCACCATAATATGACCTTAGACCAAGAAAGATTCAGATCATGAAGTTGAGGTGGGCTTAGTCTCCCTGGTGACATTGCCATTTAGAGGATAATGAAGACAAGACCAAGGTGATCAAGGAAGAAGGGAAATAGGATGTCTGCAGGTTGGCAGTGGCCTTCTCTCGTGTCCAGGTGGAAGAGGTGCGATTTGAACCCAGATTTGACTGATTTGACTGTCCAGTTTTCTGTCCTTGAGAAATTACTTATTTTTTTCTCTTTTCCTTCTTCTCTTCCTCCTTCACCTCCTTTCTTCTCTGTCTTTTTCTCCTCCTTTGCCTCCTCCTCCTTTTTCTCTCATTCCTCTCCTTCTCCGCCACCCTCCCCAATCCACTTTTGCTCTGAGTATTCCAACAGCCAATGCTAAATAGGTAACTAAATCCCTCACATAACACCTTAAATTATCCTATAAATGGCCAGATTCTTAAAAAAAAAAAAAAACATGGTCCTGAGTACAGTATAGTTACCTAGCGTTAGTCTAGGGTCATCTCTTAGTTTTTTGATCTTGGACATTGCTGGTCTTGGTTGCAAATTATTTTATCAAGTCTTTAAAGAATAGACCTTATACTGATATGATTACACGTGAAACTTAAAATCAGATATGCAGAGGTCAAGGAATCAATTACCAACCCTATTATTTATCTGGTAATGATTCTGCATCAGTGAGACAATGAGTGACCTGGTCAAGGTCAGGTCAAGTTTTTTTTTTTTTGAAAAAAAAAATTAAAACCATTTGAATGGGAACCATTCTGTATACATAAACTAAGGGATTTAAATGGTCTCAGGCTCTATCTGATGGGTCCCTCCCTCATCTTGCTACTTCTCTGACCTCACCTTCTACCACCTGTTCTTGTTGGTGTTTCTTTTACACAGTTCATATAGTCATGCTTCATGGCCTTTGCAATAACTGATCCGGAATTAGTACCACCTCAGTTTGAAGCCCTCCTTGATTACCATTTATAAATTAGCTCTCCTGCCTTCTAAATACTTACATTCCCTATTCTACTTTCTGGGTTATTTTTCTCCATAAGGACTTTACAGCGCCAGGAACACTATATATTTATAAAGTTGTATTTCTCTTTCTTCCCCCTCCAGAAAGTAAACTCCAATAGACTGTGGTGTTTTTTCTATTTTATTCCTTGTTATATCCCAGTTACCCAGAACAGTGTCTAGTTTGTGGTAGAAAATCAGTGCTTCAGGAATAAATAAGTAAATTGTAATCCTTATTGTCAAGAAGCTCCCTGTTAATTGGGAAAGGCATGCAAACCAATCAAACAGATAACCAACCAACTAACTGACCAACACAGCAGCCGTCCAACCATCCACCAAATGGGTCCCACTGCTTGAGATTTAAGAACATCCTGCAAAGCTCGGCTGCCTGAGATCCCTTCCAGCTCCACCAGTTCAGCCTGATGTTTCAGGGAGGATTATTAAACTCTCTAATCCTCAATTTTCCCATCTGCAAATGGATTATTTTTGAGGAATTAGGTAATCTCTGTAAAGTCCTTGACACAGTGCCTGACATAGAATAAGTGCTCAGCACGTGTGCAGTTTTATTATATATAAATATAAAAAAAGAGCTAGATTCTATGGGGGCACAGATGAGCTCTACTTGGGCAGTTCAGGAAAACAGGAGGATATGAACCTAAAACTCAGGTTCTATGTAGAAATGTATGCCTCATTTTAAAAAGGGTGAGAGTATGGTAGGTTTTTAGTCTCTTAAAACTTTTTAGTATAGGGAGACACACAGTTATTCCTTTATGTCTGATCATCAATCCATGTTAAACTTGGAGTGATTGGTGTAGGAACAGAATCACTTCCCAGGTGGTAAAGGACTGGCAAGTAGAATACACCTAAAGAAGCACATTTCAATTTATTTTTTATTAAAATTTTCTTCTTGTTTCACATGCTAGAAGGCAAAAACAGGGAAGTTCAGAATTATAATTCAACATAATATTATGTAATCAAATATAACCGTTACCTTTGTCATCACATATTATGAAGGTGATTTCTGTAATATCAAAATTTCTATACCATTTTAATGTCTTTTCTGCTTTCAAAGTAGAAGATATGCTTTCTTCTGCTTAGTTGTACATGCATAATATAGAGACTATTAGACCATGATTTGCATGGAGTAGGTGCACAAAGAACATTAGAGTTCAAAACTGTAAACTGCCATGGTAATTTGTTTTTGCCAATAATACGCAACTTGTGTCAAGGGAAGAAAAAAACTCACACATTATTTCACTTAATAACAATTATCTAGGAAATGTTGAGTTGTTATTCTGTGTTAGTTCTACTTGCCTTCATGTTAAATGATGAAAGCTGAATTAAAAGGTGACATTTGGGCTATTTCCTAAAAAAATGTGATTTCTCAGTCTTTAAATACATTTCCTTAGCTTGTGTTTTCATCTAGGCAACTTCACTACTTTAATGTTATTTAAAATTAAATGTGTTCTTTGGTTCTTACAATGATTAGCAACTTAATAAATTTATAAATCATAATTAACTACTACTCTCTGTTCTATTACCCTTTTGAATTGCCTTTTTTTGGACTTTTTTTCTTTTCCCATGTAATTTGCCACATGTGTAATTTATTTCAAAGATGGGTAGACCTCATTTTCAAGGGGTGGGGGGTTGGCTTCGCTGGAAATGTGTGACCACATCATGCGTGATACACATGTGAGTGGGTGGGTGCATATGCTTGCACACATGTGTAAACATACATGTTTGTGTAAATGCTTAATTGACTTACAGGGAGCATCGTTTTTTTTAAAGATTCTCCTCTACTTTGCTGAATCTCTTCTACTTTCCAGGATTCCATCAGGGACTTCTTATTTCTGTACAATAAAAGGAAGTCAAATAAAGTATAATGAATTTTCAAACACTTCAGCAAAGCTTTAAAATGTTGAAAGAAAGAGTCAAAGGCCTCAGTCATTAGGATTCTACTTAGGAAATGTGGGTGAGTATCATTAGAATGCGAACTACAGGGGGCAGAAAGGATCCCTGCCAGTGCCTCTTCATTGTATCACATCACACAGATATTCCCTAGCGGCTTATCTAGAAAGAGCTCTGATTTTAGCAAGAGGGGATGCAGGGGCAAGCGGTTATAATGAACAGGTCATAGGCCTAAGTGTACTAAAATATTTGCAAGTCCTTTCTCTTCCTCTGGCAAACTCCACCCTCACAAGCATTCTTGTCCATTTGTATGCCAACTTATACACATGCTTGTCCATGTTGTTCTTACACCTAAGACATTCATATTTTCTTCCTAAACCTCTACCTTTCTCTCTTCTGGTCGTTGCAGGTTTGCTTTTTTTTTTTTTTCTTTTCATTCTTGTTGAAATCATTTAAGTTTTATACTGATGCCAAAACAATTTAACAGTGATTTATATTGTACAATATATGTAGTTGATCTCAGGCATTCTTTACAGTTGTCTCATGTTTTCCACAAGTATTGTTTTTCCCTCTGTAAGATGTGAGGACAGATGCTGCTTATGTCTTCTGGCCTTTTCTCCACTCTCAAATGTATGGTGATGAGTTGTTGATACATCTTACACTCATTTCTTGGTTTATTTTGCAACCTTCTCTCTGAGGCATGTCAATTGCATGAGACCATCTTCTATAGTGGCTTTTTAATTGATGCCACTATAAATTCACAGGATCTAGCACTTTCTTTGCCCCTGAATTGCTGAAAGGAACATTTCCCACCTCTGGATGTCCAGACCAGGTTAGCACCTGGAGCAGCTCCATCAGTGTCCACATTCAGATCAGGATCTTTTAAAAAAATACACTCTGATCACCCTCTTCACTGTCAGGCAACTCCACCAGATTTTACCTTCCACCTTTGTTCTCTGTCTAGTGTATTTGGTTTCCATCCTAGTAGCTCCACATGTAGATACTGATCTTCATAGATACTCTTACTAAACTGAGAACTTAGTTGAATGTTGTCCCAAACTTTTCTACTCCACATTTACCTTGAGATGCTGGGCCCCTTCTTGTCTACATATCATACAGTGGGTCTGTGATTTAAGCCCTGATGATACCAGTCATGAAAATGATTCACAATTAAAATTTTATGCAAAGCAGGAGTAATTCAACCTTCTAGACTGGGAGGAACTCTAGATAAATGTTGTTAAATAGATGAAAGGGAAAGAACACAAATCCAACAGTTCTCAAGAAAATCCTCTCTTCTGAGGTAGTCAGTTATGCTAACACTGATGTAGAGAGTACTGGGTTATAGTACTGCCTCTCTCACAAACCTTAATTGAGAAATATTGAATATGTCTCTTCCTTTCTTTGACATTTAATTTTCACATTTTTTAAAAAAGGAAATGTGTTGTTGCTCTTGTTGTTATTGTTTTAACATTTCCTAGCTCTTACATTACATGGAGGACCTGCTATGTTACATTACTAAGATGTAGTACAGGAAGGGAAAGAATTTCTTAACAGTTCTACAGTCTACCACACAACAACTCAGGGTTGATGTGAGAGAGAGAAAATGAAGTATAAAATGCTTAAAAACATAATAGATATTCAGTAAGTTTTAGGTCTTATCACACACACAGGTATTTAATTTATCTGTATTAATGTATCAAATTAAGAGTCTGCATAATACATTCAATATCTATTTTTACTATATTGATTTTAAAAAATAAATTTATTTATTTATTGGCTGCATTGGGTCTTTGTTGCTGCACGCAGGCTTTCTCTAGTTGCAGCTACTGTTCGTTGTGGTGCGCAGACTTCTCATTGCAGTGGCTCCTCTTGTTGCAGAGCACAGGCTTCAGGCATGCAGGCTTCAGTAGTTGTGGCACTCAGACTCAGCAGTTGTGGCTCGTGGGCTCTAGAGCACAGGCGCAGTAGTTGTGGCTCACGGGCTTAGTTGCTCCGTGGCATGTGGGATCTTCCCAGATCAGGGCTCGAACCCATGTCCCCTGCATTGGCAGGCGGATTCTTAACCACTGCGCCACCAGGGAAGTCCCTATATTGATTTTTGGAAAACAATAAAACCTTCCCTCCAGAGGCTGGATAGAGAAGATAACTTCTTTGAAGTCTATATTAGTCAGGTAGCTTATGTTATGCTAAGGAAGTGCCCTCAAATCTCAGTAGTTTACAACCAAGGATTATTCTCATCCTACTTTTACCTGACCATCATATGTTGGATGTGGCCTGCAGTGTGCCACTTTTATGCCAGAACTCAAGCTGAAAGAAAAGTTTCTGTTGGGAATATTGCCAGTCTTATGCCAGAGGGACTATGCATGTTGGAACCACATGATGATGTACAGGTTTCTGCTTAAACATAAACATGTTATTTCCACTCACATTGCATTCACCATGCAAGTCATGTGATCAAACCAGAAAACAATGAAGCCAAAGTATTTAACCCTTGCCAAGGTAGATACAGTAGATGGTTGAGAGTTCCATATCAAAGGAAGTAAAACACATGCAGACATCCACTAGATGAAAAGCATTTGACACAAAATACCAATACACTGGTCCCTACTCTGTCATTAATTTGCTGTGTGATCCTAAACAGTCCACTTAATCTTTCTACAAATGAGGACATTTTAAAATTAAAGTAGCATACTAGCTTCTTTGCTTACTTTCTGGAATTGATAGTAGGAAGAGATCAGGTAATGAAAGTGTCAAAGTGTTTTGGAAATCAAGCAAAACCTAAATAAAATTCCAGTGGGATCCAGGTATCAGATACCACTGTATTTATTCATGCTACAGATCAGGGATTGTCTTAGACAGGGAGATCCACTATACTATAGCCTGGCAATATCTGTAACATGGAGCAAGAAAATAAGTGAAGATTTGCTTCATCTTGGAAGAGTTCTAATTTACAGTATTGATTTCAAAGAGATGTCAAAATATTAAAGAGGGTACAATTTTAATTATAAAGGAATTGTGCTCTTTCATGATCAGTCTTCAGGCATGGGTGTGAACTGGACATATCTAGAAGAGAAATCTGGCCTCTAGGTCTGAAATCAAGGCATGTCCACAGGGCCATGCTCCCTCCGAAGGTGCTGGAGAAGGATCCACAGCAGGCCTTTCTCCTAGATTCTGGTAGCTCCCTGACTTGGGCCAGCATTCCAGTCTTTATGTGGTGTTTTCTCTGTGTGCATTTCTATCTCTGTGTCTGAAATTTCTCCTTTTTTATAAGGACATCAGTCGTATTGTATTAGTGTCCACCCTAATGAACTCATCTTAACTAATTATATCTACAATGACCCTGTTTCCAGATGAGGTGACATCCTGAAGTACTGAGGGTTAGGACCTCAGTATATGAATCTCTGGGGACACAATTCAAGCCATAACAAGGCTTAACTTACTATGTGATTTTTAATTAAATCATTTCACCCTTCTGTCCTTCAACACTGGTTTCTTTAATGTGACATCTCTTTGCCAGAAAATGTCTAGAAGTACCCTCTGTTTCAAGTTTCTAAGATTTTGAGATACCAGACTCATAGAGGATAAAACCAACCTAGGTGACCCCCAAGTATTTGACCTGCTGATTTAAGAATCCACAAGAGCTATTGTTTTCTCTCAGGAGCCTCTGACCTAGGGGGAGAATCATAAAATAACCAAGCTGAGAGACCCTTTCATGGTCATCTAGAGGAAACTGCCTTCCTTATCAAGTGGTTTTCTTGCCTTTGCATAAATACTTCCAGTAGCAGGAAACACATTAGCTCTAAGGCTGTCTTCTTTATATTGTGATACTTTGGGCTGATCAGACGTTCTTTCTAAAGTTGGACAAATTACACTCACACATAGTTTCCAATTTAATTATTTGTGACTAGATTGAGCTAATGTCATCTACTTAGAGCCAGTGTTAGCCCCCTTCCCTGCTGATGATCCTTATTTTTGACACCCTCAGGATAAATATTTGAAGGTACAGTATCCAGGGAGAGAAGACAGCTTGGATGTTCCTGGTTCTTTTTCTTTCCGTCTACATTCCAAGTTCCTCAGCTCTGTCTAAACCACACAAAAGCAAAAATAGTGACCAAACATATATCAGTATCTGAACTCAATGAAATTAGAGGAAAGCCACAGTTAGGGTATTCTCTCCAGTAAACATAAGCTGTGGCATTTTTACTGTTTCTATTAAAGTAATTTAAAGAGAAAATTACCTTTGCACTACATTTAGGACATATTAATCATGATATGCTTAGAAACCATTAGTATGTGTGGATTCCTATCAAGTAATTGTTCAAACCCACACATTCACAAAAAAAAAAATAGAAAGAAATAGAAAGATTCTTGCTAGAAATTTACATATACACATTTGAAAAGTTCATTTCTAAACTCTGCTATGATTTATTACACCCACATTTTGATCATTTGAATTATGTATTAAACACATACTTTAAAAATACTTGTCATTATAATATGCTTTATACAACGTGTTATATTTCTTGCTAGGAATTCATTATTAATATATATTTATAGGACACATTCAAATGTAGCAAGAAATCTAGATGCATTTATTGGTAACATGAAATTAATGAAGCATCTGTGAATGAGATTTTAATTTACTGTTACCTGAAACTTAATAAAACCTTAAAGCCTGATTTATAAATTCATCAAAAATTCATGCTAAAACGTGAGTTTTTTTTTTTAAGGATAGAAGAGAAGGAAAATTAACATGTTTCTACTATTTTCCTAGCACAAAGCACAGTTTACTAAAGACTTCAATATGAATATGACATTGCAGTGACCTACAAAATAAAAGCAGTCAGAATTTAGCCTAGGCAACCTACCAGAAAAATTGTATATAGATATATACACAATATGAAATCATATATATATAATACACATATGAAATTGACTATGATAGCTGTAAGGTGGCACACAGAGGTGAGACAAGAGAGCTTACCAGAGAATAATAACACAAAGCACAAAGAATGTTAATTGCAGTATTATTTAAAATAGCATATTATAAAATCTCAATGAATCCTAATGAATCAGAGGATTTATTTGAGCCTAACAATGGCTAAGAACTTCTTAAAATGAAATCAAGAGAGATCAGAAAAAGAAAAATAATTTTAAAGGGTCCATCTTGAGCTAAAAGTCAGGCAACAAAGAAGCATTGCACATAAGATCAGTGGAGAACTTGAAAATTCATCCTGATTTCACCAGCATATTTAATTCACTGGGTCTTTGCTTCATAGTCAAGTCGTTAGACTCTACCCTTGGCAATATTTTCTCAGCCCCTAGCTCTGCCTTCTGTTATTTATTTCCCTTTCCACCACATGGAAATGGTGACTTAATAAAAGCCTATTTTATTTCTTATCTGCTATTTCATGGGTCTTGCCCTGATAATCATTACTTCCTTTTATTGCAGAAAAAAAATCTTTTTTTTCTCTTATACCTCAATTCTTTTTTTTTAACATCTTTATTGGAGTATAATTGCTTTACAGTGTTGTGTTAGTTGCTGCTGTATAACAAAGTGAATCAGCTATATGTATACATATATCCCCATATCCCCTCTCTCTTGCGTCTCCCTCCCACCCTCCCTATCCCACCCCTCTAGGGGCAGGACAGGAATAAAGACACAGACGTAGAGAATGGACTTGAGGACACGGGGAAGGGGAAGGGGAAGCTGGGACGAAGTGAGAGAGTGGTGTGGACATATATGCTCTACCAAATGTAAAATAGATAGCTAGTGGGAAGCAGCTGCATTGCACAGGGAGATCAGCTCGGTGCTTTGTGAAAAATTCTTTTTTAAAAGGCATGCATCTTGAATGACCATATTTATGTGCTGGCTATTCCATAAATAATAGCAAACTTCCCTTTAGCTGCTCCAGCTCTTCTCAGTGTGTTGGGGACAAGGATGGACTGAATGATTGATGGCCTTCATTGGTGAACAAGACTCCTGGTTTGACTGCCTTAGGCTAGAGCAGAACAGCCTAAGCAAAGTGGAGGGTTGATAAATTACTTAAATATTTTTACCCAAGCTACCCTTAAAGCCCCACAACCCTAAACAGATCTGAGAACAGAGGAAAAATGGTGATATGATTCCAAGGAACTCAAATCAAGTTCATAGTCTTGCTACCCTCTGAAGCAGAGGGTAGGAGATCTCCTTTACGATCTCCTATGGAAAATGCTCATGGTAACTATCCCGATACTTGGGATCAAGCCCAGGCTCCACTATGAACCCCCTGTAACCTCTCTTTGCACCTTAGTTTCCTCACCTGTAAAATGTGAATTTATTCTTTCATTTAAGCACTGCCAAATACATGACAATTGTGGTTGCCCTGCCTCCATGAATGAATGAGTATATAAATGTGAATAAACATCAGAGAGATTCAGCAGTTTTTCCCCAGGTCATATACAGAGCAACTGAGCCAGAGTTCCAACCCATTTTGGGGCATTCTAGTAACATAAGACTGCCTCTGTGGGGATTTGGTCTAAGGGATGTTACATCAAAAGGTTGGAAGTGAAAAGAGGAAGATCTCTACCTGTCCAGGGCTTTATATTCCCTTCTCTAAATGTTTGCTTTTTCACAATTCCTGGAACAATCCCTATTTTCCACTGTCTGCACACATAGAACTTGTTTTCAATTTGTTTGTCCTGGTGCACCCTTAGCTGGCCATCCAGTGACATCTTATCTCTGTTGTCAGTGCTGTTTCCTTGAACTCTTCTGCCAAGGCATTTGATACAGATGGAACAAAAAGGGACAGACAAAATAGGAACAGAACCCCATCTCAAGGATTACCCATGGGAAGAAGATGGAAGTCGTCACCTCATGTCGCCCTGGAGTTAGATTTTATTCTCCTATAATTTTTATTCCTGTGTAACTAAACACACAAACATGGGCTTGGAACCCAGCTTGAGAAAAGCCATGAATTTCTATACTTTTCCTCACCTCTAGCCGGACCTTCTCCTAATATCCTTACCTTGCGAATCAGGTAGCAGTCTCTCTCCCTTTTTACAGCAGGCAATGAATCCCAAAGCAAGAACAACTACCACAAAAATTACTATGACTGGTGTTTCCCCTTATACTCCATTGGCAAGGCTAAAGCATAAAGCATTCCACATTGCTTAGCGTTAAAATAACTAGAGGGTTGAGAGAGCTTGGATCCTTACTTGGAAAACCAAGACAACTATGTCAAATTCTTTATCACATCTAGTTAAGAATATATCTCTAATGAATGAAAAACACCTCTAGTTCAGATCTCTGTGAACTTTTTTTTTGTTTGATCTATCCTACCCATCAAACCTTGTCTCTCTCTGAGTTCCCTACTTCCGTGAGTGACCTCACTCTTTACCCCACACCCAGCACCCTTACTCAGAAATCTGAGGGTCACCTTACCTTTACTGCATCCAACTGCGATATTGGATCCCAGCATTGCCTCCCCTTCTTTACCATGTTGTTTCTCAAAGGGCCTCATGGGGCCAGTTTTAGCCATCTTCAGGCCTTCATGTTGACACCAGAATGGTCTCTTTAACGTGTGACCGTGATCATTTTCCTTGCTTGTTTGCAAACCTCCAATGGACAGTTCACCTCCCTGGCCTCATCCTTGCCTTTCACCTATTGGTACCCTCTACTCCACAGTCAAGCTCCTGGAAGGGGCCTCTAAACATAACGCTGCCTTTGCTCAGGCTGGTTCAACTATCGGGTACTTCTTCCCTGCCCTTGTCCACCCAGGAAGCCCTTACTCATCTGTACAACTTCAGCTTGTGTCCTCTTGTGTAGGAGGTGATGTGTGTTTGTTTGTTTAGCACAACAAATAAAGTTGCACATTTGAGAGTCCTCTCTGAGCTCTATCGTGGTACCTCTATCACTGCATTGAATTTATTTGTGTAGGATTTGGTTTCCTCCATTATATTGTAATCTTCTTGGGGCAGGAATCATGTCTCGTCTAACTTTGTATCTCCTGTGGCCAACACAAGGTTTGATATTTAGAAAGTACCAAATAAATATTTGTGGAATAAATAAACAGAAGCACAATTCATTTTCCCAATTTCCTGTCATCTACCTCAGAACAACCCTTTCAGATACCCTAGAAAATTGTTTTCATTGTCTCAGATTTTGCAGTAACTCAGACATCCTGTCTATAACACTTATTAATCATAATAACTTTGAAATAATTCCTCTGTGTACATACTCAGGGTCTCATCCATAACTAAGTGAAATTTAGTCTAAAGTAATCAATCATTATTTTCTAAACCAAAGACCCTGTAATTAAGGAGTCTGTCAATGTGCCAACAACTTGTGGGTCTGGAAATTAATTTTTGTTTATTAAAGGGCCTTAAAGATAATGTAATAGGGGCCTATTGTGAAATGAATTAATAAATTGCTTGTCTCATTTCACTTGTTCTTTTCTATTTAAATTCTGTGGGAAAGTAGGAAAGTCGTGCAGTTTTATTCCTTTAAATATTTGCCATAACGCATACTTTTTTCAAATCCAGAGGAAACATTATTCTTGCCATCATCCTATTTACTTGCATTTGACTGTAAAATGCATGGAAGGAGGAAATGGACACGTGAACACTTACGTCAGGTAATACAGATAGGTTATTTCATCTAGTTTTCTGTTGAGTTCATTCACTCAACAAATATGTATTGAGTGCCTTCTGTATGTCACGCACGTATTGCTGTTTCCCTTTTGAGGATGATAAAAGCCAAGACCCAGAGAAAGGGTCTGAATTGACCCTGGGATTCACAATTAGTAACTGGCAGCACCGGGGTCAGATGCAGAACTGTCTGACTCCAGGGTCCAAGTCCGTCATGTCATCCCTTTGGTCCATAAGCATTGGATTCTAAGCCCCTTGATTTACTTTTCTTTTCTTTCTTTGTTTATGCCTGCATTGGATTTTCATTGCTGCACACAGGCTTTCTCTACTTGTGGTGAGCGGGGGCTACTTTTCGTTGCGGTGTGCGAGCTTCTCGTTGTGGTGGCTTCTCTTGTTGCGGAGCACGGGGTCCAGACACACGGGCTTCAGTAGTTGTGTCTCGTGGGCTCTAGGGCGCAAGCTCAGTAGTTGTGGCGCACGGGCTTAGTTGCTCCGCGGCATGTGGGATCTTCCAAGACCAGGGATCGAACCCGTGTCCCCTGCGTTGGCAGACAGATTCTTAACAGTTGCGCCACCAAGGAAGTTCCTGTTTGATGTCTTTTATTTGAGGCAGTTGAAGGCAAGTTGAAGAAAAGCCCAAAGAGGCCAATATTCTTATGAAAAGATCTATTGACATATAACTAAAAGCATTTCTGAGCTGAAACAGGACTTGGTGAGCATCTCTTCCAGCCCTTTAATTTGAAAGATGAAAGGACATTCATCTTCTACAGTCCATTCTCTTATTTATTTATCCAATCAGTATTCATAAAACACCTACTATGTGAGAAGCAGTGCTAAAATCTTTTGTTAAAACAGGAACAAGACAGATTTGCTCTTCAGCTCTAATGGAAGTCAGATTTTGCTTAGAGTTACGGACTGAGAAGAAGTTAAACAGAAGCTCCCTGAGCTGTTGTAAATGTAGGGCTTATTTGATGACGTTACACTGATGTGTTACGTCGATCATACATTAGGAGACTATACCTGTCCCAGAAATAACAGAAGAATGAAATGCAGCCCCAGTCGGCATTCCTTTTAGAAAAGTGGAACAGAGGTAATAAACAGTTTCCCTTCCTTAAGAAGTTCACCCTGACTCACCCCCTCTTATCAGGTGCTTCCTTATACATGCCCATCAGCACCCTATATTTTCCTCTACTGAGGCATACATCCACTCCCTTGTGGAGGTAAAGGGAAATGTTTCTTGTCTCCACTAGACTTAAGCTTTCAAGGTCTGGAACTATGTCTTGCTCATCAGGGCACATCAGGAACATAGTACGTTCTCAGTACTCATTTGTTGACAAAGCAGATGAATGAATGAATGAGTGAATGAATGAAAACATTTGACATACATTTTGGAGGGAAGCGAGTTTTCTTTGCCATGTTAAGTTACATAAAGTGAACATTAATGAGAACATCAGCAAAAGCCAGGGATTTGATGCATAGGGTAACAAGAGCTCTAATACAAGAGAGTGGAATGCAGGTAAATGTGAAAAGGAGCAGAGAGGACTGAATAGAAGCACATCAGCAGAATGTAGGCAGCACCAGGAAAAAAGTCCAGAAGAAACTTCAGCTGATACACTGGCCCCATGACAGTGGTTGTTAACAGCGTTGAATAGTTCCCCGATGAATACGGAATTAAAGGTTTATATCAGGAATACAATCAGCAACTCTTATGGGTTGTTTTAAAATATTACACTTGAGACAGTGATACAGTAAGCTGTATGTAGTTCTTATCCCAATAGTTTTTATCTGTTCAATCAATAAATATTTTTAAATTGTTTACTACCTATTAAACACTGATATATAGCAGTTCTTATGACTAATAATTTAAGTCATTTTTGATTAACATTTTATCACTGTTGCACATACATGTGATTAAAGGAATTTCTTTAGATATTGGTGGAGATGGGTATGTGTGTTGCCAGGACCCCAGGTCACAGCGGGAGCCCAGATTGGATAAAACTAGTGAAGTCACCTTGCTTTTGGAATATTACCTTTGGACAAAGCTAATATCTTGTCTGGCTGTGCCAGATGTTACCATTTCTCATTTAATCTGCACATCGTTTCTCCCTATGACAGCCAGATTTATCTTCCAAAACTCATTTGCATTTTAAAATCAAGGTTTTATTTCTGATTATAAAAGTGAGATATGTTCACAGTAGAAAATTTTGAAGGTACAGAAAACTTCACAACTAAGAGAAAACCAGTCTTTACATGTTGCTTCTATTTCTAGGATTTTCCTATTTTTTAAAACAATATACCAAACATCCCCATATAGACCTTATTATCTTTTTATTATTTACTGTATATTTTTACATAGAAACATCATTTTTCAATGGCTTTGTATAATAATGATACTAGGCTGTGTATAATAATGACACTATACTTTTTTAGCACTTCCTACTTAACTGGAAACTAATTCACTGAAATTTACTAATTCTTTAATCCCACAGACAAGCTATGAAATGGGTCCTTCATTTTTTTAAAAAAATATCTTTATTGGAGTATACTTGTTTTACAATGTTGTGTTAGTTTCTGCTGTACAGCAAAGTGAATCAGCTATATGTATACATATATCCCCATATCTCCTCCCTCTGCGTCTCCCTCCCACCCTCCCTATCCCACCTCTCTAGGTGGTCACAAAGCACCGAGCTGATCTCCCTGTGCGATGCAGCAGCTTCCCATTAGCTAGCTGTTTTACATTTGGTAGCGTATATATGTCAGTGCTACTCTCTCACTTCGTCCCAGCTTCCCCTTCACCCCCTGTGTCCTCAAGTTTGTTCTCTATGTCTGCATCTTTATTCCTGCCCTGCCACTAGGTTCATCAGTACCATTTTTTTTGGTTTCATCTCTCTCACTTCGTCCCAGCTTCCCCTTCACCCCCTGTGTCCTCAAGTTTGTTCTCTATGTCTGCATCTTTATTCCTGCCCTGCCACTAGGTTCATCAGTACCATTTTTTTTGGTTTCATATATGTGCGTTAGCATACGGTATTTGTTTTTGTCTTTCTGACTTACTTCACTCTGTATGACAGACTCTGGGTCCATCCACCTCATTACAGATGACTCAATTTCATTCCTTTTTATGGTTGAATAATATTCCATTGTATGTATGTGCCACATCTTCTTTATCCATTCATCTGGTCCTTCATTTTCTTTATGAAATCGTCTTCAGTTTACAGATAGGAGAATTGAGGCAATCAGAGCATAAATAAGTTTCCCAGGGCCATACAACTTGTAAGGCTATGGAGCCAGAGGAAGACTCCAGGCAACCTAGCTCAGAGCTTACATCTTAACCGCTAGGACCCACTGCCTACTATGTGCAATGGCGTATGTTACCCTAGTGCTATGTTACCTAGTTTTTTGTAAAGGTACAATATGGGCATATTTTTTTTAAAAATCACATTATTCTATAACATAGGTAACAAAAATCAGCAGTTTCTTGCCCAAACTTTCCCCAGCCTTATATCTTCTACCCAGAAACAACTGCTCTCAAATCCTTTGGTTGTCTTCACCAAGTATATACCTTCACGTTTCTAATTAATATGCCCAAGGTCATATTGTTTTGTTTTGTTTTTTCATTTTTAGATACCATCTAATGACTTCCTAGCATGAAGATGAGATTCAGTTCTTTTATATCCACTTCCTCTTGTCAAACATTCCATCTTTCTCTCCCTCTCTTTTTGTTTCTAAAAAAGCTTTATATGATATTTCTTTCTCTTTCTCTCTCTCTCCATCCATTTATCCATCCGTCTATCCATCCATCTATTAATCTATTTTTTTTCCATTTACGTTGAGCTGGTCAGTTTCTCCAGTAATGAGTCCTCACATTTCCTGCAATTCTAAGACTGCTTACCAGAATTCCAGGAGCCAGACAAGGAAAGGGTTTGAGGTGGAGTCTCATCTTTCAGTCTGTAAACATTCACTTAATCTCTCTTTTTTGAGAGATTAAGGTATGGAGAGTTTGGAGAATACTTAAGGTATAAAGTGAGTGAACTAATTTGTGAATTAACTTGTGAGGTTTGTTGTTTGTCCCAAGGGACTAGCTAACCTGGGTCCCCATTACTGCAGTGTTTTATCCACCTTCCTTAGATCTAACCAACCAAGCTCCAGCCTTTATTTGTCTACTCTAAACTCTAAAGTCTAAAGACAGATATATGTGATTTACAAAGCTTCATTCTCACCCCTCAAATGTGTCCTTAATTTATTTCCTTGAAATCCAAATAAATAAAATTTTGTATATGAATGATGTAATGGCTTCAGGCCAGAGCTCCCTGTGATCCTGCTAAAAATCTTGGGTTGGCTGTTTCCATAAAATGTCTCTGCCCATACCTCAAAAACACATACATACCATCATTAATCTCTGAATTTATGAGTTGTGTTTTCATCTCAGATTGCTGGATAAATTTTGGGGTAAGTATGCATAAAGGGAGTGACCACCTGGGTGACCTTTAGTGGTTTCCTTCTCCCATGGAAATATTTTGCAAAGGTTCCTTCTTACCTATTTTATAGCACAACATTGTTATGTGAACCATAGTGGGTACTTAAAAATAAGTTAATGAGAAAAAAATTGAGGTAGTGCTGATTGTCAGAGTTAAAAGGGATCATATTGATTACTTTATCCATTCCTTGGTTAATCTTTCCTTTTCACCTTTTTTCCCACAGCATTTTATTATAAAATTTTTCAAGCATACAGCAAAGTTGAAAGAATTTTACAGTAAGCATGCACATACCTATCATGTAAATTCTACCATGTACATTTTACTTGTTTTGCAAATCACATATCTATCCATCTGTCTATCCCTCTATCCGTCACTGATCCATCTATTTTTTACACATTTCCAAGTAAATGGTAGATACCTGTACACGTCTTCTAATTACTTCAGTATGCACATTACTAACTAGAGTTAATATTTATTTACAGTATTTTTTTTTAAATATAATAGTTTATGTCCAATGAAATACAAAAATCTGAATTGTATGTTCATTGAGATTTTACAAATGCATTTCTTTCTTGGTCTTTTATTTTCTCTTGTGGTCCCTGCATTTATCTAATTCAGTGGATGTTTATCAAACACAGCTTTTGTGCCAAACATCAATAATGACACATATTAATATGATGTAGGCAAGACAGAGAAGACAGTGGCTAATTCTCACAGTGGAAATCTGGGAGTTAAGCAACAGGGAGTTACAGACGACATTTATCACTGAAGAAACCCATGAACAAAAACACGAAGAATAAAAAAACTGTGTTTGGGGGGTTGAAATTAGTTGTTTTTTATAGCTTGAGCCTAGTGAGTGTATGCATGTGTGGCAGGGGGATGGGTAAGAGACATAATTTTTTTAAGTCTGAAATTCAAAACTACGAGTATTAAAAATCAGTAATAAATGAGGTGCTTTGTACTATAGCACTGAACTTAGGAGAAAGCCTGCACTTCCTCATTTGGTCACTCCCGAACCCCAACTGACAATTTGACAACTCAGATTTCAGTCTGTTTTATTTCATTGGTAAACTGCTAAAATTTGGCTTTATTATACGTTTGATGGCTGGCAGACTACAAATTTGCTCCCCAAAAGTCTTAATATAAATATGTTTGGGGAAAACAACCGGGTGATTATTCTAAATGTGAAAAGATCACTATGTAAAATGCTTCATTACTTAAATTGAACTTAAATGAATTTCCTACAAACTGG
This sequence comes from Physeter macrocephalus, assembly GCF_002837175.3. Classification (NCBI taxonomy): domain Eukaryota; kingdom Metazoa; phylum Chordata; class Mammalia; order Artiodactyla; family Physeteridae; genus Physeter; species Physeter macrocephalus. The sequence goes on from NC_041230.1 coordinate 35,672,705, forward strand.
TGAAAAAGGAGAAACGTGAAGTTGCAAGAAAAGATTGAAAATAGTAAGAAAAAGAAAATAAACTCTCTTTAAATTTGTGAATTTATTATTTTGGATGTGACAGGGTGCAAACCTCGTCACCATTCATTCATTGACCCAACGTGCTGTGTTGGTAGATCCCTGAGAGAAGCTGTGTGTGTGTCCCTGAGCAGGGTAACATTTTCTCAACTATCTGGTTAATTCTCTGACCTCTCTGCCACTGTCCTCTTTCAGGATCTCATTTCAGGCAACACCCTCTACCTGGCCTTCCTGCGTCATAACTATCTGTGCAACCTGAATGATTGCTAAAATGCAAATCTGTTCATTCATTCATTCATTCATTAAAAAAAATTAGTGAGCATTTACCATACACCTTCTGTTCTCAACACGTCTTGCATCTTCTTTGGTAATGACTACCATGTTGTACTACTATGAATTATGTATAAAAGGAAAACAAACTTCTTGAAAGAAGAACCGAGTTTTGGCCATTTTTCTTTAATCTTGAAGTCATAACTCAGTCCCCACACAGATTAGGTGATCAATGAATTTGTCTTACCTTGAGTTCTGTTATTCAGGCAGAGAGTATTAAATTGGTTCAGAGAACAAGATAAATTGTTGAAGGCAGAGATGTCTAGGGGAATTCTTTTGGATCAGGAAGGATGGGTGAAACGAGAGTGGAGACCAGGAAAATCACAGATGGAGCGAACTGTGCATAGGCAAGAAACAGAGACAGACCTGAGCCTGGTGCATTTGAGATCAGCAAGACTGATTCCCTTTGGCACTGGTGTACTTTATTTTACTGTCTTTCTTTCTTTCCAACCAAAGTTCCAGTTTGAGCTTCATTCTTTCTCTTCTGATATTGCAACAAAAGGAACAGAGGGAGGAATTTAAGATAAACTGGCCAGAGGGAACTCTTTTTCCATCAAATATACCCATCCACTCATCCATAAATCCATCCATTTTCCACAAATTTCCATCAAATTGCTTACCCATCAAGTCAGCCTTATATGAAGGAACCTATTCAAAGCAATCCATCCAGAAGAACAATGGAGATCTATCAGAAGGGAGTGAAAATGAAGTCTTCTGGCCAGGAGGTAAATTGAGAATGGGAGAATAAAATTAGCCAGGCAACAAAATATTGGGAGAAAGAGGGCAGGCCAGGCAGTAAATCACTCTACTAGTGTCAATGACAATGAGCCTATTGAGGAATTTGTTGGTAGCTATAACGAGTGACAGATCATTCTCCATACAGTGAGAGAGACACAAGAATTCCAACCATTCTCTAAGACACCTCTGCCAACATAAAGCCTCCCTACTTCTTCGCCAGGCATTACTGATTTCCGGACACCTGGGAACAGAATGCATCATTATAATGGTCCACCCAGACCTATTATAGGAATAAAGAGCCTATTGTTCAGCTACTGAAAGTGCCACTGGCAGATAGCCCCCAGGCAGTCAGTCCCCTTTGGGAAGTGCCTTGGCTAAAGAGAACTGCCTTGCTCAAACTGGGGCAGCCTATATCCAAAGTCTAGTTGACACAGGGATATAAAGGCCCATCTCTCCAGTATAACTGGAGACAACTCTAAAAGGCCATCCAAGTTTCAGTGCTCCTCTTGAAGTCATTTGAATCCCTTTTTGAGACCACACTGCACTTGACTTTTCTGTCTAGCCAATTCTGCTTCTATCCCTATCCTTCCACAGGTGTTGATCCCAAGAATATTCCATAATAAAGTTCCTGCAGCATTAATCTTCGTCTCAGGGAACCCAGCCTGCAGTGGAAATGAAGACAAATAGGTGGGTTATCCAGGGAAGTTCAGACAGAGGCAGGTGATCTACTGAGACCCCATAGTCCCATCCTGCTCATGCAGGAAGTGATTCATGATTCTCTGAGGCCATTATAGTGGAAGCCACACTAGGAAAGAGCTTAACTCATGGCTGATTCACAAGGCATGATTAAGGAGAGGGGGTTATCCTACCACATTATTTTATCCAGTGTCTTCAATTTACTGATGAGAAAACTCACGTCCATTGGAAATCCACTGATCAGGCAGGACAGCATATCCTGCCATTCGTTTTATGGTCTTTCAATGTATCTTTTCATTTCATGTGGGGAAACTAGGTAGGAGTTACTCCTAGGATGGCAGGGAAAAGGCAGAGTCTGAGAATTGGGTAAAGCTAGAGTCTTCATGCTTTCATCTGTAGGGGATTAGCAAAGCCAATTCTCCCTGTTTGGTGTCTTAGGCTGAGCAATGTAGGAAGTTAGCTATTTTTTTCCCCACATATTTAAATCTTATTCTATAAAACACACTGTGATATGCTACCTGTTCATCCATGTATGCTTATATTCGTGCATCCATTCTTCCACTAATCCTTTTGCAACGCATTCCCTACGATGTTATGGAAAAACCCGAATGAACTTTTGGGCCAACCCAATAGCTGTGAAGGTGGGCAATGGCTTGAATTCACATCAATCTCTTCTTGTTTTCACATTATTTCCCATATGGTTTCCTCCTCACATACGTTCTTAAAAGTTCTTTAGGTTATTTTATACAAGTTGCTAAAAGATATTAAGCAAGATAGAGACTGGACCCAGAGCTTCCAATCCAGAGTTTCTGATACCAGTAAATAAATGGATAAACCAAAGACATAGATATAAATAGGTAGTTAAAAAGAGGAGGGTTTGATTTTTAAAAATAGTACAGTTTTATTTATAGAGATGGAGGTAGAGGGTGAGACATATTGTAAGTCATTTTAATTTGGGGATAAAAATTGTAAACTTAGTTCAGTATCCAGTGGAAGGCGATAATTGTTACTGAAGGTTATGAAAATGTAATGGTGCTGTGAAATATTAAATAGAGAAGGGAAAGACTGGAGGTGAAAAGTTAGCTAAGGAGACTGTCACAAGTGTTTAGGAAAGAAGCCACGGGGAACTGCAGAGAAGATGGAAAGGGGAAAATGAATATTAAAGGTTGTTGAAATATTGAATTTAAAGGAGGTGGAATGGTTAAGTGGAAAGACTCTGGATTTTGATGTCTGGCAAATAGAGGTTTATGACATAGGTGCATTACTTTTGTTTTGGTATGAACTTAACATCTAAATCACATTTTCCTTAGGGGAATGGGTATATATGACCTAATTCATGTGGTAAGTACTGGTACTCTGTAACTGGTAATTCTGGTACTATGATTTGGAGGGAGAGATGGTAGAACCACCTCCAAGTTTCTCGCTTAGACGACTGGGTTTGTGGAGGTGGCTTTTCCTGAAATGAGGAAACTAAGACCAGTGTCTTAGTGAGCTCACGCTGCTCTAACAAAATACCATAGCAGTCTTAAACAACAGGTGTTTATTTCTCACCGTTCCAGAGGCAAGGAAGTTCTAGATCAAGGTGCCTGCAGATTCAGTTCTTGGTGCGGTCCCTCTTCCTGGCTTGAAGGTGGCTGTTTCCTTATCATGTCCTTCCTCCCATGGCAGAGAAAGTGAGAGCTCCAGTCTCTCTTCTTTGTCTTAAATGACACAATCCCATCATGGGGACCCCACCCTCATGACCTCATCTAAACGAATTACTTCCCATAGGCCCCACCTCTAAATACCACCACATTGAGGATTACGGCTTCAACATATGAATTTTAGGGGGAGACAAACATTCAGTCCATAACAATCAGGACTGGGAAATTGCAATTCAGCTTTGGACAAGTTGGTTTGGAGTTGGAGTTGCTTTCACAGCACCCAGATGGAAATGCCAGTTGTTGATTGGATACATGAGTGTGAATTAGAGAGGCAACATCTGACTAATAAGGCAGATTGAGAAGATGCCCCATAGAGATAAAGGAAACCATGAAAATTGACACGGAGTTTGGGGAGGCAGAATAAACAGATATGTGTCCTGGATGCTGACTGTCAGACAATAAACATTACCGTTTGGGAAACACGATGGGAAGTTGCAAGAAAGGAATATAATGAGCCTTTAGGGATACATTAATAGAACAGGCAACATGAATCACAAAGAAACACACAGGTCAGAGAAAGAATGTAAAAAGAATGATGTGTAAGTGCGTGTGGGTGTATAGGGGTGTGGGGCAATGTACTGCGCGGCAGAATTGCCAAAAGTGGTCTCATGTGGAACACCAGTCCCATGAATTAGCTCCCTGAAAGAAAGCGTATGTGGAAAGATACTTAGGGGATTCTTTCAAGCTCTGACAGAATCTTAGAAGTACATAAAGTAAATCACCTCATTAAAGGCTCTCAGCAATTTGGCAGTAAAGCAAGTTGTTTTGCTCAACATTTTAGAAATGCGTTTGAATAACAGACTCAGCTAACGTTTTCCTGCTCAAATATCTTTAATCAAATCAGTGTTCTTCAGGACAGAGTTTGGTGAATATTCACCACATGATCAAATCCCTCTAAAAGACTGAGAATAGACCAAAGCATTGCCAGGGACCTCAAGGAAAATAATTAGAATGAATCGGTAGGAGGTTCAATGAGATTGTGAGTGATAGAATCAATGAAAGAGAAGCATGAGAGGCAAATGTAGGTAGGCTCTTTTTTATGGGAGGAAAAAAATGGGGATCATTTGTTGACATACTGTGTCAAGGAAATGGTTATTTTTTTACTTTTTATTTTGAAATAATCATCGACTTGCAGGAAGTTTAAAAGAATGTTTGGAAGTTCCCGTGTATCCTTTGCCCAGTTTACCGCAGTGATGACATCTTCTATAACTATGTAAAATATCGATATTAGGAAATTGACATTGGTACAATTCACAAGGCTTATTCAGAACTGCTAATTATATGCACTTATTTGTATGCGTATATAGTTATGTACAGTTTTGTCACATGTGTTGATTTTATTACCACTACCACAATTAAATCAAGATGTAGAATTTTTCCATTGTCACAAGGCTTCTTTTCATTATCCCATTATAGCTACACCCACCAATTCCCCACCCCAATCGTGAGGCCTGGCAACTACTAACTGTTCTCTATCTCTCCAATTTGGTTATTTCAAGAATGATATATAAATGGAATTGTACAGTATTTAATGTTTGGAGATTGTCTTTTTTCGCTCAGCATAATCCCCTTGAGATCCACTGAAGTTGTTATGTATAACAATAGTTCATTTCTTTTTTATTGCTGCATGGTATTTAACAGTATAGATGTGCTACAGGTGGCTTAACGATTCACCTGTTGAAGAACATTTGGGTTGTTTATACGTTTTGCCTATTGTGAATAAAGCTTCTGATAACACTCATGTACAGGTTTGTGTGTGAACGTCAGTTTTCATTTCTTTAGGAAAAATGCCAGAGTGTGACTGCTGGGTTATATAATAGTTGCAGATTTGGTTTTATAGGAGACTGCCAAACTCTTTTCCAGAGTGGTGGTACTGTTTTACGTTTCCACCAGAAATGTATGAGTGGTTCAGTTGCTCTTCATTGTTGCCAGTATTTGGTGTTTTCTCTATTTTTTATTTTGTCATTTTGACAGACGTGTAATGATATCATAATGTGGCTTTAATTTGCATTTCCCTAATAGTTAATAATTTTGAGCATCTTTTTATGTACTTATTTGCTATCAATATATCCTCTCCCTCTGTTGTGGCCTCTCCCGTTGCGGAGCACAGGCTCCGGACGCGCAGGCTCAGCGGCCATGGCTCACGGGCCCAGCTGCTCCGCGGCACGTGGGATCCTCCCAGACCGGGGCGCGAACCCGGTTCTCCTGCATCGGCAGGCGGACGCGCAACCACTGCGCCACCAGGGAAGCCCTCTCCATGTCTTTTGAACATTTTCTAATTGAATACGTTCTGTTTCTTTTTTTTCTCTTGAGTTTCAAGAATTCTCTTTATATTCTAGAAATTAACCCTTTGCCAGATACGTGGTTTGCAAATATTTTCTCCCAGTCTGTAGCTTGTCTTTTTATCCCCTTATCAGGATCTTTCATAGGGCAAATTTTTAAAATCTTGATGAGGTCCAATTTATTGCATTTTCCTTTTGTGGTTCATACTTTTAGTGTCAAGTCTAGAGGTGTTTTGTCTAGCCCTAGATCCTGATGATTTTGTCCTGTTCTTATTTTTTTCTAGAAGTTTTATAGTTTTACATTTTTTATTTAAGTTTGCAATTTATTTTGAGTTAATTTTTGTACAAGATTTGAGTTGAGTTTTAGGTCGAGATTCCTTTTTTTTTTTTTGCCTATGGATGTCCAGTTGCTCCAGTACCATTTTTTGAAAAGGCTATCTTTTTGTGCCTTTGTCAAAAATTAGTTGGGTATATTTACATGGGTCTATATCTAAGTTCTCTATTCTGTTCATGGCTCTGTATCTTTCCCTCTGCCAATACCACACTGTCTCAATTAATGTAGCTATATGATAACCGTTAACATCAGATAGAGTGACTCCTTCATTCTTGTTTTTCAAAATTGTTTTACTTGTTCTAAACCCTTTGCTTTTTCATATAAATATTAGAATAAGTTTGTCTATGTCTACAAAGAAATCTTGTTGGGAGTTTGATAGGAATTGCATAGCAGGTACTTAGAGATAAATGTGGAGAGAAATTGACCTCTTTGCTTTTAAGTATTGTCTTTTGTATGGGGAATTTTCCGCAGTTTTAGAGTAAGGAATTAAAAAGGGGTATGTGTCATGTTGAAGTGGAGTCATTGAGGAAAACGAGAGTTGAGGATCAGGGCTCAGATAGAAGAACGGCTCAACTGCAAACCTCAGACCCCAAAACCAACATAATTTGGGAGAAAGAGAATCCCAGGGAGTTAACTGACCAGCAGTGAGAAGGAGGAAACCACACCTCTGACCTTGAAGCCAGTCCTCTAGATCCAACGGGTGATATAACTCCATCTGGAAGACCACATCCAGTTCTCACCTCCAACCCAGCAAGAAGAGGTGATGAGGATTATGCTGAGGACCCCTGTGAACCAGGCTGTGCAATAAAGAAGCAGCATCTCTGAGAGACAGAATGTTACAGAGAAAGAGAGGAAGCAATAGGGAAGCCTCCTAATCGAGGAATAAAAGCTTTGCGTGTGGCCTCAGGAGCTGCTCCCTGAGGCCTCCTCCTCTAGGATTCTGCCTGAAGCCCTCTATGATGCAGGAGATTAGAACGGTCTATCCTTGGGTCTCTCCTGCTGTCTGTCTTTCCTGCCCAAATTGATCTCCCCCTAATGCTGAGTGATTATGTGTTAGGCATGACCTCTCCTCAATCTTGTAAATATTCTTCCTGTTTCCCGTCTATACTAACCCAGTCTTGCCCTACACGAGCTGCTTAGTTTGTTGGCTAAATTACTGATACCTGGATAAGAGTGTAGAATACATTCATTCATCAGAGTAACGTGCTGAAGAGTTCTGCAGAGACATGACTGAAATAGCGAGATACGGACCCAACATACAGTAGGGCCTCTGTCTCTACGGGTTGGGTTCTGCATCGTCAGATTCAATCAACTGAGGATCAAAAGTATTCTAGAAAAAAATTCCAGAAAGTTCCAAAAAGTAAAACTTGAATTTGCCACACAAGGCGGCTATTAACATAGCATTTACATTGTGTTTACATCTATTTACATAGTATTTACATCCATCGTATTAGGTATCATAAGTACTCTAGAGATGATTTAAAGTATACGGGAGGATGTGTCTAGGTTATTTGCTGTTTTATATAAGGGACTTGAGCATCCGCGGATCCATGGGGGGATTCCTGGAACCAATCCCCGGAAGATACTGAGGGACGAACCTATGTGTTGACTTTCTGGTGGGAACACATACTTTTATTGTTGTATTGTTTTTTTTTTCATTTATACCCTCTGCTCTATTGAGGTGCAAGTCAAAACCCCCCAGGCCCCATTGTAACTTACAGATTGCAGTCTCCTGCCACCTCTCTAATTTTTCCCTGATAGGTTTTTTAAACTCGATGCCACCAACTGTTTCTCCTCCACCTGATTTTCTGGGTTTCTTACGAGAAGTAAATCACTTGTTTTTAGTGGCACTTAAATGTCTCCATGTATCGAGAAACCTTACTCTGAGCAGCCCCGGGTGCATAGGCTCAGCTGAGTTTGGAAAGGAGGCATCTGGTATGTGCATCCCCGTTCCAGCACTCCACACCTTTGCAACCCTTGTCACTTCAAGTCTCGGAGACTCCGTTTCCCCATCTGTAAAGTGCCAACGAGAACACCTCCTTCATGGTGTTGGATGGGGTTCAGTGAAATGATGTGATGGGAATATTCTGAAATTAGATAGTGGTGATGGTTGCACAACATTGCGAGTGTTCTGGAAACCACTGCACTGTATATGCTTTAAAATGGTTAAAATGGTGAATTTTATCTCAATAAAGAAGTTTTGTTTGTTTGTTTGTTTTTTAAGTGCGTAATGCAACATTGTAATACACTTGGAATGTATCCAGTAGATCTCATTACCTTCTGATCTGGTGAAAAGTTGCAGCCCCTGACAGAAAGCTTGGGGCCTTTTCCTTTAGACCAAATGAAAATCACTTGGAAGCAAGTCCTGAAATCCACAAAAAGGACCAGTAGGGAAATAAACAGGAGCAGCGCTGGAAGGACTTTCCACGTCTGCTGATTATCCCAACAGCCCCCCCACCTCAGCCACTGAGGGTCCAGAGGCATCTTTGGCTTGGACTTTCCCTGGCTTGTGTTCCCTGCCAGCCTCGCCCCTGCCCTAGAGTTTTCCCCTAAAGAGGGAAGGCTATGGCTTTTGGACCTTGGTCTCCAAAGAGCTTCAGAAGCAGCCGGAAGATTTCATGTGGGTGGTGATTGTTCACACTTAAACCCATTTAAAAAAAAATAACACTAAACCTCGGGAGAGGAAGGGTCAGTGAAAAAGAACATCTTCTCTGGAAGACATCCCACAGCTGTGGGCTGATGCAGCACAGCGCCAAGGTTTGGGAGCTTCCAAAATGTATAGCTGTGGTTAGGAAGGAGAAAAAGCAAATGCCTACCCATGTGTCCCCACCCCTTCATGGTGGCCACAACCCAGAAATTAGAGAGGAATTTCCTTAGCATTCAGATTTGTCAAAGGAACTCCTTTCAAAGATGGGAAGTTACTAAAGTAAGTCTATGGTTTGGGCATGGAAGCTGGAACTGGATAACATGTTGAGGTTTTTAGGTCAGGAAGGTGTGTGTCTGAGTCATGGTTCTAACACTCACTGATGACCATGGTCAAATCACATGACCTCTCAGATCCTCAATATCCCAGTCTCTGAAATGGGGTTTAATAAAGTTCACCTTGATGTTATCTTGAGAAGATGAGAGATTCTGAATATGAAGAAAGTAATAGTGTCTGCCCCATATCAGACCCACGGGAATGATGGTCTTGTTGCCATGGTTCAGTCCCCCAGCGTTCAGTCATCTTTTGCCACTTTGCGTCATGTAAATGTTCATAGAACAGCAGACTTATTTCCAATTGATGTTTATACGCATTATTAACCAAGACAGAGGGAGGGACACCTGGTATCTGGCAGGAAACCAGATAAAAATACTTGCCATTTAAAGTTTGCAAATAAACCTCTGTGGGATAATAACAAGGATAATAATAATTATGTTGTTGTCAGTAGGAAGGTGGTATTTCACAATACTTGTCATACTGCCCAGAGCTTTCATTTTCAAAGAGAGATGATCAGAATAGATTTGCCAATAGTGATTACAATGTACTTAAAAATAAGCTAGCTCCTGCCTCAGTGCTTCCATCAACAGCTCCCTAGACTGTATCTCTGCGCTTCACCTTGAAAAGACAGGTGGAATGCAAGGATTAAAACCACAGGCTATAATCACCTTCAGTCCTATCCATCCTAACTTGGGGACGATTGTGCAGGCTCAGCATTACTCTGGAAATAAAAATTCCCCCACCACAAAAAGGGGGAATAAGCTGAGCTCTGGTATTCAGGAATTGTTAAGAAGAACCCTAAATCTTAGAAGAGATAAAATTGAACAGAGCTAGGGAAGATAGGTACAAGAACTGCCAGACAGAAAGGTCAAAGAGGCAGGAAGTGGTGAGGAATCATGACTGGGAGGTAGTGAGCCCAAGTGAGATCGGTAGGAATATGATTTTGATAAACCAGTCCTGAAGGGGTGAGTCCTTTTGGAAGGTCTTTACCCCAGACATCGGGGCTCACAGAGTAACACTATGAGCCTGCTACTGGACCCAGAGCATGCATAGACATGTCCCCTCTCATGTCTCTACCCTCTAACTAGGGCTTAAAGGCATCAGCCAGTTAGGCACTGAGAACAAACACCATGTGCCCAGTTGGGGATACAGAGATATCCCTGTGAATCTGGTACTTCCTTCCAAGGTTAAATGAAATTAACAATTTAACATATATTCTTCAAGCCCTACGATACAGTCTAAAATTCAGAAGAACTATCTAAGGCATTAAAATTCCTGGGTTAGATCTTGGCTTTACACTAACAGGGTGATTTTGGGCAAATGGCCTTACCTTCCTGTGTCCTGAATTCCTCATCTGTAATATGGGGTAATACTGCAACCCCTTAATGATTTTGTGAAGAGTTAATGAATGAATTAATCAGTCCAGGCAAATAGCAATGAGGCATTCATTAAATTATATAGACAAAGTGGCTCTCTTCCCATGTAAGTATATAGATGACTCCATTTTTAAAACCACTTCAAAATATTATATTTTATGGAGGGAGCTTGGTCATTTAGCCAGTCTTATATTTATGCATATTGCCATTACTTCCATATTTGTCTTTCCAAACAATACTAAAATAATCATTCTTGCACTCATACCTTTATACCTTTAACAAAATATTTCTGATTAATTCCTTCAAGTGTAGCACACTTAATATCTATAATCCATTTGTTCTGTAATGGCTTTTTGAGTCTTAGTAGGTGAATGTAAGGTGCCTAAGTGGAGCAAGATGTGTTTAGGAGCGGAAGGATTGCCTTGAGGAAGAGAATTTTTAGATCCTAGAAGCAGTACCTGTAAAAGCGTGGAGACCTGCAAGAGTAAAGGAAAGCTTCACCCTGTGTCTGAACCCTGGAATGGAGAATATGAGGCAGGGTTGATGGGCAGGAAGGAGATCAAGGAAGAATCTAAACTTCGTCCACTCCCAGGTGCTAATGACTCATAAGCTCTTAAAAAGTTGTGCATTACCAAGTGATAAGGCTTCTATATAGAGCAGCAGCTGTCCACTAGAGAAGGATTTCCCAAGGCATGAAATACAAACCACAGATGCTATTATAGATGATTGTTCATGGTAGTATGAGCACATGACAATAAATATTACAAAGTGTAAATGTATAACTTTTTCAGTAGTCAGTCAGTCCATGCAATGACTTTATTGGTAATTTATCTTTAACATCTATCAAAGCTTGCTAACCTCCCTTTAAAAAACAAATCATCACCAAAGAGTAGGCATCAGACTGAGAGTCTTCAGGGAGCAGCCGTTTCTAGGACTATTTTATTTTCATTGTATTTATTTGTATGTAACCTTCTGCTTGTGGCAGTTATATTGGTTTCCCATATATGAGAAAGGCATACTTGTGCTTTTCAAATAGATTAAATGTGTAAGTCAGTTTTAATAATGGAGTTGTGAGAAACACCTAGCTAGATTGGGAGGAGTGTGGGAAATAGACTTTGCTTAATTTCTCCTGCATCAGCCAACCCTGATGATTGCAACTTTGGCTTTGCTGTTAAAATCATTGAGTATAGCCAACTCTATGCCTTGGTCTTATTCAGATGATTCCAAAAATTAAATCAACTTAAAGCACATGTGATTCTTCGGTTGGGGCATGGAGCTCATTACATAAAAGTGGTTTTCCTTAAACCCTCTCTCACCAGTGTTCTCCTGACAGCGACCACAGTCTCCAGTGAATTCAGCCTGAGTTCTGGCCATTTATTTTATTTTATTAATTAATTTATTTTTTGTTTGCCCTTTTATTTATTTATTTATTTTAACATCTTTATTGGAGTATAATTGCTTTACAATGGTGTGTTAGTTTCTGCTTTATAACAAAGTGAATCAGCTATACACATACATATATCCCCATATCTCTTCCCTCTTGCATCTCCCTCCCTCCTACCCTCCCTATCCCACCTCTCTAGGTGGTCACAAAGCACCAAGATGATCTCCCTGTGCTATGCACTGGCCATTTATTTTAAAAGCCATTGCTGGACTAGGAAGAAATAACTAGAGACATTTTACTCATTAGTGCCCTATAAATCCAATTTAGGGATTAGTTTACCAGATTCAAAGTGTTTTACCCAGCCTCAATAAAAAGGTTTAAAAATTCAAGTTTATCAGTGCCCTTTGGAACATAAACCCAAGAATAGCCTTATTGCAACTACAGCACACTCCCAGCACAAACATGTGGCAGAGACTTGAAATTTGGAGATCAAATCCAAAATTTCAGAAGCATATCTTTTTCTGTATTTCAGGAAGGAGAAAGTAAGCCCAGAATTGGCCTGATTTGACTGGTTAATTTTTTTTCTGAATACCATAAAGGGAACTGCATATTTAGGAATTTTATGCCCCACATAGTATTTATAGGTTATCTATGATTCCTTGAGATTTTGGAGAGTTATAGCTCTGCACTAGGCTTTCCAAGATTTTTTTTTTTTTTCTTTTAAGTGCCAAAGAGGGTGAAATCTATCCTGGGAAACTGGTGGGGATTAGATATTTTTTAGGTCACAGGTCAAAAGATTCCTAATCCTCACAGACATTCTATGTCTAGGAATGTTTGTTAATTTGAGACCCTTTCTCTCTCCATGTATATCTTTAATCTCCCAACCAGCTGTCTCCCATAAAAAGATATTTCTGTTTTTAGTTACAAATCTGTTTAGAGATAAAACTCGCTCATAAATACACAACCACATGCAAAGATTTTTTTTTTCTGCTGACAGTATAGAAATAACTCCAGATGAAAAATATTAAGTTTGTTTAGAAATAGAAAATGTATTCTGCTTCCCTCGATGAGGGCCCGTGTTTTATAGATGTTCAAGGTCTTTTCGTGTCTCTCTGTGAGCCTCTCTTAGCACAGTCTGTTAGCTTTGTGATTTAGTCCTTCAAGTAGTCAAAATTGTTGGGTGCATTCCTAACTGAGGAATTAACTCCTTGCAAAGGCACGTATTGGTCACCTAAGGAAAAGAAAGCAAGCTAAGAAATAGGTCTGTGAATTGCTACATATGTGCATACTCTTAACTAAAGACTGATTCAGTACCCTACTTTTATTTGCTTGTGGACCACTTTCCCTGGGAAGCCGGTGAGATCTTGTATTTTCTTTCTTCTTTTCCTATTACTTTCGAAACCAAGTACTGTGTCTGCCACATAGTGTTTGATCAGTGCTCAAATGTGATGTTTGCTGTTAATTGAATTGTTATAATCTTGTTATATAATAAATTGTGCAGAAAAGAATAATATTTAGACATCACTTCTTTCTCAGAGACTTACTTAGAGCTGAGGTCTCCATCTTTCCCACATATGCATCACCAGTAAACTTAGTTAAAAAGGAAGTGTTCCAGTTCTTTCCTGGATTGGTTGTAATTGTCTGAGCAAACCTCTCATAACCACACCCTGCTTCTGTTGAAGCTCATTCAGTAACAGCTGATACAATTTATTACTACCACACACTGAACAGTGTTAAATTGGCTATATTTCATCAACCATGTAAAGTAGCTACTCCCATCTCCATTTTACAGACAAGAGAGTTGAGACTCAGGGAACTTAAATTACTCAAGTTCATAAGACAGTCTCTAGGTTTATTTGATTCCAAATCATCAGATATTCCTTTACATGAGGCTGCATCCTCTAAACAGAAGGATGGAATGATTAGCTTTAAGTGAGCCCTTCTGTATATCAAACTGTATGGTGGTCATTTTACTCACTTTCTCTCATTCTGGTTCACTAAAGTCTGATGAGATCAGTATTAATTACCCCTTTTAGAGTTAAGGAAATGAAGGCTGAGACAACTTATGTAAATTATCTAAGGATATAGAACCTGCTCATGGATGCCTGTTGCAGAGAGCTCAAATTTTGAGAAATGTTGTGTTTGGTTGAATTTTCAATGAAATAGCCCAGGCCCACTGAGAAGCCACATTTATCTATCTGTTATCTATCTCATGTTATGGAATTATTTCATCAAGCACAAGTTCTCATCTTAGTATTCAAAGATGCAACATGTCCTGAAACATTAACCCTTTTTAAAATATATGCATGTGGAGCTTCATGCTGCAGATTCAAACCACAAACTTCTTTCCAAAAATAGAGCTGCTGCTTGCTGACCAGAAGACCACCTTGGGCACGAGAGTGGTTGCAACAGAGATCACTCATTTTCCCTCTGTTTCAGTAAAGTTCTGTCTTCCAATCTGCTAATCTTACAAATGGCAAAACCAAAACCTAGAGGGAAAGGCATTTGTTTAGAGCTTTCCTCATGATAACTTCTTTATCCACCCAGACAGGTTAAGCCAGCAAACTGAAAACCTGCTCTTTCCCCCATTTCTTCCTACATCCAGTTGATTTTTCCTGAGGATCACCTCCTCAATTTAATAACTATTATTTATCCTCACTGTAATTTCTCTGTTTAAACTGTGTGTGTGTGTGTGTGTTCGTGCATGGTTAGGAGGTGGTTAAGATGTTCACATAAGGAAAAAATATATATACTTTATATAAATATATTATATAAATATTATATAAATATTATATGTATATTATATGTATATATATAATTTAGAAATCTGGATTTACTTCAACAGCTTCCCAACTGGTGTTTTGTTTTCTTGTGTCTACATTATCTTCTCTCCATCCTTCACAAAGCCTGCCAGAGTGAGACTGACATTTCATAATCACAATCTGATTGCGCCCACACCTCCATGTCTGCTCTACATGTGCTGATTTGTTGTGGCTCATGAGAGTGAGAAGAACTCTGGAACAACAGAGGCCCTTTAATGACTCTTGCCAACATCGCTGCCTGTCCTTATTCTCCATCACCACCCCAGGAACCCAAAGGCTGCAGCTACACTGAGTTTCCAAATTCTTTCTACCTACCCCAGGTTATTTGGTTGTCTCTGCAACTTTGCACATGCCATTCCCTCTCCTTGGATGCCTTTCATGGGCAGAGTCAGGTCCAAACTATGTCTCCTGATGCCAAGTGAGTGCTGCTTGACTGTGGTACTCCAAGCAATATTAAAAATGGAAAATTCTGTTAAGAAGTGCTCCGTATGCTAATCAGAGTTTGGGGGCAGCCCAAGCCCATTTGCCATTTCCCAAGTTAGATGCTGCAAGTGAAAAATGAGCTGACAAACTTAAAACTCTTTGCAGCAACCACTGGGGAGAGGATCTGGCAGCTGAGCACACCAGGTTAATACCTGAATTACAGGGTGTTCATGAGCACCCTTGGTTGCAGGACTCAGCTGTGAACAAAAGCCTCTGAGGTGGGCCCCAGGTGCCTTTCCCTGCCACCACCTGGCTGAGAGCAATAGGCAGCCTGATTCTTTCAGGCTCTGTCATCCACTAGGCCCTGGGGAGTCACTTTTTTCTATTTTAGTGTTTTAAAAAAGCATCCACTGCATCTTTCTCAAGGCGTTAGAGGGAACAAGAACAAAGGCTGATAGCCCGGCTTAGCCTGACCTCAAATCTGCTTTGCTTCACAAATGAAAATTCCTGTGACATCACTTTGTGGTAGTATGTCAAGCTTTGGGTTTCTTAAAATAATAGCTGATTAAAATCATGAGTCATGGAAGACAAAACAAAAACAAACAAACAAAAAAACCTAGCATTTATTATATTTCATAAGCTGGGCACTTTACATACATTATCTTATTTATCCCTAATCTTTTAAAAACACGTTTAACATTTCCAGTTGAGGAAACTGGTGGTTAGAGAAGGTTTACATAATTTACTGCAAGAGATATAGCTGGCCATTGTCGCAGGCAGGATTTGGACTCAGGTTGCCGTGATCCATGTTCAGCCTACATACTTCCACTGCACGAATCTTTGTGCCTCCATTGCAGTTTCTTATAACAGATTTGGAGCCTGAAAGCTTTAGGCTTACAGATCAGGGAGGCCAGAATATGAGTATTAAAATGATCATAGATGTGACCCTGGCTATCCCAGGAGGCCCCGGGCAGCTTGTCTAAGGTTCAGATTCCTCATCTAGATTGGCTTGTAAAGCATAAGGTTTCACTCTTTAATGGAACCCACCCAAACTATGCTTGCCAGGGATTGAAATCTTAAACACACTGGTGATATCCAAGTTTTCAAAGGTTTTGCCGAGAGAAACAATATTCTTGGACTATGGCCTGGAGTATGTAGAATCCACCTATTCCTCTGAGGGCTCTAAGTCAACTCTGGATTAAACCAGAGCATCAGCCATCAGCATGTACCTGCAGAATATCACATTGTGTCTACCCATCAGCACCATGGCACGCTCTGGAAGTCTCCCCCCAGCCCACGCTGGGCGCTGAGTGAGAGACAAGAGCCAAGACCCTGATTACTGGATTTGCAGTTGGAATGACATCAACGCATGTTCTGTTGCTTTTGACTGACCAGCAGGTTTGGGTTACATGCAACCCCACCCCAGTGTAAGAATCAGAGAATCAGAGATGGTTGTAATAGTTCCGAACAATTGATTTCCTTGAAACTTATAGGTAACGTAGACTGTGAATAGCATTTTTTTTTTTTTTTTTTAAATTGTGGCTAGAAAGTTAGAGCTAAATGTGAGGTCAACTTTATCAAGTATATGCAGTCTTATGCCACTAAAAGTAAATGGCTTTCCTCTGTCCCAAGTAGTGTGCTAGTGAAACGGTGGGTAATCATCAGTTAAATCCATTTAACCTGCCTTCACTAATCAAGGTCATTTTAAATATTGCTACAAAAGATTTGCATGTCCTCCAGGCAGCAGGTATCCTAAACAGTGAGATGATTGCTCAAGTTGTTTTCCAGGAACTTGGAGTCAGCTGTGTCTAGTTGGAGCTGAGCCGGTTAAGACTGGACAGGACCACCAACCCTCTTCCTGAGCCTGCCACTGTCCACTATGTGACATTTTGATGTCAGAGGCCGAAAACCCCACCCTCAGATCATGCTAAGCACCTCCATTTCTGAATGTGCAGAGGCCTATAGCTTAGTTGCACCAGAGAAGAATGATGATTACCACACCTTTTTCCAGCCACCTTTTCCCACACTCCCCATGCCTCAGACCGTGATGCTTCTTTATTCTTTATCTCAGAAATACCCTGAGCCCATTGCCTTTGGGGAGGCAGATCTGAGACTTGTTCTCGCATCTCCTCGCTTGGCTGCCTTGTGAATAAGCCCTCTCTTTGCTGTAAACCTTAGTGTTTTGGCCTGCTGCACATGGGGCTAGAAGAACCTAGTTCAGTAACACCAGGACCTCAGGATAAATCAGTGCACAAAACCAAGCACAGCTCCCATTCTCATGGGGCTTGGAGTGTAGAGGAGAAAAACATTAATCCACAGGTCGTACTGATGAATGAATAGTTTTCAGTTGAGATAAGTATTGTAGAGGAAAGGAATAGGCTTGTGTGGGAGTATAGAGCAAGAAAACCTGATTTAAAGGAAGGGCTTCCCTGTGGAAATGACACATGAGTTAACTAGACAAAGAGGGCATCGGAGATGGGGGTGGGCAGGGGTTGTGAGACGAGGTTAGTGGTGAGAGGGAACTGCATGTGTGGGAGAAGGAAGGATGGCTTGCTTAAGAAACTGGGTGAAGGGCATTGTAGTAGGAGCTTAGAGGCTCAGGAGAGAATCTTGCTAAACAGACCTAAAGAAGAAGGGAGAAGCCAGAACTGCACGGCCTTGCAAGTCAGAGGAAATACATTGTCCTGATCCAAAGAGTGCATGTTGTATTGGAAACCATAAGAGCAGTGGGTCTCAAAGTGTGGTCCCCAGACTCACAGCTTCAGCATCACCTGGAAACTTGTGGGAAAGGCCCCTTCTCAGGCTCCACTCCAGACCTGCTGAATGAAAAACTCAGGAAGAGGTGCCCAGCAATCTGGGTTTTTAACAAGCTCTCCAGGAGATTCCTGTGCATGCCAAAGCTGCAGGAACACTGCCAGGGCAGAAATGCTAGGCTAGGAACAGGGTGCAGTGAGTCAGTGGGAAGGGGTGGTATCAGCATGATGAAATCAGCCTCAGAAGACCATGCAGGCTGATAGTACTGGGGAGACTGGGGAGGCCCTGGGAGCCTCAGGGAGTCCTGGGGAGAGAAGATCGTGACATAGACTCATACTTGGCTTCATTTTATGGATGTGCCCTTGCTTCTCTTTGTTTCATTGTCTTCACCTACTTCCAATGTATGTTTCTCTTATATATATAGAATTACATTTAAGAGCTTTTCTTAATCTGTTTTGGAGCATAAGCAATATATATAAAGCACATACTTTTTTTTTTTTTTAACTCAGAAAGGGAGGTATGTATTTGGGAATGAGCCTCTCTCACCTGAGGATACCAGCTCAGCCAACGGGGTCATTTCAAGGGCAGGGTAGTAAGACAGTGGTCATTTACTGGATTTGCAAAACCTTTTCCCCTTCCCAAATTCAAGCTTCACGGCAATGAAACATACCACGGCCTTTCCAAACTAAATTATTAAATAAAAGTAAATGACATGAAACTACAATTTCAAAGATGGATTCTTTCCCGGTTTATTTCTGCTCTGGTTCATTTTAATGCAGTGAGATTTTCCCTTGATTTTAACCAGAATTCAGGATATAAAATGTTTTGAGTCCAGCATATTTCAGAGAATAAAACAACCAATGCTGAGGAGGGAGTTAAGAGGGGTTATGTGAAAGTTTACTGAATGTGGTACAGGTGCCGATGAGGCAGTGTCTTCCAGCTGGTTATATTGAGGACACCCATCCTACCTACTGATCCCTGGGCCCTGTCTTCAGATTTGTGAATTTGCTGGCTTATGATATGCCTCAGGCATCAGTCTTTTTAAAATCCCTCCATCCAGTGGTTCTAATGTTGATCTAGGACTGAGAACAGCTGTACTTACCAATATCTTGGAAAAGGTGGGACACAGAAATCTCTGAACATACAGTGTAGTTTGAAGTGTAACTTGTTTGCAGAATTATCTATTGAGCCAACGGCCTAGCAAATTTAGCATTACAGAGGCAGTCTTGAACTGGAAATCAAAGCTCTGGTTTTGATACTGAGCTATTAAACTGTTCGCATCAGAATGTCATATGGCATGTCTAGTGCCTCTTTGGGCACCTGGAAATAACTTTATAAAGAATTGGTTGGGGTTTCTCAGTGTGGCTCACCTGTATCTGAGTCATCTAGGGATAGTTCATTGAAGAAGTAAATATCTTGGACCCACCTCATACACACAGAATCAGAAGTTTTAGAAATGGAGGCTCCGTGTGTACCCCGCAAGTGATTCTTATCCACTTTTAAGTCTTAGCACAATTGCTGCAATCACCTTCTCATTCATTCATTCAGCAATATGTATTCAGTGCCCATTGTGTGTCAGGAATTTTACTTGGTGCTGGACATACAGACACGAATAAGATAGGCTTGGTTCCTGCCCTCACAGATTTTTCGATCTAGTCTTTTGCTGTTTTTCTCTTTCCTTTTCCAGTTTCACAGTATGCATGTAGGTACATTTGATTTGCCTGCTTTTCGTTAGCTTTAGGGTTCTTCATACACTTGTTAGAACCCTTAGGTTTAATGGAGCTTCTGGCATGTTAAAAATGTAATTACATTATTCACCAAATTCAAAGTGATTGAGTCTGTCAAACCCTTATTCACTCACTCTTTCACTTATAATTCACTTATTTTTTCACTTATGTATTAATCCATCCATCAGCACTGACAAAGCCTTCATCATAAGATAATAAGGTAAAAAGTCAAATTAATTTGTTTGATTAATTTCCAGTCAATTAAATAAATGAAATCAAGTGTGTTTTTCTCATTGTTAGATTATTACACTGGATCTGTCTGTCTTGAGTTTATATCTCTTGGATCTCATGTTCCTTGACACACATCCCAGGGACCAAAATGCAAACACCAACATGCCTTTTTATTTTGGTGAGAGTATTGTCATGGGCACCTGATGGGAACATGCTGCTGAGAGCATCGTTTCTAGGAAAACACAAGGTTTGCCTGCTGTCTTCGGTGTGATTGACTTGCTCCTGCTTAATGATGATTCCACCGTTCCTAACGACCGGTACCCTGCCCAGCTCGGCTAAGAGTGTCAATTTCCTTGAAAACAAGGCTCAGGTTTTATTGCCACTTATGTCTCCCGAACTCCTTCAGTTAATGATATCAGTCCTAATGAGGATTAAAGGGTCTGACTCTTGGCAACGGGGACTGTAAGAACCTTAATGGTGCTACAGCCATTTCATGCATGTCTTAGTTGCTAATGTTGCCATTTTTGTGTTTGAGTCACTTTTACAAAAGTGCAGTGTGCAATGTGTGAGCTTTCCATTGAGAGAGAGAGAGAGAAAGAGAGAGCTCAAACATACTTATACTAGGTGTTTCATAGTTCACAGGGAGCTTTTACATCCATGATCTGATTCATAACAGCCAGGGGAGGAAAGTAGAATGCGGTTGGGGGCGGGGGGGGGGGGAATGTGTTTCTCAGATAGCATGTGATTCTTGAAGGTCACATGAGAGAGAGAAATGGTAAAGCAGAAAATCCAGCTCACCTGGATCCAGGCACAGTGCTCTTTACAGCCTGGCCATTCCAGGTTTGTGGTCCATGGCTCAGCAGCCCTGGCATCACTTGGGAGCTTGCTGGGAATGGAGAATCTCAAGCCACATTCCAGATCCACTGAATCAGAATCTACATTTTAACTAACAGGATCTGCAGGCCAGTCTTATCTGAGAATGTGAGAAACATTGTTTTTTAGCATATAGCACTGTTTCCTACTCTGTGCCCTTGGAATGACCACATGGCTGATACTCATCCTTGAAAACTAGTGAAAAATCCCACATATATCTAATCCTTAAGAAATACTCTACTGTGTGGAAGATGTCTTATAAATAGAGACTCTAAATACTTTAAATATACAGTAATAGAGATTGAGTAAATTACGGTACCTCCATACATAATTTTTGCCGCAATTGCAGTGATTTAAATAAAAGGTTTTTTATGAGGGAAAATGCCTATGTCTAAAATAATTGAAAAAAACCCCAGATTATATAAGTACAAACAAAATCAATTTAAATGTATATAAAATAAATAGGAAAACACTCTTGAAGGAAATTATACAATGACTTTAATCATTGTTGTCTTTATAAATAACTTTCATTTTAGAACAGTTTTAAATTTACCCAAATTTTGTTAGAATGGTATTGAGTTATATACCCCACACCAAGTTTCCCATAATGTGCATTGGTAGTGTACATTTGTGACAATTCATGAAGCTATAGTGATACATTGTTATTAACTAAAATCCGTATTTTGTTCAGATATCCTTATGTTTTTCTTACCTAATGTCTTTTATATGTCCCAGGGTCACTCAGGATACCACATTGTATCTACTTATTGTTTCTCCTTAGGCTCCTCTTGGCTGTGACAGTTTTTCAGGATTTCCTTGTTTTTGATGATCTTAATATCTTTGAGAAGTCCTGTTGAGATGCTTTCAAAAATGTTCCTTAATTGAGAGTTTTCTGATATTTTCCTCATGATTACACTGGTGTTATGTGTTTGGGGGAGGAAGACTGCAGAGGCAAAGTACCATTTTTCTCACATCACATCAAGACCACAAGTTCTCAAGATGACATCACTGTTGGTATTAACTTTGGTCACCTGGCAGAGATACTGTTCATTAGGTTTCCCTACTATAAAGTTATTTTTTGTGTCCTTCTTTCCAAACTGCAATCTTTTGATGGAAGTCACTATGCACAGCCTGTAGTGAAGGAGTGGGGAGTTACACTCTACCTGCTTGGGTATGGATTATCTACGTAAAAAAAAATTGGAATTCTTTTGTATGGAGAGATTCGTCTGTTTTCCCACATTGATTTATTTATAGGTATCAGTATCACTATGGACTCACTGATGTTTACTTCATACTCAGAATTTTAATCCAATGTTATTTTATTTTGTTGCTCAAACTGTTTCAGCTTTGGTCATTGGGAGCTCTTTCAGTTGACCCCTGTGTCCCTTTGACATGCCCCCATTATAGTTATTTATTTCTAGCACTTTCTTACTTTCTGATGCTCCTAGTGCATCTTGAATATTTATTACCCCAGTCCTAGAATAATCCATTTACCAAGAACCCCTGTTTCCTTTCGCTGGAGAATTGTATCAGAAACCAAGATCTGGGGGCCTGGTGCACTCATTGTCACTGGGGTGTCATTGCTTCTAGGCCAGCAGAACAGGGGAAAATATGCATGTTTCCTAAAACTGTGTGTACACATGTATCTATACATATTTCTCTGTATAACTACCTGTATCTATATTAAGCTAAGCATGAATTCTCAGTGATATCTCCAGCTATAATTCATCACTACATAGATCATTCTGACCTCTTCCCTTTGCTTCTGTGTAACCTCCCATCCAACAGTGAGAAACCTGACTGCCGTTCGCCATCATTTACTTAACTATTCAATTCACATGTATAGTGGTATGAGATCAGTCAACCCCTCCCCCGTGAAAAATAGCTTTATTGATGAGAGTACAATGCTTATGTACAGGTCCTTTTACCTTTTTCTTATAGACTCCACTCATTTTCCATTACTTAGGTCTCCCTCTTTTCTCTCCACCCCCTTCAAATGAG
This sequence comes from Physeter macrocephalus, assembly GCF_002837175.3. Classification (NCBI taxonomy): domain Eukaryota; kingdom Metazoa; phylum Chordata; class Mammalia; order Artiodactyla; family Physeteridae; genus Physeter; species Physeter macrocephalus. The sequence continues at coordinate 35,695,416 of NC_041230.1, forward strand.
GTTATTTCATATATTTGTAAAATGGTCAGATTCTTTTATCACATTATGCATTTCATGCTAGGATCCCATGAACTCCTGAGTGATATTTTTAAAATTTACATGTGCTATGGTTCACTCTGTGCTGTAAAGTTCTCTTGGTTTTGACAAATACATAGTGTCGAATATCCACCATTACAATATCACACAGAAGAATTTTACCACTTTAGAAGGTCTCGTTCTTCACCTACTCAACACTATCCCTTTCACCCACGCCCCTGGCAACCACAGATTTTGTATTTTCTCTATGGTATTGCCTTTTACGGAATATTATATAATTGGGCTCATACGGTGTGTAGCCCTTTCAGACTGACTTCTTTCATCTAGCAATATGTATTTAGATTCAACTCTGTATTTTTGTGGCTTGATAGTTCCTTTTAATGCTGGATAATAGTACATCATATGGATTTACCATAGTTTATTTATCCATTTATCTATTAAGGGACATATTAGTTTTGGGGAAATGGCACACACTCTAGTTCCTATTAATTTCTTTTTATATGTGCATGGGCCATGGTTTCTTGTATCTTTACATGCCTCATAATTTTTCGTTACTGGCTGGACATTTTGAATAATATAATGTGGCAATTCTAGAATTCAGATACTCCCCCTCCAATAGTTTGTTGTAGCTGCTTTGTTGTGGATGGTGGTGGTTTGTTTTGTGATTTTCTAGACTTTTACTGTAAATTCTGTGTTATTTCTCATGTGGGCACACCGAAGTCTGTGTTGCATTTGCTTACTGGTCAGCTAGTGTTTTGACAGAGTTTCTTTAAATGCCTGGAGCCACAGAAAAGAAAAAAAAAGGAAAAGAAAAACAAAGACACATTGGCAGTCTCTGCATGGGGACTTTGCTGGGGCACGCCTTCAGTGCTTAGACAGTTCATTTACAGCCCTGCCTCAATCTTCACTCCCCGCTGTGCAGAGTCTGAAGGTCAGCTAGAGGTGAACGTTTAGGTCTTCTTGGACTTTTTCTGAGCATGTTTCCAGCCCTGGACATGTGCTTGGCCTTCTCGATTACCTGATATATGAGGGCATTTTTAAAAGCCCTTCCTCTCCCATGCATCTCTTTCCCCAGCCTTTTGCTCCCCAGGAATTTTGGTTTCTGCTCTCCTCCAGCAGCAGACCTTGCATTCCCACTTGCTTTTTTGTCAGAACAAGCCCAGTGCATCCTCCATATCATCGCATCTCATCTAAGGCCACAATTCCTTCTGTGGCCAGGGCTATTCATAGTGCCTTGCCCTATCCTTCCCCATTTTCCAGTTTTGGTAGGAGTTGACAGGTGCCACATTTATTACGGGACAGACCTTCTCCTGTATCTCTTTTAGTGCAACATAAGTTATAACAGGAAAATAAACCCTGGGCAGATCATGGAGCAAGTTATCTTTTTTGTTAGTTTAACACTTAGATACATCCTAACCCTGTTTAGATGTTTCCCACTTGATGCCAGAAGGAAGCAACCTATGCAAATATGTGACATTTTACCTGGTCCTTGAGAGGGGATTGAGACAACCACCACCACCAGCTTTCTGCTGTGCTCCACATTCCACTGCCACCATCCCCTGTCAGCACCTGGTTAACTTGTTACCCTACCCTCTGTGTATCTGTTAATATCACCACCTCCATTTTAGCTTCTGCCTTCTCCACTGTCTGGCAGTGATCCCTGAAGGGAAAGGCCTCTGAGCTCCCGGTCAGGGCCTTGCTGACCTGTCTCTTTCTTGGTTGTATTGTGTTGCCCTGAGTCACTGTTTTAGTGCTGAGGTGCTTTCACCATTTTTCCCCATATAGAGCTGCTCCTAGCTAGCTCCCAAGCCACTGTATTCAGAAATGTTGACATCTTTGCGGCCCATTTGCCTCTGCCAACATCATCATCAATGCCACTGCCTTTCTCTCCCAAAGATGGTAGTGATGTTTCCATCTCAACCTTTGGAGAAAGATAAAAATGTAGCCCCAAGAGGGACACTCCAAAAATTCCTGTCATTCCTTCTCAGTGTCTTGGCTAGTAAAGAGAGCTTGGGAATCTCCATCTTGTTATTTCCACTTGAGGGCATTTATAGTGTCCCCTCACTAGAGTCGGGTCAGGGATATGGGTAAGAAATGAGTCACTTGAGTTTCCTTTTGTGTCCTGGACTGAATCTTTACATTTTATTTCCACCTTGCTTAAGAGTGGGAATTTATTCAACCTCAAGTAGATTCCAGGCAAATGCTCTATTAGTGCTCTTTCCAGAGATCATGCAGCCCTATTTCTTCTAACCTCTTTAAGGCCAGCCCCTAAAAGAAAGGAAGCCATACCTGGCCCATGGGTGTGGCCTCTGAAGACAGGTGTAGATTTCTCTACATGGACTAATTATTCCTGAATTGCTGGGTTAGTGCTTATAAAATTGGCTGCAGTTTTTCTGTGATATCTTTTTGTTCACTCTTGCTTTCCAACAACCTGTTCTTCACACAGCAATTACAGTAATCTTTGCAAAATGTCAGATTACATTGCTCCCCTCCTTAAACCCCTCCAGGAGCTTCTCCTTTCACTTCAAGGAAAAGCTAGTCTTCGTCACCACCTACAGAGTCCTACATAACGCTGTCCCCATTAACTCTTTGAAATTGCCTCTTGCTGTTGTTGTTGTTTTTTAAGATGGTAAAGGGCTTTATTGTTATTTTAAATTTACTTTTATTGGAGTATAGCTGATTTACAATGTTGTGTTAGTTTCTGCTGTACAGCAAAGTGAAGCAGTTATACATATACATATATACACTCTTTTTTAGATTCTTTTCCCATATAGGCCATTACAGATTATTGAGTAGAGCTCTCTGTGCTCTATAGTAGGCCCTTATTAGTTATCTATTTTGTATATAGTAGTGTGTATATGTCAATCACAATCTCCCAATTTATCCCCCCACCTTCCGCCTTGGTAACCGTACCTGCATTGTTTCTTATGTCCACCTCGCTCTGTGTTGCTCTTTGACCACGCTGAGTGTGCCCTTACATTAGCTTTTTCTTTCATCCAGGAATATCCTTTCTCCATTTATCTACCTAGCTCATTCCTTCACTTCCTTTAGGTCTTTCTCACATGCTTCCTTAATATAGAAGACTTCCATTACCAATCTATATAAAATAGTGACTACTACTCTCCCTACCCCCAGCCTAGCACCCTCTTTCCAGATTACACTGATTTAACATTTTCCACAGCACTTATCATCATCTGATATGTTACATGTTTCTTTCCTTATTGAATGATGAGGTCAAGGAATTGGTCTATTTTAATCACTGCTGGTTGCTCAGAGCCTGGAATATACTAGGTACTCAATGTTTAATGGGTTTATGAATGAATGGATGAATGCAAGTATAAGTGAATTCATGTATGAATGCATGAATGGTTTCCTCCACCTGGCTCAGTACTTAACGGACAGTGCCTCAGTCTTACTCATTTCTGTGCCTGCTAACACAGTGAACGCAATAATGAGTAATGGCTGTTTGCGGAATGTTACATGGTCACCCAAACACTGTTGGGAAAAAAAAAAAAAGGAGCTATACCTATTGTCTTCCAGCTTAAGGCCTGGTGAATAACTTTCTATGTAAAAAAGAAAAAAAAAATTGGGGTTATTCAGTACTCCTGATGTGCTGCAACGAGAGTGTTAACACTGAAGGTGATGATCAGATGTCAGAATGGGTGTCTCTGGCCTCTAAGCCTGGGTATAACCATCTTGACTCAGGGTGTTACCTCAGCATCGTGGGCTCAAAAACAGTGTCAGGGCGCTCAAAGGTAAGTGGCTACTTAGGACTGACTTAACACTGGCCAAAATCACAAGAGATCAAAGTAGAATTCAGAGGCCAACATATTAGTTCACAATTATGTATTTGCAGGTTATACCTTGCAAATAATTGAAATATATACATCTGTAATTCCAGGTAATCCACATCAGACTTTTAAATTATTCCATTGGGAAGTTCAATTAGGGCAAAAAGCAATGAATAATAGTGAGAAATATATTCTTTAGGCATGGAGGTAGCTCTTGGACTCTCCAGAATATGGGTATGTTCTATATTTAGTATCTCTTTCCTTGGACAGTTCTGAATCAACACTGATGAAGTGTCGTTCTACCGTTATTCTTCTTGGGTGCAGAAATACCCTCCTCCCTCTCCTTTATTTTAAAAAAATATACTTTTTCAGATTTAATACCACCAGTGGCCAGGCTACAGGATTCTTTTGCATCCTTTCAAACCTTGGCTGAATTTCTAAGCACACCTATTCTTGCCTTTGAATTGGGATAAATCTGGTCCATTAAAAAAACTGCTTCAGTGACTAATCTCATGAGTTTTGTGAGTTGACCTCTCAAAGGACAACTAAGCCTCCTTTTTTGGGTCTCTGATCCTCGACCACACATGGCTTAGTTACCTTGAGTCTCGCCCTGAATCCATATTTCTTATCATGTCTACCAACCAACCCAATTATTTTGCAATTCATGGATAGTTCTAGATGATGTAACCGTTTTAATATGCTCATTAACCACCATAATGATTTCAAGATCATGTCCTGGGTTCCTGTTCAAAGTCAAGGTGTATACTCATGCCCTTTAGAAGTCCACTGCCTATGGTCCTGGTAGATTATGTCCCATACTGGGATCAGGCAAATATCAACAGATAAAAATAACTTGAATGCTAGACCCGAACAGACCTCACTTTCTTTGGTAAATTACTCTGCCTGGGTAAATCCAGGGTCTTTTGGACCTTTGGCAATAATAGTACAGTGTACTTGGATGACACTGAATCAATTTATTGAATTGTTTCCACCTTCCTGATCTTACTTTTTCCCCCACAAGGAAAACTGTGATCTATATATGACTAGTGAGAAGCATCATAGTAGGGTAGGAAAAAGAACATTTGAATCAATAAGACCTGGGGGTACACATATTGCATTATCTTTTACTGATTGCATGATCTTGCTCAAGTGAGTTAGACCCTCTGAATCTTAGTTTCCTCAACTTTAGAATGGAGTGCAGACACATCTCCTTCACAGAATGGTTGGAAAGATCAAGTGAGATGATGTTTAATGTACCTGGTCCACTGCCTGGCCCCTAGTGGGTTCCCTGTAGGTGCTATTTTTCTTGTCCCCTGTCCCTATTTAGCATGGCATTCATATGCAGCTGTGGGTGTCCCCTCTGGGTAGGCATCTGTGATTGCAGAATGACAAAGCATTATGTTTACAGTGGAGCCAGTGCTCTAGAGGTCTGGTTGCCTACGTGGCTGACATTCTTCCCAGGACTCAGACCTGACTGCACTCCCACAGACCCCACACCCTTCACGTGTATCTGCCCCACGGCACTCACTGAAGTCTCCGGTCTTAGAGTCACATGCCTACTTCTCTGTTTTCTCATGAAACTGCCTCTCCCCTCACGCCCCCAGCCTTTCACTTCTCCACAGCCCACAGTGTGATACCTGAAATACAGCAGATGTTGATAAAGAGCAATTAAGTGGGACTCAGGCCAGAATTGGCCAGCTGTTTTTGTTTGCCTTCAGACCCAGTCAGTTTTTCAGTCCTCTCTTGCCATTGTCAATTTGTCAATATCTCAGTCTGAGGGGTTCTGATTCACAAACTTCTTCGGAATGTCAGGAACTGTGCCTTACCTCCTTTCATCCTTTTCCCTAACTCTTGGAAGTAGGCATTGTTACTGCCTCCGATTTGCAAGTGAGAAAACAGACTGCAAGAGGTGACATGCCTTATCCCCAGCCAAGTCATTCATGTGTGGTAGAACTGGGATCAAACCTGGTCAGCCTGACCCCTGTAGGGGAGGAAAAATAATACCCTTCTAGGTTCTCAGCTGAGACACTCTCCCCACCCCACCCCCCATAATAAAAAGACAGATTAACGGGAGAAAAACAGAAGTTTAATAACATGTATACCTCCTGGATACATGGGAGATGCCCAGGAAAATTGAGCAACTCTTCCAAATGGCCCAAGCCATCACCTTAAATGCCTTCTTCAGATTAAGACAAAGGAAAGAGGTTAGTGGGGAGCCAGTTATGGGAAGTTGCCAGGAAAAGCACAGTCAACAAGGGTATGGTTGTTATGCAGATTTGAGTCGGTGTCTTTTCCATTGACAAGAGTTTTCTAGAGTTTTAGTCCACCTCCTCTTCCTGGTACAGAGCAGACCTACTCTGATAAATGGAGACTTCCCTTAGAAATGTAAATGTCTCTTACAAAAGGGTAACATCTGCTCAGTTTTCAGAGCTTCTCCTGTGTGGACCATTTCTTAAAAATAACCAGTTTAAGATAACCCTTATGCCAAAGAGCCATATTTGGGGGTTGCAAATTCTGCTCCCCTTTACCATACACCTAATGGCCTTTACAGTGGGATATTACCATTGAATAAAGGCTGTCATTTATTAAGTACCTACTTCATGCCCTACACTGTACTCAGTTACACACATGCATTATCTTTTCTGATTCACTTGACTGTAAGGTTCTCTAACAGGGCTAGGATCTTGTGTCTCTCTTGTTCTCTGTTGCATCCCCAGCACCTAAACATTGCCAGACACTGTAGCTGCCAGTAAGTATGTGTAGAATGAATGAAACATTATGCCGCATCTGAGACAGATGCTTTTATTATCTCTGTTTTGCATCTATTAGATGAAAAACTGGAAACTGAGAGAGGTTAGTAACTTACTCATAGTCACATAGTTAGTAAGTAGCAGATCTGGTATTTTAGATGAAGTCTATTTTAACAAGTACTTAACCTCTGTTATCCTGCCTAAAGAAAGACAGGTCAATATTTACGAGCAAAAAATAAAAGTAAACTTAGCATTATCATTCTCCATCAGCTCTGAGTATGGTTACAAATTCTTTAGCTGGAAAAAGGAAATAATGGACCTGGTCCCTCACCTTTCTTTGTTTGTATATTGCTACTTGCAAAATCATTAAGCCTGTGACTGTTCATAGGGTAATTCTGAGCATATGACAATTGCCTCCGAGTCAAAAGCTGTATCCCAACAGCTTAAATATAACAATGGTAGGTTCTTTACAAAGGGTACATTTTCCCTCACAGCTGCCAGCTCTGCTTTCTATACAAACCGAAAAATAATGATCTTTCCATTATGGAAGCACTAGTATTGTTGCTTTCCCTCTTAGCTTATATTAGTGCTTAAGTTATACACCCCTGATCTCCAGGGGTTTAAACTTGGCCGGGAAACTTTTCCTGAGGCCAAATAGTGGAGTTAGCGCTAAGGCTTCTCCTGGAGACTCCTGCAGAGCCTGGGGCAGAGTTAACAGTACCCAAATTGTCTCTGATATCATTGTTTGTCAGCTACAAAACGTTACTGATAGAGCCTTTATGGTCAACCCCAGCACACTTGGCAATGGCAAACCCTCTCCTGTCTCTGTCTGTCCTACTCATTAAAACAAGGCACAAAGTGACCTCTCCTCACTTGGCAAGGCTACAAAGGAAATCTTTATTCAAATGCTTAAATGGAGGATTTAGTTTTACATTTTTTTTTTTTTTTTTTTTTTTTTTTTGCCGTACGCGGGGCTCACTGTTGTGGCCTCTCCCGTTGTGGAGCACAGGCTCCGGACGCGCAGGCTCAGCGGCCATGGCTCACGGGCCCAGCCGCTCTGCGGCATGTGGGATCTTCCCGTACCGGGGCACGAACCCGTGTCCCCTGCATCGGCAGGTGGACTCTCAACCACTGCGCCACCAGGGAAGCCCCAAGGAGGATTTAGTTTTAAAGGTGATTTATTTTACCCAGAGCAGCCTTGCTCTAGTGCATTCTGGCTCTCGGTGGGCTAGTGGGCCACAGTGATCAGGTGAGCAAACCCCGCTATAAGGCAGTGGGTTATGGAGTGAGTGGGAGGTGAAGAATGGAAAGGAGTGTGGGATAGTGGAACAGTGGAGAGGAGAGGGAGGAAGCCATAACTTGAAGGGCTGGAGAAAGGTATTTTGGTAATCTAGAAAGTTGTCTCCAAATGATCAGGTCACATAACGCTGAGGTCCTGGGATCTGAGAACTAGTATAGAGTAACAGTGATTTTTTTTTTCCCCCCTGCAAAATTATCAGAAAAAATAATTGATTTATTTTTCTTGTCCCCTTCCTTTTTTTTTCTTAAACATTTGAACCTGCCATTGCGTATCTACTGGCAGTGTATTATTGTGTTATTACACATTTAGGAAGGAGATGCCAAACATTTTGTCACTGTGGAGCTCACCGGTTTGCACACGGGAATCTTGACTTTGATGGTCAGTGAAGGTCCACCACACCTAACTCCCTGTCTGTGATCATCTCTGGAGGAATTCTTTAATTCAAGACTCATGGAGATGGCAGGGTTAGCTGAGGATGATTGAACCACACTGGGAAGAGAACCAGACACTATATAGCGCACTGTTAACTGAAGCATAATTAAATTCAACTCCCTCTTCACCCTGGAATTGCTTAGAACAGAAGTCTGAAGATTGAGTCCCTGACGTTGTCCATCTTCAGAGGATTCCCTCCTGTGTGTTCCAGGCAATCCTCCCATGTTAGTTGGAGCTGCAGTGGTTGACTTCTTCAATCAAGCTTTTTTTTAAGCCCAGTTTAAGAGCTCGTTTTAAAATACCTCTTTGTCAGTTACATTGCTGAGGAGTCTTTGTTTCACATGCTTTGCCGAGAGACTGTGGCCATCTAGTTGTCTTGGGAAACGTCTGTTCTCTCTTCTTTCAGTCTTAGGACTTCTTTTTCACATTGGAGAACTCTGGATTCTCTGGTCTCTGGGTTCTTCTTCCAGCAGCAGCTCCAAAACTTTGACACAAGGAGTTATTTTGGATCCAAGCTGAAACTATATCTTCCATTGGACACATGTGTGGACACATGGCTTTTCTTTTTTTTGGGGGGTGGGAGTGGGAAGGACATTAAACAGTGCAATTTATTTAGTGAACTAGAGAGAAAGTAATTCTTTATTGAGAAACATAATTTGAAAAAGGGTGGCTTAGAGTGACAGGTAATAGATAGGTGAAACTTAAGCAGAAAGAACATTGTTTTTTGCTGTGTTCCACAGAAACCAAAGAATCCATGGACATGGCTTTTCTTTTGACATATAAATAACCTTTCCAACTGCGACCTGTCAAGATATTCTTAGATTCCACCATCCATTGTCCCATGAGCTCCTAAAAAATATCCAAGTAAAGGCACATTAAGGAAACAAATATTATTGTAAATATTCAGAAACTAGGCTTACTTTAGCACCTTTTTCCCCCCCCTTGATGAATGCATTGTAGGCTAAGAGTACAATTGTGTCTTTTGCTGGGAGTATTCATAGTTTATGGGAGGGTATAACTATGGGAAAATGACTCGAGGTTCTACAAAGACTGCAGTGAGTCCCCGATTTTCTGCCTCTCGAACAGCTTTGAGAATCTTAGATTTATTTATTTATATTCTATTTATGAGAATTTCAAAATTTGAATTATGTTCCTGGGTGTCCTGTTTACCTATTATAAGACCTTTGTTCTCTCTTAACTCTTTGGTTTCCTAATCTCTACGATGGGAGATACCTTCCCAGTCACCCCAGCCATGGCTCTATAATATAAGCTGCTACATCTATTGTTACCGTCACTCCTGTTGTTACTGTTACTGCTGTCCGCACTGTTACTACTACTATTGCTGCTACTCTTTCTACTACTACAAACACCACTATAGCTACTTCATATTTGCATACATGTTTCATTTACAAAGAGTGTTTCTCTATATTTTCTGGTTTAAACTGCAAATCAGATGCAACCTCTGTCCTGGGGAAGGAGGTGAGCTCTTTCTTAAATACAAGAAAGACCCTACATTTTCTTATCAGCAATATGTTTATTCTTCAGTCAGCTACCACCTCAAGAAACTTTCCTTTAGCTGAGTCAACCCCTACATCCCTACAGCTTGATTCATCTTGATTAAAAATAAAGTTAATTTGATTCTGTTGGATTTCTGTGTGTCCAACAGTGAGAGGATTGGCTCAGAATTCTTGGCTACTGCCACTCTAGCAAAGTACCATATTATTTTAAAACGTTGTTGTTGTTTTACCAAATCCAAATGTTTCTACCAGGAAATTGTTATATTTGAATATTTCCTCTGAGGGACAGATATAATGGATGTTATTTGCTCTCTTGAGTATTAATGGAAATTTTCCAATGAGCCCTCCATTCATCAGAGACAGATGACAGGCTTCATAAGCAAGTTTCCATGTTGTTCTATTTCCCCAAAGTAGCCTATGCCTCAGTGTCTTTAAGAAGAAAATGACTCTCATTTCTGTTGAGATCCAGACTCATTGTAAGCAAAAGTCTGTTGTATATTAGGTGTGTTATTTAAGATCAAATAATCATTTATCACTCTAATGGATTTATTTTTTTATTTCAGCCACAGTAGTTCTGGAAATTATTAAAAAGCATCAATAACAATAATTAAACACATTTTTGGTTTGAAATGACGATGTGTTTGGCTCATAGAATCTCAGACACATTTAAGGCCCTGTAGCTCCCTAACCTTGGCTCAAAGGAGTACACTTTTCTAAAGTTCAGTATCCTTTGTCCCAAAGCAAGATTTTCATAACATTTCTCTGATTTTGGCTCTCTTTCAATACATAGCAATCTCAGTTTTGTGCCAAGGAGTCAGACCATTCCTGACACAAATAGGAGAGGTACACAATGCAGCTTTCATTCACAATTTTGAGGTCTCAATCTTCAGTGATTTTATTTATCTTCTTCTTGTGGCATAATTAATTCACGAATCTTGTGACTAGTACAACACTGACCCGTAAGCACTGAAATACTTTCAGGTGAATACAGGCATCCCTGATACTTTGACTCCAAGGATGATGGTGCTTGAATCCCTGTCGTCCTACGGGCTTCACTTCCCACTGGCCAGCATCAATTGAACAAAACAACTTTTTTGGTTGTATAATTTCCACATAAAATGGAGGAAAGGGAAAAGCAAACTATTCTAAGACAGAAGAGAATGACAATTATCATAGGTGGTCCTTTCACCGATCAGGAAATGGAAGAAATTAAAATTATACGAGATCCTGACTTGAAGATCAGTAGGACAAAGAAATACTTGCCTGGATACATTAGCCTGTGACCTTACCTCAGGGAAGTAGGAACCCAGTGTAGTTCCATACCAATTTCGCTAAATGTCTCCTTTTTAGCCTGCCTCCACAAAAACTGCCATGTCACAGAGTCATTGTGAGAGAAGAGAATTGCCGACTGCAGTGGATGTCACATAGAAAATGCTGGAAAAGTGGCTGCTCCCTTGCACAATTACCATACTCGGATCTGGGTAAACACTGTCATCACTACAGATGGAAGCAGCACTCCTTTCTTTCCCTTTCGTGAGGAGGTGACACAGTCCTGAATGGCATTTGGCCCATGGAGCTTTTAAATTTGTGTATGAGGGAAGTTATGGCAAGGAGTGTTCGTCGATGGTCCACAGTGGGTTGAGGAGGGGGAGTAGAAAGTGAGAGACAGTACAATGAAAACATCTCACAGCTGTGAGCAAGCTCTGATTCTGGCAGGCTGTGGAGAGTTTGACGAAGCTTTTCAGAAATGAAACATTTGAACTTTATGTGAACACCTGGAGGTGTCTTTGTTCGATGTGTCCCGGGGAGAAATCTCATACACACTGCTTCTTCACATGTTAGCTGAACACTGTAATCACATAAGGTTGACACAGCTCTACGGTCTACGCCAGGACTCCACGTTTGAAGATGGAGGGGATAAAGACTGTGATAGGATTATAGGTAGATGTCCCCAAGACCACACAGAATGCTGATAGCAGATTTCATTGTGGGCAGGGAAATGGCAAATCCTCGTTCAGAGCTCCTGGTCCAGAGTCCTTCTGCTTCGTTCCCTGTGAAAGAGTCATGTTCTTTCTCAATAAGACCATATCCCAGGACTTCCCTGGTGGCGCAGTGGTTAAGAATCCGCCTGCCAATGCAGGGGACACAGGTTCGAGCCCTGGTCCGGGAAGAGCCCACATGCCGCGGAGCAACAAGGCCCGTGCGCCACAACTACTGAAGCCTGTGTGCCTAGAGCCCGTGCTCTGCAACAAGAGAAGCTACCGCAACGAGAAGCCCGCGCACCGCAACAAAGAGTAGCCCCCGCTCGCCGCAACTAGGGAAAGTCCGCACACAGCAACGAAGACCCAACGCAGCGAAAAATAAATAAATAAATTTATTTTAAAAAATAAGCCCTTTTATAAAAATAAGAATAATAATAATAAGCCCTTATCCTTTCCCTGCCCAGTGAGCACTGTATTCCTGGCCCCCTTTGGTACTTATCTCATTTAATGATCACAAGCATCATTCTCTCTCACACACTTCTCTCTCTTCTTAAAAAAATGTCAGATAAGACTATTGAGGTTCTGGAGTCCCTAATATCTTTAGAGTAGTCAGATTTGGAGTGAAAAGCATGTAAAATAGTACAAAACAAACATGCATAATGATAAGGGAATAAAGGAATTGGGAAAGAATTTTCCAGGTAAGAACTCCGTGCACGCGCACGTGTGTGTGTGACTTACCTGAGTGGTGTCAAGTCAAGGCGTGAGCATCAAAGTGACCACATCTAAAATATGATTCTTGGATTTCCCTCCCCAAGCTCCTCAGTTTAGTAAATGACCCTGCAATCCACCCATTTGCTCTGCCCAGAAATGTGTGAGTCTCGTACCCTTGCATTCCATTTATCAACAAGCCCCCATGAGCTCTGCCTCCCCAAATGTGTCCCATTTTTGTCCATATCTCATCACCTTCCTTCTACCACTTTATTCCAAGCCACTACTGTCTCGTGTGGATTGCTACAAAAAACACCTAACCAGTCTCCCATTCATTCTTGCCTCCCTGCAGTTGGTTCTGTATGAAGCAACCAGCTCCTCCCAGAGGCCTTCCTTAACTCCCCTTTATAAAATAGCACCTCATCACTTTCTAGTGCCTTCACTAGCTTTATTTGTTTTCTTAGCCCTTACTGTCACTTGGCACTATTCATTTTTCTACTTCTTTATTGTCCCTCACCTCCACTAGAATGAAGGTCCCTTGAAGACAGACTTTATCTTTTTTGTTCAAGATTATATCCCTGGAGTTTATGATAGTTCTGACACTCAGTACTGGGTACTCAGTAAACATTTAACAAGTAAATAAATGAATGGATATGAACATTTTTGTGTGTTCGTCACACAGAGAATCTTAATGTTTTATCATGGTCCAAACATATTTTATGATATATTTGATATTTTAATCTGTGCATTTTAGAAATGATAATATTAATTATAATAATTAAAAATAAATCTGGCAATAGTATCCTTTTTCTGGTTGGAATGAGAGATTTGCTCTTTAGTTTTTGGCCAAATAGACCCCAGCAGATAAGAGTTTTTGAGGCCACTTGAGCTTCTCTGAATTATGTTTTTGTTCTTTTTTTCCTGAAAATTGCAGGTCCATGTTGAAACCTGAATCTTTTTACATTTGAAAGGATCAAAATGTTGATAACTTAGTAGCTTACAACTAATATTTCCATGTTTTAAATATGCTATTTTAATATCTTTTTCTTTATGACTGAGTGAGGAAGAAAAAACACAGGGTACTTGTTAGGAGACAAAGCTCTGAGACCATCTGCTAGAAATAGGGACTGTCTCTCTGTTTTTAAAAATTTTATTTATTTTTTAACTGAAGTTTAGTTGATTTACAACGTTGTGCCAGTCTCTGCTGTACAGCAAAGTGAGTCAGTTATACACGTATAGACATTCTTTTTTTATTTGCTTTTCCATTATGGTTTATCACAGGATATTGAATATTGTTCCCTGTGCTATACAGTAGGACTTTGTGGTTTATCCATCCTACATGTACTAGGTTACATCTGCTAATTCCACACTCCCAGTCCTTCCCTCCCCCACCCACCCGGAACTGTCTCTCCATCTCCCTGGATGCAGCTTTCTCATTTGTAAGTTGGGGACTTTATGGCTGGGGCTTTCAGGAAATATAAGTCTATATTATTTTCATATGTGGTGTTTTGGGAGGAAGGTCTACCTAATTCTCATCAGTGTCTGTCTCTGAAGGGCCCATTTCTGCCTGCAGCTTCTCAAACAGACCAAAATCAATCAGTCACCAATCAGTCAGTCAAAAAAACAAACAGAAAACCATTCCACTGACCAGTTGGTGTCTGGGTTTTCCCCAGTCCATGTTTCTGCTTCTCATGAAGCACTGAGTGAGGGCACGGAGCTGCAGGTCCATGAAGTTCTCTGCAGCAAGCCAGGAACTTCCAGAGCTGGCATTCAGAGCAAGCTTGTTGACTTAAGAGGATTGTCCTGTGTCCTGAGATTCTCATTATCCTCTGCCAGCTGGATGGGTATGGTATGCAACAGCAAACATGAGGAGAGCAGAGAGACCCAGGAGGAATTTTTACAGTGGACCTGAAACTGTGGGGATGAATGAGGTGATGCATGGAAGTGAAGAGGCAAAGGACAGACTGTAGGTTATCTTATATTTAAAGGATGGTAGAAAAAGAGGAGTAAAAAAGAGGACCCTGAAATGGGTTGGAAATAGCATTGGAGTTGGAAGGAAAAGACCAAGTAGAATAAAAATGTCTACTCTGGCCTCCAGACCACTATCACATCTGCTTGGTTTTCTCCACCTGTGCTGAACCTTAACCTCTTGGGTTGTCCCCTGTCTTTTTCTCAGTCACTTCCTTGGCCATGGCACCCATTGACACGGTGACTCATGTTTCAGCCTTGCTGTCGCTTGGGCAAACACTGCTCATGATTCCTAGTACTATACACAAAATCCCAAAGCCATGGTATGCTCTTATAATTATTTCTCATATAAAATACACCCTCTAAATTGGTGTTTCTCCATGTGTAGTCTGTAGTTTGTAGACAGAAAGCCCTGGGATGCTTTTTTTTTTTTAAACATCTTTATTGGAGTATAATTGCTTTACAGTATTATGTTAGTTTATCCCCATATCCCCCCCTCTCTTGCATCTCCCTCCCAACCTCCTTATCCCACCCCTCGAGGTGGTCGCAAAGCACCGAGCTGATCTCCCTGTGCCATGCAGCTGCTTCCCGCTAGCTATCTGTTTTACATTTGGTAGTATATATATGTCAGTGCTACTCTCTCACTTCGTCCCAGCTTACCCTTCCCCCTCCCTGTGTCCTCAAGTCCATTCTCTATGTCTGCATCTTTATTCCTGTCCTGCCCCTGGGTTCATCAGAACCATTTATTTTTTAGATGCCATATATATGTGTTAGCATGCGGTATTTGTTTTTCTCTTTCTGACTTACTTCACTCTGTATGACAGACTCTAGGTCCATCCACCTCACTACAAATAAC
>NC_041230.1:35710765-35711188 GCF_002837175.3 Physeter macrocephalus
AGGGTTCCCTTTTCTCCACACCCTCTCCAGCATTTATTGTTTATAGATTTTTTTGATGATGGCCATTCTGACCGCTGTGAGGTGATACCTCATTGTAGTTTTGATTTGCATTTCATGTGCATCACACATGAAAGTGATGTTGAGCATCCTTTCATGCATTTGTTGGCAATCTGTATATCTTCTTTGGACAAATGTCTATTTAGGTCTTCTGCCCATTTTTGGATTGGGTTGTTTGTTTTTCTGGTATTGAGCTACATGAGCTGCTTGTATATTTTGGAGATTAATCCTTTGTCCGTTGATTCGTTTGCAAATATTTTTTCCCATTCTGAGGGTTGTCTTTTCATCTTGTTTATGGTTTCCTTTGCTGTGCAAAAGCTTTGAAGTTTCATTAGGTCCCATTTATTTATTTTTGTTTTTATTTCC
>NC_041230.1:35711562-35713693 GCF_002837175.3 Physeter macrocephalus
TTTTTTGTGCCAGTACCATATTGTCTTGATTACTGTAGCTTTGTAGTATAGTCTGACGTCAGGGAGCCTGATTTCTCCAGCTCCGTTTTTCTTTCTCAAGATTGTTTTGGCTATTCGGGGTCTTTTGTGTTTCCATAAAAATTGTGCAATTTTTTGTTCTAGTTCTGTGAAAAAATGCCATTGGTAGTTTGATAGGGATTGCATTGCATCTGTAGATTGCTTTGGCTAGTATAGTCATTTTCACAATGTTGATTCTTCCAATCCAAGAACATAGTATATCTCTCCATCTGTTTATATCATCTTTAGTTTCTTTCATTAGTGTCTTATAGTTTTCTGCATATGATCTTTTGTCTCCTTAGGTAGGTTTATTCCTAGGTATTTTATTTTTTGTTGCAATGGTAAATGGGAGTGTTTCC
Organism: Physeter macrocephalus; assembly: GCF_002837175.3. Lineage (NCBI taxonomy): Eukaryota > Metazoa > Chordata > Mammalia > Artiodactyla > Physeteridae > Physeter > Physeter macrocephalus. The sequence goes on from NC_041230.1 coordinate 35,711,979, forward strand.
TAATTTCTGTTTCAGATTTTTCATCTTTATTTTATAGGAATGCAAGAGATTTCTGTGCATTAATTTTGTATCCTGCTACTCTACCAAATTCATTGATTAGCTCTAGTAGTTTTCTGGTAGCATCTTTAGGGTTCTCTATGTATAGTATCATGTCATCTGCAAACAGTGACAGCTTTATTTCTTTTCTGATTTGGATTCCTTTTATTTCTTTTTCTTCTCTGATTGCTGTGGCTAAAACTTCCAAAACTATGTTGAATAATAGTGGTGAGAGTGGACATCCTTGTCTTGTTCATGATCATAGAGGAAATGGTTTCAGTTTTTCACCATTAAGAACAATGTTGGCTGTGGGTTTGTCATGTATGGCCTTTATTATGTTGAGGTAGGTTCCCTCTATGCCTACTTTCTGGAGTTTTTTTTATTATAAATGGGTGTTGAATTCTGTCAGAAGCTTTTTCTGCATCTATTGAGATGATCATATGGTTTTTATCCTTCAATTTGTTAGTATGGTGTATCATATTGATTGATATGCATATATTGAAGAACCCTTGCATTCCTGGGATGAACCCCACTTGATCATGGTGTATGATCCTTTTAATGTGCTGTTGGATTCTGTTTGCTGGTATTTTGTTGAGGATTTTTGCATATATGTTCATCAGAGATATTGGCCTGTAGTTTTCTTTTTTTATGACATCTCTGTCTGGTTTTGGTATCACGATGATGTTGGCCTTGTAGAATGAGTTTGGGAGTGTTCCTCCCTCTGCTATATTTTGGAAGAGTTTGAGAAGGATAGGTGTTAGCTCTTCGTTAAATGTTTGCTAGAATTCGCCTGTGAAGCCCTCTGGTCCTGGGCTTTTGTTTGTTGGAAGATTTTTATTTTTATTTTTATTTTTATTTTTTGCATTACGTGGGCCTCTCACTGTTGTGGCCTCTCCCATTGCGGAGCACAGACTCCGGACACGCAGGCTCAGCAGCCATGGATCACGGGCCCAGCCGCTCCGCGGCATGTGGGATCTTCCCAGACCGGGGCATGAACCCGTGTCCCCTGCATTGGCAGGCGGACTCTCAACCACTGCGCCACCAGGGAAGCCCCTGTTGGAAGATTTTAAATCACAGTTTCGATTTCAGTGCTTGTGATTGGTCTGCTTATATTTTCTATTTCTTCCTGGTTCAGTCTCGGAAGGTTTTGCTTTTCTAATAATTTGTCCATTTCTTCCAGGTTGTCCATTTTATTGGCATATAGTTTCTTCCAGTAATCTCTCATGATCCTTTGTATTTCTGCAGTGTCAGTTGTTACTTTTCCTTTTTCTTTTCTAATTCTGATGTGTGTCATCTCCCTTTTTTTCTTGATTGAGTCTGGCTAATGGTTTATCAATTTTGTTTATCTTCTCAAAGAACCAGTTTTTAGTTTTATTCATCTTTGCTATTGTTTCCTTCATTTCTTTTTCATTTATTTCTGATCTGATCTTTATGATTTCTTTCCTTCTGCTAACATTGGGGTTTTTTTTGTTTTTCTTTCTCTAATTGGTTTAGGTATAAGGTTAGGTTGTTTATTTGAGATGTTTCTTGTTTCTTGAGGTAGGATGGTATTGCTATAAACTTCCCTCTAAGAACTGCTTTTGCTGCATCCCATCGGTTTTGGGTCATCGTGTTTTCATTGTCATTTGTTTCTAGGTGTTTTTTGATTTCCTCTTTGATTTCTTCAGTGACCTCTTGGT
>NC_041230.1:35713703-35752974 GCF_002837175.3 Physeter macrocephalus
AGCTTGTGTTTCCTTATTTATTTTCATTTTGGATGATCTGTCCATTGGTGAAAGTGGGATGTTAAAGTCCCCTCCTATGGTTGTGTGACTGTCAATTTCCCCTTTTATGGCTGTTAGCATTTGCCTTATGTATTGAGGTGCTCCTATGTTGGGTGCATAAATATTTACAATTGTTATATCTTCTTTGTGGATTCATCCCTTGATCATTATGTAGTTTCCTTCTTTGTCTTTTATAATAGTCTTTATTTTAAAGTCTATTTTGTCTGATATGAGAATTGCTACTCCAGCTTTCTTTAGATTTCCATTTGCATGGAATATCTTTTTCCATCCCCTCACTTTCAGTCTGTATGTGTCCCTAGGTCTGAAGAGGGTCTCTTGTAGACAGCATATATACAAGTCTTGTTATTGTATCCATTCAGCCAGTCTATATCTTTTTTTTTTTTTTCAGTACGGGGACCTCTCACTGTTGTGGCCTCTCCCTTTGTGGAGCACAGGCTCCGGATGCGCAGGCTCAGCAGCCATGGCTTACGGGTCCAGCTGCTCCGCAACATGTGGGATCTTCCCGGACTGGGGCACGAACCCGTGTCCCCTGCATCGGCAGGCGGACTCTCAACCACTGTGCCACCAGGGAAGCCCCAGTCTATATCTTTTGATTGGAGCATTTAATCCATTTCCATTTTTGGTAATTATCGATATGTATGTTCCTATTACCATTTTCTTAGTTGTTTTGGGTTTGTTTTTGTAGGTCTTTTCCTTCTCTTGTGTTTCCTGCCTAGAGAAGTTCCTTTAGCATTTGTTGTAAAGCTGGTTTTGTGCTGCTGAATTCTCTTACCTTTTGCTTGTCTGTAAAGGTTTTAATTTCTCTGTCGAATTTGAATGAGATCCTTGCTGGGTAGAGTACTCTTGGTTGTAGGTTTTTCCCTTTCATCACTTTAAATATGTCCTGCCACTCCTTTCTGTCTTGCAGATTTTCTGCTGAAAAATCAGCTGTTAACCTTATGGGGATTTCCTTGTATGTTATTTGTTGCTTTTCCCTTGCTGCTTTTAATATTTTTTCTTTGTATTTAATTTTTAAAAATTAATTAATGTATTTATTTATGGCTGTGTTGGGTCTTCGTTTCTGTGCGACGGCTCTCTCTAGTTGTGGCAAGTGGGGGCCACTCTTCATCGCGGTGCGCGGGCCTCTCACTATCGCGGACTCTCTTGTTGCGGAGCACAGGCTCCAGATGTGCAGGCTCAGTAATTGTGGCTCACGGGCCCAGTTGCTCCGCGGCATGTGGGGTCTTCTCAGACCAGGACTCGAACCCATGTCCGCTGCATTGGCAGGCAGATTCTCAACCACTGCTCCACCAGGGAAGCCCCGTATTTAATTTTTGATAGTTTGATTACTATGAGTCTTGGCATGTTTCTCTCTGGGTTTACCCTGTATGGTACTCTCTGTGCTCCCTGGAGTTGATTGACTATTTCCTTTCCCATGTTAGATAATTTTTCGACTATAAACTCTTCAAATATTTTCTCAGACCCTTTCTTTTCTCTTCTTCTTCTGGGACCCCTATAATCCTAATGTTGGTGTGTTTAATGTTGTCCCAGCGGTCTCTGAGACTGTCCGCAATAGTTTTCATTCGTTTTTCTTTATTCTGCTCACTGGCAGTTATTTCCACCATTTTATCTTCCAGCTCACTTACCCGTTCTTCTGCCTCAGTTATTTTGTTATTGATTCCTTCTAGAGTATTTTTTATTCCAGTAATTGTGTTGTTCATCACTGTTTGTTTGCTCTTTATTTCTTCTAAATCCTGGTTAAATGTTTCTTGTATTTTCTCAATTCTGTTTCCAAGATTTTGGGTCATCTTTATTATCATTACTCTGAATTCTTTTTCAGGTAGGTTGCCTATTTTGTCTTCATTTATTTGGTCTTGTAGGTTTTTACCTTGCTTCTTCACCTGTAACATATTTTTTTGTCATTTCTTTCTTTCTTTTTTATTTTTTTTTTTGATGGGTGGTGCTGTATTCCTGTCTTACTGGTTGTTTGGCTTGAGACGTCCAGCCCTGGAGTTTGCAGGCAGTTAGATAGAGCGGGGTCTTGGTACTGAGATGAGGACCTGTGGGAGGCCTCACTCCAATAGATATTCCCTGGGGTCTGAGGTTCTCTGTTAGTGCAGTGGTTTGGACTCAGGGCTACCACCACAGGAGCTTGGGCCTGACCTGCAGCCTGGGTACCAAGATCCCACGAGTTTTGTGGCACAGTAAAAAAAAAAAAAAAAAAAAAAAAAAGGAAGACAGAAAAAAAAAAGAGCAGTACAATATCACAGAACAAAAAGCAAAATAAAATTAAAAAGATAAAAAATATATTAGGAAAACTAAAACTATAATTGAAACAACTGCAACAAGGTGAAATAAAACCACAGCAGAAACAAGAAAAAAAAAAAACGGGGGTGGGCAACAAGCTGAGAGGAGAGATCACTAACAAAGTATAAAGAATAAAATCAAATTAGAGAAATAAAAGATTTATGTGGAAAAATAAAAATATGAAATAGTTAACAACAGTGAATCAACAAGGTAAAACAGAACCCCAATCTAAAAGAGGAAAAAAGAAAAGAAAATAAAAAGCGTTGGCTGTGGGGGAGGAGTTTAGGTGGGGGGTGGCACTTAGACAGGGGTGGGGTTTAGGGTGGAACGGGACCTAGGCGGATGGGGGGGTGATGTTTGAGCATGGGGCAGGGCCTAGGTGGGGCCAGGTTGAAGCGTGGGGCGGGGCCTCTGCTTAGGACCTGTGTGGAAGGGGAGAGGCAGCACGTAGAAAGGAGGGCCTCTGGAGTGTGGGGTTCCGGAGTTTGGAGGTAGAGCCCTGAGTGAGGGTGTGTGGGTGGGGTTTAGGCCCAGCGCATTGGAGAGGGTCTCCGCGTGTAGAGGTGGGGCCCTGGGTGGGGATGTATTGGTGGGGCTTGGGCTCTGCAGGGCAGGAGGGAGGCTCGGAGGGCAGAGGATTAGGCCTGGGAGCCCAACAGGGTTCCTGGTGCCTAAGTGGGCAGGGAAAGCGCTGGCCACGTTCTCTTCCGTTCCTCCACACCCCTCCCCCACTGTCTCCCCCAGGGTCTCCCCTGTTGCCGCTGGGCCCCCAGCCATGGGTGGGTCCCGCTGGGTGTAGGAACTCCTCCCCTCCGCCAGCCACCCTTCAGGGGTGCCGTCCTGGAGGTCCAGCCTTTACTTTTGCTCCGCCTTCCCTCCCTCCCGCTCCCTCAGGACCCGCACAGCTGGAGGGGGCCTTGGTGGGCAGAGGGTCAGGCCCGGCATCTCAGCAGGTTCCTGGGGGTCCAAGTGGGCAGGGGAAACGTGGCCACGCTCCCTTTTGATCCTCTGCCCTCCCAGTGGTTCCCCAGTTTCCCCCTTCAGGTGTGGGATCCCTTCCGTTCCCCTAGCCGCCCCTCAGGGATGCCAGTCCCGTCCAGCCTCCACTTCTCCTCCCCTTCCACTCCCCCTGTGCCCTACCCGGTTGCTGGGGGTTCCTCCCGTCCCCTTAGGTGTCCGTGGTCCCCCACGGGTGCCTGGTGGGTGCCCTAGTTGTGAGGAGACGCGAATTCTGAGTCCTCCTAGTACGCCATCTTGACTCTGTGCCCCGCCCTATGCTTTTTAAAATGCAAATTTCTGGGCCCTACCTCAGATCTCCTGACCCAGAATTTCTTGGGTCAGGTCCTTTCCTGTTTAAGAAGTTCCCCAGGTGATTTTTAGGGCCCTTGTTTACTCCTGCTTCCCAAGCTATGGATATTATCCTTGGTGTCCTTGAAGTTCCTGAGTGGGGGGTTGGCGAAGGAAGAGAGGAAATGACCATTTATCTGTGTGCATGAGGAGCACAGGTGGTTTAATTAGATAAGGAGTACATTCATTAGAGGCCTCAGATTCAGTTCATTAATTGCAAGATAATAATCACCATGTTTGTGAGCTTCTAAGGCTGGGACTTAGATTTCCTTTTCTTTGTTTCCCCAGCATGTGGCAGAGTGCCTGGCAGAGCAGGTAGTCAACCAGGCTTTGACCAGTGGAAGCTAAACCAAATATGACTTCATCATCTCTTGCAAATATAACTTGGATGCTATCAGTGGTGGAAAAATCAAGTAAAAGTCAATAAGGCAATTCTTGATCATTTCAAAAAACACCAAATTACGTGGAATTTGATGATGATGCCACCACCATCAATGACAATAGTTTAATCTAACGTTCATTGAACGCAAATAGCCAATTTAAAATTTACTGTTAATGGGCTTCCCTGGTGGCACAGTGGTTAAAAATCCACTTGCCAATGCAGGGGACACGGGTTTGAGCCCTGGTCCGGGAAGATCCCACATGCCCTGGAGCAACTAAGCCCATGCGCCAACTACTGAGCCTGTGCTCTAGAGCCCATGAGCCACAACTACTGAGGCTGTGAGCCACAACTCCTGAAGCCTGCATGCCTAGAGCCTGTGCTCTGCAACAAGAGAAGCCACTGCAATGAGAAGCCTGCGCACCACAAAGAAGTGTAGCCCCTGCTCGCCACAACTAGAGAAAGCCTGCACACAGCAATGAAGACCCAGCGTGACCAAAAATAAAATAAATAAAATAAATTAATTAAAAAACAAAATTTACTATTAATATATTTAATCAATAGCTATTTATTGAGTGCTTACTGCATGCCACAAAACGTTCTGACCATTTGGGATAAGCATCAGTCAAAGCAGAGAGCTCTGCCCTCATAAATGTCATATTTTTTGGGATGGTGGAGAAATAAGCCTAGAAACAATAAATAAGTGCACTATATAGTACATTAGAAGGTGATAAGTGTCATGGTAAAAACAAAACAAAACAAAAAACCTTGAGCTGGGTGAAAGAATCAAGTTGAAGGAGGTAGGGTGTAATAAATCGGGAAGTAAATACCTTATTTTCTAGTCACCAAGTGATATAGGTATTATCGTTATTATTCCTACTTATTAAAGTAGTGGACTGAGTTTTTTTTTTTTGTTTGTTTTGTTTTTTGTGGTATGCGGGCCTCCCTCTGTTGTGGCCTCTCCCGTTGCGGAGCACAGGCTCCGGACGCGCAGGCCCAGCGGCCATGGCTCACGGGCCCAGCCGCTCCGCGGCATGTGGGATCCTCCCAGACCGGGGCGCGAACCCGGTTCCCCTGCATCGGCAGGCGGACGCGCAACCACCGCACCACCAGGGAAGCCCCAGTGGATTGAGTTTTATACAGGTCTGTGAGTTTTCCCAGGATCATATTCCTAGTAAGTGTTGGAGCTGGATTGAAACTCAGGTAGTCTCATTGCAGAGCCTGGACTTCTGAAAGTTCTAATTTATGTATCCCATTGCCAAACGATGTATGTACTGTTTGCATTTAGGATCAGCTGTGGTGGTCTTCCAGGAGCTCTAGGGCAGGAGTAAGCGATTCCAACTTTCATAATCCCAGGCTTTAATTACCCAGTGGGCACCGGGAGCCCTCAGTCACCACAGAGTCTTCTATTCTTCTATTCAAATAAGACACATGATCTTAATAAAGAATCAATAACAGAAAGACGACTGCAGATTTTCTTATATGCTGAAATGGTGAGGGGCTCACTGGGGTTATCACACCAGGGTGCCAGACAAGGGGAATGTGAAGAGGGTCACATGTTTATTTTTAGTTTCAATTAATAATTTTTGCTGAGCTATCAAGTTTGGGGAGACTTTTAAAAAACTTGCAGTATAATTACTTTCTAATTGCTGGAGATGAGTAGCCATCCGAGTGCAATATTCCTGTATTTTTTAATTATGAAATTACTGGGCATTGTTTTACATACTCTGAAATTTTTGTTATTACCCCAGAGAAAAAAATGATCTTAGGACTGTGGATTGTATATATGAAAGGAGACCTCAGAGATGGCCTTGTCCAAATTCCTCATTTTAGGGGTGATGAAATTTAGAAGCCCCCAGAAGGAAAGTAACCATACCTGCAATCCCTCAGACAGTGTCAAAGAAAGAGAGATCACATTTAGAAACTCATAAACTACTAGCACTGGGAATCATATGTTCCTTTCCTCTCATTCTCCAGGTAAGGAAAATGAACCCCCGTGCAAGCTGACTACCTTTCTCATTGGAGTCTCACTCTAACGCATTCTCCCTGCAACCCACTGAGTTTCTTTCATGCAAATGTAAACATGTCATTCACTTAAAGCACTTCAGTGATTCTCTGTCTTCAGAATAAAGCTGATTTTGTTATCATGCACAAGAGCTTCTCCATTATTTGTCCTTTACTTACTTTTGCAGATACATCTCTTGAGGCTCTCCTATTGTGCTTATTCTATTGCCGTACACTCTGCTCTCCTCCCTACTCGCCTCTACCTTGGCCTTTGTCTTCTCTTTCTGCAGGTTTCATTTCAGGTATCATGTCATCCAGGATGCCCTTTCAGGCCCTCACTTTTTTCTGGGTAGACGCCCTTTTTCTGTGCATGCCTCTATCTTTCAGTTATTAGTGTTGCTGATATTCTGTTTATGTCAGTCTTTGCCATCACTGGAAGCCCATTTAGGATAGAGATGGTGATTTTATCAATCTGTGTATATTCATCCTTGCACATGGTTAGCCTGCAGTGAACACTTATTGAAAGAATAAATGAATAAATAAATAGCTAAATGACTTGTGGATTGATAAATGTTATGGATCTCTAATAAGATTTCTAAAAGTGTTTTTCAAGATGAAAACAAAACAAAAAGTGAAAATAGAATTTTGGCCTCTTACTGAGACATCTCAAGAGAAATATATCCTTGTAAACTTTCATAATATAGATATGGAATTATAGATGATTGCTAAAGAAAGAAAAACATTTCTCAAAGACACTTTGTTGCTGTTCTGTAAGTCTCAGTTTTACCCTAGGTTAGTCTTAGTTCAGTGGATCCCCACCATTCCATAGAGTTGTGACAGGCTTTATCAAAATATTCCATATTGTATTGTGAATTCTTTATTCTTTTCTTTAAGACAGTAATTGAACATATGCTAAACTTGTCAGTATGCTCCAGGGAAAGATGAACAGATGAATAAAATTAAAGGAGCTCATAGTCTAGTAAGAGAGATAAGCACACAGAATTATTTCATATCCAAAAATACTATACCTAATGGCCAAATGGATATGCAAAGGACCAGGGGAGTTCAGAAGAGGTAAAATCTTATTCCTATTTGGGGAAATAGGGAAGGCTTTGTGAAAAGGAACCATTTGAGTGGAACCCTGCAGAATATTGACAGGAAAGGAGTTCATGGATCATGTTAATAGTAGAAATTCTCAAAGATGTCCTGGATTTTTCTTCATTCAGGATAATTCCATGCACTCTCCTTGGAGCTAGTCTTATTATTTTACTATGGAACTATTTGGGCTTGATGACCTCAGGAGTAATAAGGATAAGTGTTATTTAACCTGAGTTGTTAGTCTTTCAACAGATTACTTTAGAATCAAGGTGGTCACTCGGTGCTAAGAAGGTAAATCTGTTTTGGATAACAGGACCCAAAGGGTAATGAGAGTTAATAAAAGCATTGAATTCATTCATTCACACTTCATTCATTCAATAAGTATTTACCAAAGATGTACTTTGTAGCAGGGATATACTATTTGCTGAGAACTTCAAGTCTAGTGAGGAGTCAGCCATGGTAACAGACAATAATATGGTCATAATGTAATTATTTTTCTAAAAGTATGCTTGCCTGTGGATGTCATAGGAAGCTCCCCAGAGTAGGTGTTAGTTGAGCTGATCCTTGAGAGATGAGGAGGAGTGTGCCACATATTCTGGAGCAGAAATAATCAGGGACAGCACATATTAATAGACACAGAAACAGGGAGAACACGGTGTGTTATTGAATTATTTTTTAAAGGTTCAAATGATCTCTTTTATTTGCTTATTGGCAATAGCACTGTTCATTTTCTCTTTTGTGGTTGCTTTAGTGTTTATAGCAGTTGTCTTTTACCTTACAAAAGTATTCTACCATTTTCCCTCCCCTGGCCTTTGTGGTTTGGTTGTCATACATTTTACTTCTATATGTTTATAAACCACATAATAATTTTTAAGATTTTGCTTTAAAAAATAAAAAAAATTAAGGAGATTTTTTTTAAATATGAAAAATTTTATATTTACTTATATATACACATATATATATAAAACCTTTCAGAGGTTCTTTGATTCCTTGTGTATGTATATATAAATATGTAATTATATATATTTATATATAAAAAACCGTCTCAAAAGTTCTTTGATTCCTTGCGTAAATTTCACTTTCCCTCTGATATCACATTCCTTCTGTTTGAAGGAATTCCTTTAACATTTCATCTAAGGCAGATCCACTGTTGATGGATTATTTCAGATCTTTGTTTATCTGAAAAAGGCTTCATTCTGGCTTCATTTTTTGAAAGATGCATTCACTGGGTATAGCATTCTTGGTTGACATAGCCCTCCTTCACCCCAAGTAATTTAACAATGTTGCTCCAATATCTTCTAGCTTGCACTGTTCAAATGTCATTCTTATCTTGAATCCTCTCTATGTATATGCCCTTTTCTCCCTCTGTGGATGCTTTAAGATTTTCTCTTGGGACTTCCCTGGTGGCGCAGTGGTTAAGAATCTGCCTGCCAGTGCAGGGGGCACGGGTTTGAAGCCCTGGTCCAGGAAGGTCCCACATGCCGCGGAGCAACTAAGCCCATGTGCCACAACTACTGAGCCTGCACTCTAGAGCCCGTGAGCCACAACTACTGAGCCCACATGCCACAACTACTGAAGCCTGCATGCCTAGAGCCCATACTTCGCAACAAGAGAAGCCACTGCAATGAGAAGCCTGCACACCACAACAAAGAGTAGCCCCCGCTCACCACAACTAGAGAAGGCCTGTGTGCAGCAACAAAGACCCAACGCAGCCAAAAATAAATTAAATAAAATAAATTTATTTAAAAAGAGAAAGATTTTCTCTTTAAGCAATTTTTTTTTTTGTTTTTGTTTTTTGTTTTTTTTGGCTGGGTTGGGTCTTCGTTGCTGCGTGTGGGTTTTCTCTACTTGCGGCGAGCAGGGGCTACTCTTCATTGCGGTGCGCGGGCTTCTCATTGCAGTGGCTTCTTGTTGGGTCTTCATTGCTGTGCGTGGGCTTTCTCTAGTTGCAGTGCGTGGGCTTCTCACTGCGGTGGCTTCTCCTGTTGTGGAGCATGGACTCTAGGCACATGGGCTTCAGTAGTTGTGGCACAAGGGCCTAGTTGCTTCGCAGCATGTGGGATCTTCCCAGACCAGGGCTCGAACCCGTGTCCCCTGCATTGGCAGGCTGATTCCTAACCACTGCACCACTAGAGAAGCCCTATCTTTAAGCAATTTGATTATAATGGCCTTAGTGTAATCTTCATGATTCTTATACTTGTGGTTTGTTGAGCTTCTTAAATTTGTAGTTTTAAAATATTCATCAAATTTGGAAAATTTTTAGCCATTATTTCTTCAAATATGACCCTCACCCCCCTTTTTAGAGACTCCAATTACATGTGTATTATGCCACTTAAAGTAGTCCCGTGGCTCTGTTTTTTTTTTTGTTTTTTCTTTGCTCTGTTGTTTCAGTATTTTTTCTCTTTATTTCGTTTGGATAGTATCTTTTGCTACATCTTTAAGCTCACTAATCTTCTTAAGTATCTAACTGGTGTTCATCTCATTCAGTGTATCTTTAATCTCTAATACTGTTTTTTAAATTTTTTCCCCTCTATAAGTTCAATTTGGTTCTTATTTTTATATCTTCCACATCTTTCCTTAACATGTTCATACTCTCCTCTAGCTTCTTGAACATGTGGAATATATTTATCATATCTGTTTTAATGACCTTATCTACTAATTATGTCATCTAGGTCTATTTCTGTTCATTGAGTTTGCTTCTCATTTTGGGTGGTACTTTCCTGCTTCTTTGCATGTCTAGTAATATTTATTGGAAGGATGACACTTAATTTTACCTTTTTGGGTGCTGGCTATTTTTGTATTCCTCTAAATACATTTAAGCTTTGTTCTGGGATACAGATAGTTTACTTGAAAATAATTTCATACTTTCAAGACTTGCTTTTTAGCTTTGTTAGGCAGGCTCAGAGCAGTGTTTAGACTAAGGGGCTAATTTTACTGCAATATTGAGGCAATATCCTTTCTATGTACTCTACCTGATGTCACTTCTATTCTCAACGTTTTATTTATTTTACTCTGGCTGGTGGGGGCACAAACTATTTCCAGCCCAGTGTGAACTCCAGGGATTGTTCCAAATGTTCCTTTCAGAGGGTACTTTCCCCCGCCTCCTGCAGTTTCCTCACTTGCATGCACTGATCAGTACTCAGGTGGAGACTCTAGGAGAACCCTCTGCATGTCTCCAGACCTCTGTGTGCAGCTCTCTCCTCTCCATACATTCATTCCCCTATTTAGTGCTCTTTGGTAAAGCCCGGTGAATCCTGGCTGTCCTGGCCTCCCCACACTCCTCCACTCAGGGAGGCCAGGGCTCCATTTGAGTTTCCCCTCCATTCACTGTGGCCTGCAAACCCTTCAGGTAGTAAGCTCCAGGCAGTTGTAGAGCTTATATGTTTGTTTTCTTTTTCTCAGAGTTCACTTCCCTGAGCTACCTTTTGTCCAGTGTCTGAGAAACATTGTTTAATATATCTTGTCTGGTTAACTGCTAAAAGTAAACTGGAAGTACAGGTTATCCATGGGGTGTTATTGGAATTCAAGTAGTTCAGGATTTCTCACTGGTAAAATGAAAATGGAGGAACAAGAGGTTAAGTCTGGATAGTTGAAGAGAAGTTGTACGACAAAGGCTTTTTTATCATGATGTTAACTAAGATACTTTGATGAGTTGTGAGCAGATTCATAATTAAGAAATATGGTATACTGGTATGGTCAAGCCTAGATTGGCTTTGGGGAAACCAGATACTAGAAATATAGAATAGAGGTTCTGGAAATAGACTAGATGAGACTCTATGAGTATATAAGCCTAGACAGTGATGGTAACTAGAGTTGAGTGGGCTCATCTAAGAGATCCTTGGATCTCAGCAGTGACAGAACTCAATGCCACAATCCATGTGTTTAGGTAGGGGTAGCAGTTGGAGCGGGAAAAGATTGTAAGAAGCCATTTAGGTTTAAGCCTTGGGTGAACTGATAGATGTGGTGCCAGAGGGCCAAGAGAAGAGGGCCCACAGGATAGGGAATACAGATTGTCGAGAAGATGATTAATTCAGTTTGAGGCTTGTTGAGTTGAAGAACCTGTGGAATACTCAAATGTGTAATATCTGTTGGATGCTCATGTATAGAGAGCTAAAAAGAGAGGCATTAATTAGAAATAAAGTTTCAGGATTATTAGCATTAAAGTATCAGATGAGGCCATACACTGGGTAATACCCCTCACCGTGTAGCTCCCATGAACTATTTTACTGTTCCTTTTCAGTAGCAGTCACTATTGGCTGTTCACCCACAGCTGTTTCTCTACTTCCATTCTTCCTCATTGGCAGAACCTCACTTTTGTTTGAGTGCATCATCTGAGTCCTGTGCTCAGAGGGGCAGGAAACAACTCCAGACCAGGGTGTGGATCTTGTTTGATATAAACTGGTCATGGAGGTCTCAGTCAGTGATGGGCTTAGGCAGAGGAGGGGAAGGGTTAGACAAAACCAGATTCAAATACCAGCTCTCACACTGACAAGCTGTGTGATTTGTCAAGTTACATAAACTCATTAAGCATCAGGGAACTGATTTGTATGATAGAGTAATAATGTTATTATAATTCACAAATTTACTCAAAATATTGAGCATTTACTGTGTTTCACACACACTGCTAGATGCTAAAGAGAGTGGAGACAAAGATAGATCCAGTTTTTGCCTTCACTGAATTGATCACTTCTCAATGAATACAATAAAAAATGTAATGACTATAGAGTGAGGTAAACAAATAAATAGATAAGATGAGCACAGTTGTCTATTAGAATTTGTATATTCCAAAGATTTAAGGATCAAACCAATTTTGTGTGGACATCTCTAAATGAACTGCCTGGCACACTAATGTTGCTCGATAAATGACCAACACATTGTGTTGAGCAGTAATAAATGGTTGAAAGCATCACTGTTGAAAGAAAGGGCATTAGTAATAGTCTCTAACTTTGTGGGATATGCGAGAGTGTTGGTCATCCAGAAATTTGATTGAAGCATTGGATATACATTAACAAACAATTTAGCTGATTTGGCTGTAGAGCTTGGCATTGGATCATAGAGACCTTTCAATGACAAGTAAGGAAGTTTTGTGCACCACACACACCTATATTACATACATATATATATTTATACATACGAAACTTTTGCCACTTTCCCTTAGCTTGATAACTTTTACAAAGTAGCTTTGATCAGTCTCTAACCAGAAGTGTCATCGGTGAATAATGTCGTGAGAGTCGTATTAAACATGTCCTGCACAAGTATATCCGGAGCAAAGATAAAGTGTCGACAGGATGATTGAGTTCAGCTTGCAAAATTGATTATTTTACTTCCCAACTGTCTAGGCTTTTATTGAAATGGATAGGTTTGACAGAGCACCCTTGGCCTTGGCCACGGAGTCTAGCAGAGCCTGAAAACTAACACCCTGACTTCTGAGGGCACCAAGCCAAAGGTTTCCATTGGTCAGTCTGCCTCCCCACTCCATCCCGTTGATGAGGGCGGGATCAATGGGAAACTGGCCAGGTCGTCACCCTGACGCCTTCCATCCTCTGTGCAGAGAAAGGGAGCTTACGTTACCCCAACAGCAGGAAATGAAATTAGATTTCAGTGCACACATAAATGTCCAGCCACCCATCAAAATCACCCCTGCCAAGGGAATAAAATATCCTTGCCAAAAAAAAAGAAAAATCTGGGAATTGTTTCTCCAAGATAATTAACTGGTTCCACTCTGGCTAAATTGGAATTAGTGGGCGAGGGATCCTGACCTCAAAGTTTGGTGCCACATTTTCCATAAAAAACACCAGGTCAATGGTGCAGAATGACCTAAGGAACTGTGTGGTATTTATCAAAGACGCAGAGGTTGAAAAGGCTGATGCTTCCATGGTAAGATATGGGACATGCCCAAGAACCAGAGAGCGAATTGGACAGGTTTCACCTGCTTGAAAAGCCAACTTGGTGACCTGCTGTGCAGAATTTTAAGCCAGCGTGCCTTTCCCGTGAGGTTTGTTTGTGCACTTCTTTAGGAATGTCAGCTTGGTTTGGCCTGGTCTTTGAAACAAGCATACATTACTGGCAGGATTAGCCAAATTGCTACACTTGTGTAGTAGACAAAGGAACTCTCCTGTTTTTACTGAAGTCCTATTAGAAGTTTACTGAGGAAAAAATATGCCTTAGGGGAGAATATATGCATGTGTACACACAACACTCATATGAATGATTGCATTCTGATGCTATAAATATCACAGAATCTCCATTATCATTGTGTATATACTATATTCTTAGCATCATTGAAAAAAACAAATCAAAGGTATGAAGGAGCCTGTTGTTTGGGGACTGATTACTCCTGCCCTTTCTTTAGTCTGTTTTCCGTTTTTAGAGGACCTTCAGAACTGTTAATAGTTGAAAGGTGCCAGTCGCCTTCATCAACCCTCTAAATGCTGTCATGTTTTTTTTTTTACTTATAATGAATGCCTCTGGCCTGATCCCTCCTAATGATTTTGTTTGATTATTGCTTTTCTTCCCTGTGTTCTGGCAGAAAAGTGATGATTTTTAGTTTTGATCCTCTTGAAATTTTCTCCCTCCAACATATTAAAGAAAACTCTCTTCCCCAGCATCAAAGCAAATTTCTGTGTTGCATTAACAATAAACATAGGTAAGGAAACACTGTTCTCTTGCTCTTTTAATTCTCTTATAATGACTTGGAAAAATCACCAATTAACCCGTATGTTTTCTTCTAAAATTCCCACATTCCTGAGGGGACTGAATATTATATTTACTGAAGTCTTATATGCCAGTTTTACATCAATTCTATTTATAGTGGCAAAAACATGGAGATGTGTGTGCAACATAATATCTCCAAATACAGAGCACTGAGTAAATTACAGTGCATGTAATAGATGGAATATTATGTAGCCATTAAAATGATATAGATGAAGACTTTCTGATGATGTGGGGAAATGTTTATAATTCTAAAGCTAAATCGATACAAAGAACTACATATTTACCAACCCACAATACACACTATATACTTACTTGCATATTTGTGTAAACAGAAACATAAAAAGCATAACGTAAAACACTTCATCAAAAGTTTAATAGTGCTTATTTCTAAACTGAGAAATTATGAGTACTTTTTATTCATATGTTTCAATATTTTTTTTTAATTTTATTTTTTTGCGGTACGTGGGCCTCTCACTATTGTGGCCTCTCCCGTTGCAGAGCACAGGCTCCAGACGCGCAGGCCCAGCGGCCATGGCTCACGGGCCCAGCCGCTCCGCGGCATGTGGGATCTTCCCGGACCGGGGCACAAACCCGTGTCCCCTGCATCGGCAGGCGGACCCTCAACCACTGCGCCACCAGGGAAGCCCTCAATATTTTTTAAATGGCTATGCATTGAATTTCAAAATGAAAGAAACCAAAGCCATTTAAAAATAAAAAACATGTCTGAAGAAAAAGAATGCTAGGTGGTCCCTTTAGTCATCAAATTCACTGACCTTTTTTCCTAAACCCCAAGAGTTATTGTTATCCCAGTATCTACTGAAAATGAATCCAGATTCCCTAGATGCTGAAATGACTTGCTAGAATGAAACAGTGTCTTAGTAATGAGGTCAGTTCTGGACCAGGCCACAGACACTGACATCTGCTGTGAATAGTTTGGGATCTTCTGCTTCTGTCATTCAACCAGCCGTTTTATGTTTTGTGACCTGTGGCTTAACAGCTATTGTAAATATCTTCCTCCCTCTCCCTGAGAGATTTTTATTGGAAGCATTAAGAGCCCTACTGATATAGCTTACCTCATGACATTTCCCAAAGTCACAAGGAATATGACATGACATTTTACAGGGTTGTGATTTTGCAAACATTTCTATAAAACATCATGAAAGTTTCTCATTAAACTAGACCAATTTGACCAGGACAAATGTTGGTTTGGAAGATTTCTTCTTGCATCAAAACTAGGTGCTCCAACTTTCGATTCATTCATTTATTGTTTGCAGATCCTTTGCTAAACCATGGAGGTTAGCTCTGCCTCAGAAGCTAAATCCTTCAGATTTCTCATGACATTTGAGGAAAGACACTTACCTGTGCCAAGATGTACTTCCATTAAAGGGAAAAATAAGGAGAGATATGAAATACTTCAATCTAGAAAGTCTTTTAAAAACTTGAGAATTTGCTCAAAACATCTAGATTTACTAATAGTGAGGTTATTTGAACTGTAGATGGAGCATTGATGAAATCATGTAAGTTTACAACTAGGCATTTATCAAAGTGTACTGATAGGTATTCACAAACAAAAGTATGTGGTTAATAGCATTGGGTAACTACTGGGTTAAATGAAGATTTACACATTTATCCACTGCAGTATTTCTCAAAATTCTTTTTATTTATTTTTTATTTTTTAAAAAAATTTTATTGGATTATAGTTGATTTACAATGTTATGTTAGTTTCAGGTGTACAGCAAAGTGATTCAGTTATACATATACATATATTCATTCTTTTTCAGGTTCTTTTCTCATATAGGTTATCACAGAATATTGCCTAGAGTTCCCTGTGTTATATAGTAGGTCCTTGTTGGTTTTCTATCTTATATATAGTAGTGTGTGTATATTAATCCCAAGCTCCTGATTTATCCCTCCCCCCATGTTTCCCCTTTGGTAACCATAAGTTTGTTTTTAATATCTGTAAGTCTGTTCTGTTTTGTAAATAAGATCATTTGTACCATTTTTAAAAATTAGATTCCACACACGATTGACATCATATGATATTTGTCTTTCTCTGTCTGACTTACTTCACTTAGTATGGTAATCTCTGGGGTCTATCCATGTTGCTGCAAATGTCATTATTTTGTTCTTTTTTATAGTTGAGTAATATTCAATTGTGTGTATGTACCACATCTTCTTTATCCATTCTTCTGTCGATGGACATTTAGGTTGCTTCCATATCTTGGCTATTGTAAATAGTGCTACAATGAACATTAATTCATAAAAAAAGTTTGGTCTTCCAGGTCTTCTATGGCCTGTGATAGCAGTTGATGTTGTCTTCTTGTCTTCCTCCTCCTTTGGAAGCCACTTCTGACTCCTGATCCATAGGAGTGCAGACATGACCATGCCTGGACAATAACAGATTTGATGCAGTTTCTTCAACAGCAGTTAGTCCAAGGGGTGGGCCTATGAACCATGTCAACCAATCAGAGCCTTCTCTAGGATTCTATAGAAATGATGAGAGAAAGAAATATCCCCTTCCTCTCACTCCCTCCTTTGCAACCCCTTTCCTTGCTATATTTTTCTCCATAGCATTTACCAGCATTTAGTCTATTATGTTTCCTTGTTTATTTTGTTTATTGTCTGTCTCCCCTCAGTAACATATAAGCTCCACGAGGGCAGGAATTTATGTTTCTTCTGTTCACTGGTGTATCCAGTGTGTGACACATAGTATATGCTCAATAAATATTTGTTGTTGAATCTTAACTAGATCAGGAAGCATAGCGTGTGTGGTGTTCCTCAAGCTTATTTTGAAATAGAACCCTTTATCTATAAGGCAGTGGAAGGGTTAGTTCTCTGTGGAACGTACGTTGTGAAAGAAACACTGTGTTTATCACGATCCTAATAAAATATTAGTTTAAAAATGGGTATTTTTTAAATGAGGAAACTGAGACCCAGGGAGGTTAAGTAATTGACCCAAAATTCCACAGTGCACGTGAAGTTGTAGGCATTTGAGCCCTTGGTGCACCCACATCAATCCGTGCCACCGTGCAGAGAATGCCCACTACCAAATGCCAGGCTCACTGATGAGTCTGCCTCCTCTGGCACATTGTCTCACTGAAACATCAGTGTGCTCAGAGAGCTTGGGATGAAATCTCTCTTTTGCTCACAAAGCTGAGGATGTGACTTCTCCAGGGCTGCACAGCCATGCACCCAGATGGGACTTGGGCCGTTCCCCAGTTTGCATTTCTAGTGAAGGGAAAGACCGCCTCTAACTCCATGTTACCTCTTCCTCTTTTGAAAGGCCCCAGTTTCCCCCAACAGGTATAAAGTGTTTGCCTAATAAAGCAAAACATGCCCTGAAACTCTGTAAAGCAGGTGTTTCATGTTGCGCCTTCAGCATCCATTCGTCAGGTATTTGAGTGCCTGTTTTTTGCCAGGTGCTGTGTTAGGCACAAGAGATGCAAAACAGAAATGGTGTCACCTGTGTGGAATTTGAACTCTAGTGGGAGGAGACAAAGAACAATTACACACACAGGCTCTGATGGTTGTGCTATGTTCTGTAAAGAGGAAAACACAATAGAAGATTTCTAAGGGACTCAATTTTAGATGGACCTCTCTGAGAAGCTTTGCTGCTCTGCCCTTCAAAAATAGGTACGTGTTGGATGTCATGCTCTGAAAGAGAAAGAGAAGCTTCATTCATACTAACCTAGCCCTTTGGCCTTTTAGAAACCGACATTGCGATTGATTCTAGAGTTGAATTATTTCCTTTTTCCATTGAATAACTTGGCAGCATTATAGAGCCCTCCAAAAGGACCTGGCCTTACCACCAAACAGACTTTATGCTGAACTGGACCTCAGATTAGATGGAAAGTGCTGTCTTAGAGGCAGATGCCAAGTGCTTTATGCATGTAATAGCACTGTTCTTCATTATCCATTATTTATCAGCCTGGGGAGATTGAAGGAGAGAGAGAAAGACCCCTTCGCTTAATGTGAGGTCTTTATCTTTCAGCTTTTTGAGCTCAAATATGCCAAGAAAAGCTGCTGAATTGTCAGCGAGCACACATATCATTGGCCAGCCAGCTCTCAGTCTGAAATGCCCAGGACCTCAGAGATGAAGCCACATGAAAAGGTTCTTAGGGAGTTGGTGTTGGCAGGGAATTTAATTGTAGAGCCATGGGGAAGGGGTGAGTAGTGGGGTTTAGGACATTTTCCCTGTGGATTGTTCTAGTCCTTTTTCCATAAAAACAGCAGTTCCCAACCTTGGCACCACAGTGGTATCACTTGGAAAGTTAAAGGAAAATGCTGATGCCTGAATCCCACCCCTGGAGACTGTGATTTATGGGACCCAGGGAGAGGCAGGAGCGCGGGGATCTATCAGAGCTTCCCAGGTTATCCTAACGTCCTGTCACATTGAGAACCACCCCTCTCAAGGGAGGCATCGTCGTGACAGACAACTTAGGTATGGGGCAGAGGTCAAATATTTTAGCACTGTGTGTCAATGAATTCAGTCAGTCCACGGGCAGATCTTATTTAATCTGTTCTCGTGCCACCATTTTGACCATTTTAGACCAAGTGGTCCATTTAACTATATTTAAATCACAGAAACGGTAAGGTTTCCCAGGTTACTTACTTCATAGGTGGATTGTTCTAGGGAACAATCTAGGGAGGCAGGATGGCTAACCCAGTTTCAGGAGGAGGTGATAGAGCTGCCCCATGTTGAACTTGGGTTTAGCTGTGCAGAGCAGAAGCACGGCCAGAGGAAACGGAGTCGGGGACATGGGGAGGGCAGGACATTGATCTGTGCTGACTGTGAAGACGGTGAGAAACCTCCAGTGCAGAAGAAGTTCACAAAGCTTTTCACCAGGAATCGTTTTCCTTTTTCCTACTGTGTGCCCCATACATCTGATGTTGGAAAATTTTTCTTACAAAATGAATGCATTTTCATGTCAGAATATTTCATCAGAAGACTTTCTGTCTGCTGAGTGGAGTTTCTCTTCAGCAGGATAGAACCACTGATATAATTCCAACCCAAGGCAAGAACCTCAACTTTGAGTTTGAGCTCCCGCAGGTTTTTGAAAGAGTGCATGCTTTCTGCCAAGTTTCTCAGAAAATGGAAAGTGGAGGGTGGACCTGTGGATACATTCAGAGACCCCAGGGATTTAGGCCCCCCAGAAGGAGAGAAGGGAGCCAACAGATATGAATCATCATTAATGGGCCAGACACTTTGCTGAAAGATAGGTGTCACCATCCTCATTTCACAGGTCAGGAAATTCGGGCTGTGAGAGGTCAAGTTATTGGCTCACCGTCCCAAGGCAGTGAATGGAGCTGCAATTCAAATTGAGTCCTCCATCTCTCTATGCCGTTTCTCCTACATCTCGCCAACCCCTGCGGGAACTTCTGAATTTAGACTTTCATCAGCAAGAGAGAATGCTTCTTGGCCCCAAAGGAAGCCACTTTTATCGAGTCTTGAAGATTTCCTCCATCTGTCTCCCACAGTGATAGGCTGAGCTAATAGGCCCAATTAGGAAGCTCCTCCGGCTTCGACCCTGGATGCATTAGAGTATGTTGATCAAGAGAGAAGCTCTGACCTCAGCTAATCTGGAATTTAATACAGCTCCATCACTCACCAGTTGTGCTACCTTAGGCAACTCACTAAGCCCTCAGTCTCAGTTTCCATCATCTGTCAGGTGGGGGCAATGATAGTACCGATCACATAAGGATTTTGTGAGGATTGAATGAGATAATCATGTCAGAGACTTAGCACAGCAAGTAGTAAGTGCCCAGTAGATGTTAACAATTACCATTATCACAGTCCCCATTAGCCAGGGCCTGTGCCACTTTGCCTTATACCAGCAGGCAGGGAAACAGATCACCGACTGCCCCTCTGATCTTCCCTTGAGGCTAGGACTCGGCGGCTCGGCCTGAGCAGTGCCCCGCATCCACTGCTGTTGCCGCTTCTGCCTTCCTTCTAACTGTGTATTGATCCCATCTCCTTGTATCCCCAGCCTCCATTCATACGGAGGTAATGCAATTGCTTATTTCAGAGTGAGAGGGAAGAAAACTGACTCCTTCTCTTTGAAGAATAGCTGAAAACCCCTCAATTTTATACTCTGTTAATCAGGCCTGAAAGAAGTGACAGAAAGCCAATAGCCAGGCTTGGAAATCTGCAAGGAAAACACCCCGGGAAGGCTCATTGGTTTCTTGTGCATTAAGTGAGAGGCAAGTGGGTTCTGGAGAGCTTCAGGAGCTGCCATTTTGATCCCTGCCCAAACCAGAGTGAGGTAGGTGGAGGCAGGGGTCCCAGCTCAAACCCCAGGTCTCCACCTCATTGCTAGAGGACAGCTGGCTTATCATAGCCGCAGGTGACTGGAGCCTGTGTCCTGGGATGGCGTCTCTAGAGCCATGCCTACACACATTCACACCTTCGACTCGTACCCCAGCATCGGAATGAGTCCCAGAATGCCATGGTGGTTAGATTCTAATTAGGATACTGGGAGACCAAGTCAAGGTCACAAACATCCACTCTTGTAATTATAGGTTCTGTATAGTAGCAATATCTGCACTGCCCATTCCACGTATAAAATGCGGCCCTGTTTAATATCTCATTAGTAGAAACAGCAGTGCTGAGAGAGACCTGTCTTTTACTCACATAACTGTCACCCAGTTATTTTTATTTGATTTGATTTATGAAACAGGAATAATAATCACTATTTCACAGGACTGTTGTAAGGATCGAATGGAGACGTTTGTAATGTATAGTAGCTATTAAATTATATGTCTGTGGAGTCTGAACCCTGGAAAACCAACCTGCATTGAAATCTCACATTCCAAATAGTGGCAAAATCCAGATTTGAATCCAAGTCTTCAGAGTTCTGCTTTTCTAATCAGAGTTTGAAACGCCTGTTGGGATTTCTCAGAGCTAATTTGTATGTTGTTTCTACAAGGCAGCAGGGACAGGAGGGAAAGAAATGCCTTACAGAATGTCTCAGGGAGATGACAGTCTCAGGAGTCAACATGTCCTGATTTGAATCAGGTTTCATTTGGCACGAGTTGTGTGACCCTGGGCAACTGTGTTTTATCTGAGCCTCCATTTCCAAATATATAAAGTGGCACAGTAATATTTGCCTTGTAGGATTTTTGCAAGGTTTAAATGTGACAGTGTGTATAAAGATACACTTAGCGTTTGGCATGTGTAGAACAACAATGTGTCCAACTCAACAGTTGGGAGAAATAATGGGAAATGTTAAGTAGGGGGAGGCAGTGGAAAGGTGTAGGTGTGAGCTACCCTCAGAGAGAAGAAAGCAATAACCTGGAGTCATGTTGGTCGGTACAACCAAGTTCAGGTCTTCTTGAGCCCCATTCTCAACTGGAGGTGACGGTGAACGTCAGAAAGGAGGCAAGTTGCTTCCTGGTTGATCCAGGTCACACGGCTGCAAGGCAAGTCCTATGGTGATCTGACTCCTCAAGGCAAGGGCAGTCTTAGTGCCATGGGAAGAATTCTGAACCCCAGTCTCTTCATTGGTAAGGTAAGGGCAATCTCCATACCTACTGCAAGGGTTGAAGGAGATAATCCGTGTGGAGCAGATCAAGCTGACCTCAGTGCTAGTCTAGCATGTACCGGTAAACATATATTTTTACCTGCTCTGGGTATGTCCTCTGCTTACTGCAGACAGGTCTGCAACAGGCTCTGCTCAGGGAACGCTTGTCCTAGAGAGGAGGCAGACCTGACCGTGTGACTCACGAGGGGGGCGGTCAGCAAAGGGGCTGTGGAAGCACAGAGAGCGAGAGCCCTTCCCTGGGGGCCTTGTGTAGCATGAGGTCAGTGTTCATTTGCAAAGTATCTAAGAATAGGATCTTGTATTGGACCCAGGTTTGTTTCCAAGCACTGCCATTTAATAACCCTGGGGGTTTCTCCAACTCACTTTCTGTCTGAATATCAGTTTCCTTATCTGTAAAATGGGTTTATTCACAGTTACTTTTAGGACTTGGGCGAGGATTAAAGGAGATACAATATGCGGAGAGTGGCTAGCACACTGAGAACATGAGAGACTTGCTAGTTATGTGTTCATGTTAATATACATTGTTGTCTCCAGATAAAATGCACTATTCGAGAAGCTATTAAGTTTCCTATCCATGGGGCTATTTAAGCAGAGACTAGAGTGAAGTCATAGGGAAGATCCTTAATGATATTTCCCAATCCATTTTAGACCCCATACCATCTGAGAGTCATTGATTTTACCTGGGAAGGGGAACTGCTGCTCCCACACTCCCAGAAGGGATAGTTCTCATGTTGGTGAGCAAGGCGTGGCGAGATTAGCAGAGAATAGAGAGGGGAGATCTGCTGAAGCAGGGCTCAGGACCAGGAATCTTGTGAGTGGCTATAGTCCCGTAGAGGAGAATCACACATGCGTTAAAGAGAACATTCCTTAATGCTCACAGGTATGATTAGGAAGCATCGTTTAGAATCAACACTTTGAAGCTGGAACAAACCTTTGAGGAAACACAGGAGACTGGATAGGAGGAAAGTGGAGGCCACTTAGGGGTATGACAGTAGTCTAGTTAGGATGTCATAGTGGCCTAGAGTGGCAGTGGAAAAAGTAAAAACAATAGGAATGGATTGCTGTTAAGATAAAAAAATAATTAATTGGAAATCAGCCAGGGCTTGGGTTCATCTATGGTTTTTATTAGGTATGTAGCGTTGGGCGAGTCACTGTATCTCCATAAGCCTCAGATTCCTCATTTCAAAAATGGGATTAACAATGATACACGTGTCATGGGACTGCTGGGAGCCTTAGGAAATAACCCCAAGCTAATTATTTAACAACAGTAAACATCAACATTTATAATTCTGATTATACCTAATAGACCTAATATGGTATATATACATATATATTTGTTTATATATTTATATATCTATAGAAATAGTATTATGCTATATTACTGTATCTATAATTAGTATATACTGTATATATATATATAATACAGTAGTATACTATGGTATACCTAATATACCTAATATAAGTATACCTAATATAATATCATTAGATATAATGCATCAGGAATATAATAGTTGATAGTTTTATTTCTAAAACAGTTTGAACCAGAGAGGTTTGAAGTTATCCCTCAGAGGTGTACAGTTAACCAGACTGTACACCTAATTGGAAACTCCTAGTCCTAGTAACCAAAACATAGGGGCAAAAGGAATCTCTTGAGGCATCTAGAAAAGGAGATAAAGACATGTACCCTTGACTCATTAGATGTCAAAGAAAATCGAGTTAAGATCTGGAGGAAAGAGAGAGGGTAATTGGTGTGGGATTTAGATCTCCAGAAATCAAATAATAATCGCAACCCTATTGACAATGGAGGTCAAAGGAGTTTTCCCTGATAATCTCTAGTACCCTGAAATGGCAATGGGGGTGCAGAGGACCCTGTTACCTGGCTGCAGAGTCTTGCGTGGAGCAAGCTCATCTGGGCCACAGGAAATCCTTCAGCAATTTCAGAGAGTTCAAGGCTGCGCACCCAGGGGAACAGGGCTCTCTGAGCACGTGCAGAGCCCCTGCAGGGTCTTACCACTCATCAGTTCTTCGGGTGAAACATATTTAGTTGGCTCTTCTCAACTTTTCCATTCACTTTCCCTTAAGATTCAAAGAAGCTCCTGCATATTTCAAAGAATCATAGGTGTTGAAAGATAAAATCTGGCTTAACCTTCCCACTTTACAGAGAATAACATTTTTACAAAGCTTCACAGTTTACAAACCTCTTGACATATATAACATCTCAATTTTTTCTTATATGGCAAGTGTTATCAGGCAAGAAGGAGAGGAGGGACCTTGAATGATTCTGATGTGTGTCCCCGTTGCAGTGCCACCACTTTCAAGGTGTGTGCCCTCAGGCGAATTAATTCACCACTGCCACCCCCAACCCCGCCCCAACCTCAGCTTCCGTATCACTAGCCTCGGCAGTGGCTCTATGATGGAGAATGAAACAGATGTGCTTTTTCCCCACATGAAGCTTACAGTCCCAGGAGGGCAAAAGAGCCATAAATAAACAAATGCATACATATATACCTGTACATTGTCAGAGTACTAGAAAGATAATAACCAGGTTGCTATGTGGAGTGTAAAGGAGAAAGGATTTATACCGTTAAGGTCTCCCAGCATAGAGGGCAATATTAAGACTGAGACTTGAGGAAGGAAACAGAGCCTGCCAGGGAGTGCTGGATGATTCTGGCTGGCTGGTGGGCCTGGGGGAGATGGCCCTCCATGCAATCGTATCGAACAATCTCTAGCACCCTCCCTGACACGTGGGGCCTGCTGGATAAATGGGGGCTTGAATCTGGAATTTATTTTACAGCTGATCCAACTGAGACTCAGAATCAATTGAGAAAATTGTCCAGGTTTAATAGTTCATAGAGGGGTTGGAGAAAGGGTTCCAACCCAGTTCTTTTAAAGCCAAATCCTACCTTCTTGCCACTAGAGGCAGTTGCCTGGGGAAGTGTCACACAGATTGACAAAGGCAGAGTTGCAAAGCAAAGGGGCTGGGAGGACTGGGACCCCACCCCAGCTTCATTTTTCCAACTGCTGTCTCCCAGGGATTACCATTCCGCAAGGCAGCTCACCTTCTCAGAGCAGATACAACTCACCATCCCCCCTTTAAAATAAAGGCTTCTTTTTATTTCTGCTCTTTGCCTCTTTCAACCTAAAATGAATTTGACTTGACTAAGTCCAGGCTGCCCTGAAGGCCCCTGAGCTGGGTGTGGTTTGGGACCTGTGCAGGTATGTGAGAGAGGAAAGCAGTCCCGTGTGGACTGAGGAGGTCTCCAGGGTGCTGGGCCTGGGGGTCATGGGAATACGGGTGGGGGGAGCAGCCACCTAGCAGGTGTCCGGGTGCTGAGCACGGTGCTGACTCAACCAGAACGAAGTCGCTGCTAGAATGAAATATGTGTCTGTGATTTCACGAAGGCACCATAAACCAAACAACACCCAGTGGTATTATGGAGTCCCTTTAAATTTACAACCTGCTCTCTGTGGAGGGGTCCACCAGGTCAGGATGCAGGAAGGGAAAGAGTGAGGGGTGTGTGTGTGTGTGTGTGTGTGTTTTCTGAGAGGGGAGAGACAGTGAGGCATGGTAAAACCATGAGAAACATGAGGAACCAGAGAGAGAGGCAGGGGAAGAGAGAAAAAGAAAACTACACAGTGAGCAAGCGATGAAGAGAGAGAGAGAAAGAGACTGAAGAAGAAAAAGGTCTGAAACAAAGACAGAAGTAGAAACACAGAAAGAGGAGGGTGGAGAGAGTGAGTGAGACATTGTGAGAGATGCAGGCAGAGAGGCAGAGACTGAGAGAGAAAGAACACAGATAGATGGGGGGAATCCCCTAAAAGTACAGTTAAAGAGAAAATGAGGCAGAGAAAGAATGGGGGAAAGAAAACAGGAGTAAAAAGAAAGAAGGGCAGAGAGCACCCCAGAGAGAAACAGAGAAACTTAGTAACAGAAACAAAATTACAGGCAAAGATGCAGAGACTGAGGCAGAGACAAAGAGACTGGGATGGAAGGAAAGGAGCAGGGGCAGAGAGGGAGAGGGGAGAGAGAGACGAACAGAAAAGTCAGAGACAAAGAGAGGCCGGCAGATGCAGGGAGAGAGAGATACACACTCAGAGAGACCCCAGATCACCCCTGCATGACCGGGGAACCAGGGATGACAGCAGGTGCTCCGGGTGGGCAGCCACTGAGACCCTGCGTTCTCGGGGCTAGGAATAGCCCAATGTGGGTTTGCAGTAACAGGATTCATTTAATGAAAAATCTCCAACTCTTAAATGGTATCTGCTCAAAGGGCCTCTTTTGCTTTCTTGGAAATGGAAGTGGGAGTTACTTAATATTGCTTTTCTGAGAAACAGGTATATATGTCAAAAAATGTCCCTTTCTGGTCTCTAAAAGAAAACCCCAAACACTTCCAACCTCAGATGGTGTTTTTTTATTACAACTTGCTACTCTCTGAGTGGGTGTGTTCCTAATGTCAGCAGTAATCCTTTTCCCGTGAGATGTTTGGATAACCCTCACCGCCAGGGAAATACAATTTCTTGGTCTGTGAATTGTTTACATCCTCATCAGAATATATCTCTAATGACACCCCGGGAGATGATTTTCGAAAGAACTTTCCAGTTTGCAGAGTTTCAAAAAATCCCCTTCTACACTTTCCACAGTCAGTAGGAGGGACAAAATAGCACTGAATCGGCAGCATTTAGCTTACATCATTTATGCTTTGTTTAATAGTTGCAATAATATTGACTTTTAAAAAAAAATTTATTTGGCTGTGTCAGGTCTTAATTGTAGCACACGGGATCTTCGTTGTGGCATGCGGGCTCTTAGCTGCAGCATGTGTGATCTAGTTCCCTGACCAGGGATTGAACCCGGGCCCCCTGCATTGGGAGTGGAGTCTTAACCGATGGTCCACCAGGGAAGTCCCTAATATTGACTACTTATTGAATTCCGGTGCTGGCTAGGTGCTTTACAAACAGTATCCAATTTAATTCTTCTCATAGCCCTGCAGAGGGTATTGTCCCCATTTCATAGGTAAGGAGACTGAGGATCAGAAAGGTTAAATAACTTGCTTGAGGCTATGTCATTAATCATAATAACATCCCTAATTTGTGCAGTACGTTATACCTAGCATATATTGTGCATGAGTTTGTTCCCTAGATCATCTCATGTACATTTCATAATAACCTTTTGTGAGAGCTCTGAGAATTAAGGTAAATTTCCCCAAGACCAATTAGCAAATAATTGGCAGATCCGGAACGCAAACCATGTCTAACTCCAAAGCCTGTCCCTCAGTCAGGATGGTTATCTCTCTTTGCTCTTGTCGGACATCTCAACATCTCTCAGGCTTGAGCCACTGGGATATTTCCCCACAATATATAAGTTCCGTTAGAGCTAGGACCTGTGTTTCCAGTACAGGTATGGATGACTGACATTTGGTAGAGGATCGATAAACAGGTGCTGAATCATTGAGTCTCAATGAACCCAGCACCTCTCATGCTTGGCACACGGTCAGTACTTCTTGCCTGTCAGCCCACCATCCTTCAGCAGAATCCCTGTGCTTTGAAGCTCAGTGGTCCTCAGTGTGCTGACATCTGCAATATTTTTTTACTGTTCGAGGAAAACAAAGAATTTCAAAGTCCAGCACATTTACCCTAAAGATTCAAATCGAGTGCCTTTCTGGAGCAATGGCCGAGACAGGGGCTCTTAGGAAAACCCTCACTTGAGTAACACTTGATTTGAAAAAGTGGCCCTGTGCGTCCTCATCCATTCCTTTGGCCTGCTCAGATTTCAGCATCATTTTTAAGCTTCAGACTGAAAGAAAAGACTGTGATTCATGTTCACCACTGCATAAAGGAGGCAGGGATACAACTGTTGCTTTCATTAGAAGGCTGCTCTGATCAAGCCCGATTTCCACTTCGACCTCGTTCTGACTTTAATTTGCAGGGCAAAAGCAAATCTAATTTAGTTACACGGGGACTTTTGCAAACTGGTACCTAAGAACTTGATGGTGAATTTTGGTTCATATTAAATAAGAACACTGAGCCTATAGGCTCCAGGAACAAAGTGTGATGAAGTAAACTCCTTGAGCCACGGCTGCTTTCTCCTGAGTCTCTGATTCTATTTCTACCCTAGCTGGATGCCAGATTCAAGTTGTCCTCTATTTATAATAAAGCATAAGTTCAGCAAGGAATAGAGTTATTGATTAATATTTCCACACAGTGGTGGTTCTTGGATCTATGCCTTCTCGATAAGAGGCCTCTGCAGACAGGCGGCTACAGCTCCCCCCTCCAGCTCTTTTAGCCACATGCGTCATAGCAAACCAGCCAAAGGCTTGACCTGACCCAGCCAGGAGCTGTCCTTGGCTCTTCTGTCTCCCATACATTGCCCGATATGGACGGTGATGAGGCTTTCCCATGTTCCACCTAAGTTTCCTTGGACAGCATCCTTTTTCTCATTTCCCACCACCCCGGCTCTATCATATCTCTTGGAAGATTGACATATGTCTCCTAACTGGTCACCTGTACTTAGAGTCTCCAACACCAGGTCCATGGAGAAGTGGATTCTTCCAGTAACTGAGACTGCAGGCATCCTATGGTGTGATGAATCAGTAGTAACTACCAGTTATTAGCATTTACTCTGTGCCAGGCCCTTTACTTAGTGTGCTGCATATATTACCTCATTTAATAATTACAAAACTCTGTGGGAAGGTGCTTCCATTATCTTGGTTTTACAAATGAGAGAATTAAGCCTTGGAGAGGTTGAGTAAATTGCCTAACATCAATGAGTTAGTACTTGGTAGCCTGAAGATTCAACCTTGGTTAGGTATCCAAGACACTTGACCACTCTCCTGTTGTGCCTCGCCATACTTTTGAGTTAAATCAGCCCGGTCTAGAAGCCCAGCTCTAAAAGATATTGACTCTATGACCAGTGCAAACAATATCAGCTTCTGAGCCTTAGTTTCCTAATTTATAAAATGGGCATTATCGTGTTTACTTGGGGAATTATTTTCTAGAATTAGATGAGCTAACGGCTGTGAAGCCCATAGCCCTAGCTCATGCACCTAACATGGCTAAAAAAAAGGAAATCATTGGAGATACTTTACCTCTCCGCTAAAAGGAAGATTTGACTTCAACTTATCAGGTAGAGAAAAGATCATTTCTTAAATATCGATATGCATTACACATTATCATATACATGCAGAACGGTTCTGTATGGGGGTAAATGCTGCATTCATCAAAGGAAATTGGGATTTAAAGCCACATTTCTTGACTCTTTGCTCTTCTCCCCACAAAATATGACCTTTCTACATTAAAAAGAAAAATCACCAACAAAAGCAGTCTATGAAAAAGATCTCTTTCTACCATCTCTCCAATCATCCCATTTATCCTAATGCCTCAGCTCAAATTTTCCTGTCCACTGCTTACAATGCAACGTAACCAGCCCTCTTTGTTCTAACACCGCATCTGGATGTTGGGGTTTCTTTTGGGCAATTTGAAGATGGCACATGATGATGGAATGTTCAATCACACACTGAACTGCCCTCCTGCAGTGAAATATACCACCCAGTGCTTAACTGCTTCCCTGCTGGTGTTTACTGAGGAAGCATTATTACCTCAGGTACAGAACAAGCAATAGAAGGCAGGCTGCAAAGAGTAAGGTTTCCTGATGCCTCAGGGAGCAGCGTGATCAGCTGACTTTTTGATGGGTTGTTTTGTGCATCAATTAACAGGGTCCCTATAAACCCCTTCAACCCAGAGCAATCAGCCAGCTGTTGTAGTGGAAAGAAAGGCGAGGACAATATGGGCTCCTGGCTCCCTTGGATCAGGTCCATCTTCCCCTTCAGAGAACTGGAAATGAGTGCTGGGGGAAAAGGGGAGGGAGACCCAGATATGAGACCTGTTGCCTCACAGAATTCCTGGCAAGGGAGTATGACTGCAGCCACCCTGAATGCCACCAGCAGCCAAGAGGCCTTGAGCCTCTTAATTCTGACCTTCTTGGCCTTGCATCTGTTCTCCCAAATCTCCCATCTGTTCACTTGTGAGACCCTCAATCTGCTATTCCTCCCCAAAGGATGACACTCAGCAGTCCCCCTGAAGCTGAGCAGACCATTCTAGCAGAGACTGTGTATGCATGCATTTACTTGTGGTTTATTCATTTGTTCACCCATTCATTTATCTGCAGTGAGTGTGTTGTTCTTGTGGGGAAAAGGTCATCACCAGGGGTGAAGCCCTCATTAGAGCTCTTAATATTGTAGGCTACCTGTGAACAGTCAGGTAACAACCAAATGGGCAAGAATTTTCAGTCATCTCAGGCCCTCTTAAGAACAGATTATCAGGTCAGCATACAGAGGCAGCCAGCCCCCTTCCCAAAGAGATTGGTAAGCCCAAGGAAAAATGAGGCACCAGGACCCCAGTGTGTCATGGGCACTGTCCTTGGTGCTGGGGATGCAGTGATGAACTCATCACATTCCTGTCCTCAAGCAGTTCACCGTCCAACCCATGCTGCTCTGTGAACAATGGTGTCTGCAGGAAGGAGGAAGAGACTAGATCCTTGTAGACACTCTTCATACGTCAGTGCACTTAGCCCCCCCATATCAAATCAGCTTTTGAATGTGGAAGAGGAGTGAAGTGGTAGGACCCAGAAAAGACAGCATGGAGGGACTGACCCAGGGGCCAAGTACAGACGTGTCTCCTCAGAGCAGAAGGTTACTTCCACCAACATGAAAATGACAAAGTAAGGGGTGGGGGCACCCTGGGCAATGAAATCTTGGAAAATCGGGTTGGGTGAGGAGGACATGGATGTGGAGCGCAGGGGCACATCTTGAAACAGGAAAAAGGAAGCCAGATGAGGACTAGATAGAGGAAGATCAGACCTCGGACAGGAGTGAATCTCCTATCATTTGATAAGTGTTACCTCTTCTTATCTAAATCTGAATAAAGTAGAGAGGAAGTAAGTGGTATTTTTTAAAATATTTATTTATTTATTTAATTTATTTTTGGTTGCCTTGGGTCTTTGTTGCTGCGCTCAGGCTTTCTCTAGTTGTGGCGAGTGGGGGCTACTCTTTGTTGTGGTGTGCAGGCTTCTCACTGTGGTGACTTCTCTTGTTGCGGAGCGCGGGCTCTAGGCATGCAGGCTTCGGTAGTTGCAGCACGTGGGCTCAGTAGTTGTGGTGCATGGACTTAGTTGCTCCGTGGCATGTGGGAGCTTCCCGGACCAGGGCTTGAACCCGTGGTCCCTGCATTGGCAGGCGGATTCTTAACCACTGCACCACCAGGAGAGCCTGAAGTAAGTGTTTTATTGGGGGCTGGATTGGCTTGGAAGTCTGAAGCCATAGAATGAGGGGCAACGATAGGCCCTATTCATGGTGGTCCATGATGCATGGTGACCTCAGGCTCTACCAGTCCATTCCACCATCCAGGGGCTCCAGGGCAAGGTCTCAGGCATGCATGTAAGGGCAAGTAGCAAGATAGATGGCAGTGTCATAACTGCAGACAATTGGGAATAGGGTCCCAGGCAGAAATTTGGCTTTGACATATAAGGTCAAGATACATAGGGTCTTAGTGAGAGGCTAAGATTTGGACAGGTCTGAATAGGAACAGACTGCTAAGAGGGGAAACAGAGGCAGAAGGCTAGAGCTGATGCTGTCTCAGAGGAGCAAGGGTAAAGACAAGGATTTGATGCCCAGAGTTTTTCCAAGGCCTTGGAAGGCTGGGGCCCATGGCACCAAGACATGTGCTGGTGTGGCTGGGACAGTGGGACAATGGGTCTGATTAGGGTTATATCAAAAGAAGAGCAGATTTGAGGCCTCAGGTCAATATCATCAGTGGTGGCAGTTGAGGGGGCCCAACAGGGACATGGTAGAAAGAAGGCCAGCATGAGAGACTGCAGTCATACTTTCCTGGTGTCTCAATGTTGAAATAAGTGGAAGTCTTGAAGTGGGCAGCAAAGATGACTGTGGGAGAAGGAGCAAACACAGGCTTTGACGTCAGTCAGACGTGGGTTTGATTTCCACCTTTCATGATGCTGATGATGATGGTGATGATGGTGGCAGTGAGGTCTTTCTCATTGGTTACTGTGAGGGTTAAGTGAGATAATGAATGACAAATCCTTTGAGCGTGGTAAGCAGTCAATACATGTCAGCTGTGACTACGAAGAAGACCTGAGCTCTTCCCTGTATCAACCACATTCCTACCTCTTCACATGACAGCTGTCGTCCAGCATTTCAGTTCTAAGCCCCAACTTCCTCTAAAATCACCACCACCACCACAATGACAACAATGAAAATGGTAGCTGACACTTATAGAGTGCTTATGATATGTCGGTCATTCTGACGGCTCTTAAAAAATACCGTCTCATTAAATTCTCAGAAACAGTCCTATGAGGCAGGTATTATCTCTATTTTATGGGTTTGGAAATCCAAGGAACAGAGAGGTTCATTGACTTGTCCCAAGTCACAGATCTAGCTCCTCACCATGTCTGTGGCTTCCTCTGAGAAAGTTTTGTCCTCCAGGCTGTCACTGTTTGAGGCCCCAAATAGCCCCTCTGCGTGGCCCCAGCAAGTTGCAGGATCCAGTTTGATGGCTCTGCTTTCAGAACGGGGTGGAGGGCCTTGTTCGGGAAGGCTGCATAAACCTCACCCTTACAATCAGCCGGAGCCTCTACTCTAAAGCCGTAACTCTGCATTCGTCAGGCTGAAGCCTCCGAGTGGTATTAGAGAAAGCACTGGGGATAATTCCTTCCAGGAAAGGGCTCTTTGCTCTATGATTCATTAAGACTCCCCTCTCAGGGCTGCCTCTTGCTGAGGTGCACAGCGGCTCATTTTCACAGCCAGCGGGAGCATATTTCTTTGTCCTCCAACCGTAGGGGGTTCCAGTGAAGACTTTTGATTTCCATTTTCCCCTCTAAGAGGAAGACTCAGAAGCAAAGTTCTCATTAAATATTTATTGCCTTCTCCCCACCCCTTCCTCAGTGTGTTAGAACCCAACAAACCTCCTTAATCACAGGGCAGTCAAACCCTTAAGAGCT
Organism: Physeter macrocephalus; assembly: GCF_002837175.3. Lineage (NCBI taxonomy): Eukaryota > Metazoa > Chordata > Mammalia > Artiodactyla > Physeteridae > Physeter > Physeter macrocephalus. Next base: position 35,746,138 of record NC_041230.1, read on the forward strand.
GGAAGTGCTGAGTGGGAAGGAGGTGCCAGACATACAGCGGATCAGGGTGGAAGACCAGGAGGTTTCCCCTAGAGTGGGAGGGGGTCACACACTGGCCTGGTGACCACGAATGTGGCTTGGAATCAAGCAGACGGCAAATTTGGGGGAAAAGAACAAACTTGTCCTTCTGTGACTGGAGCTCACCAACACCATGTTGACGCTTAAACCCATCTCTCCCCGTCCTCTCAAATTGTTCCCCGCAAGTCAAATGCAGATCTTATTCTCTGGTTCTGCTTGATCACATCTCTCGTGGGGTTTTCCAGATTTCAGTTATTGAGTGTCCCAGACAGTCCGACCAGAGTCTCTCCCATATTAGGTGCTGGGAACTCAATGACCCATGTACTTCTGCTACATTGTGACTATGACAGAAACAATATCACCAGCCTACAGGAATGCTCTGAAGGCTGCTCCCTCCTGGAAGGAATGGGAATGACCACTCTCTCCACCTTGGACATTTTAGCTCTGGACCTTTGAGATCTACACTTTATTTTAGCCTTTTTGGTTGTGATGGGCTGTGTAAAAGCCTGGTCTTTGAATTATTTGATTCCAGCTTCCCAGTCAAGCCTAAGACCTGGATCCTCTTGACCTCCCACAATTTCAGGGTACAGACTTCTTCCAGTCAGCCTTGCTGAATTCCTCCAACGTGGCTGTACATGAAGAGAAATGAGATGTGAGCCCAAGCTGGTCTGGAAAGAGACTGGGTTTTGCTGAGGGGGCTGGAGGCCTAGAGCCGTATCCCCAAGTTGAGGGGGCAGTGCCTAGACCAGGAAGCCCACTCCCTTGACGGAGATCTTCACCATCTCTTATTCTTCCTCGGCTGAGACTGGATCCTAGTCCCCAGTGCCTCATCTCTCCTTCGAGCCCCCGCCAGGAGCGGACTGGTCCGCACCTGCTGCTGACAGCTGTCACTCCCCCAGCCTCTCCGGACACGTTTCGCCCACACACTCTGGCATTAGACTGATGAAACTGACTTCCAGGATCATGTTTTAGTTTGGGGTAGTGGAGTTTAATGTTCTTTTTAGCTCTAAAGATGAATTATTTTCACCTTAACAAAAGCCTGTCAAGAATCTTCATGGTAGATGGAGAAATGGAAAACTCAGAGAGGCTAATGTTTTTACCCACTGAAATCACCAGTCAATACAAACCTGGAAATGGACTCAAGCCTTCTGCAGCCCAGCAAAGGCTTTTAAAAATTATTTTATTGATATTTTGTGTTTCTCTTCCACTTCCTGTGTTTCGGTCTCCTATCAACACTGTTGGAAAGAGTGTCTAGGAGAAGCTGTTTAAAGCTGTGAGGGCCATCATCATGACAGTGTGGCCTTGGTCAGATGGGGCTGGAGAGGGCTCAGAGGAAAGAAGAAACCTGGGCAACGATCTATCAGTTGCCCTGGACTCAGGGCCGCTAGAGCTCCAGTGATTGAGGAATCACTGGAAAAGCATCACTAGGCAAAGCCACTTTAATGTTAAATAAATACATTTTGCAGGTCAAATTCTCACCTGTGACATCTCTCATTCTGTGTATGTGTTTTTAAACTAGTCTCGACCATAACTAGGCAAATGAAGGCTGCATAGCTCTAGCAGTTGGTATCTAGCACTAACATTTGCAGTCCTGGAATTTGAAGCAGCGGCAACAAGAAGAGCAGCAGAGAACATCACCAAAGGGCCTCTTTAATGTGGGCAGCACTGGCCGGGAGGCCCTACTGTGTTCCAGTCTGATACATCACGCCAGACTAGATGTGTAGACTGGCAAAAGTCTGCCCCAAAGGGTTGGGTAATGAGCACCTTGGTAGGCTGCTGGGGCCATCCCGTTCCACATGGTGCTCACGCAGGCTTAGGAATAAAGGATGGAGCGATGCTTATAATCTTTAACGGCTAACTCTTATTTCAAAGGGTTATGTGAAGGGATGATAATACTCTTAAACCAAAACTCTTAAACCAAGAGAAAATAACAATAAACAGTGTAACTACATCTTAGGAGGCCAGCGAAGATTCTCTCTTTACCAAGACGGTTAGACAAAAAGACAGAATCACACTAGATCTATCACAGGCTCACTGTGCGCCCTTGAGGAACTCACTTTCTTATTTTGGAGCCCTTTTCCACCTCTGAATAATGTGGAGCCTTTAATAATAGTGTGCTCTCGGCCCTTCCGATTCTAAAATTCTATCAGTTTGTGAGCGTATAGGCTAACCTGTGTTGACAAGTATGGTCAAGTTTTCTGTCCTTGGACTATCTTCTTAGTTACTCTGAGTTATGCAGCTAGTGAGGTTTTCCAGATTGCGCTGAAAATGGAAGTTCCCACCGTCAGCATCACTGAGTCAAGACACCAGAAACTGGAAAGCTCCTGAAACTTGAATAGTGCTAGAAGCTATTTCGGAAGAGACCCATTTAGTGGTATCCCTGAGGCAGACCTGGGGCTCCCCAGGGACTGACTCCGTTCTTAACCAGGCTAGCTGCCTGAAAATGCCTGGCTCTTGCCAAAGACGTAAGGAAAATACTGGGCTTCCCTTTGAGACTCTTTCTTCAGGTCAAGATGAGTCCATAAAGGAAGACATTCTGAATTAGCTTCTGAGCAGGTGAAAGAATTTCTATATTTTTAAAGAAAACTTTCTGATTATAAAAAAGACACGAAAAATTCAAAATATTACATTTCCAATAATTGCAGTATATATAGTACCTTTTCTGGGTGCACAGAATCTTCAGTACTGACCACTCTGCAGTGTAGATAACAGACGTAAGTAGCTGTAAGTTCCCATACAACTATTGATCTTTTTTATAAGTCTATTTATTTTATTTGTTTTTATTTTTGGCTGTGTTGAGTCTTCGTTGCTGCGCGCGGGCTTTCTCTAGTTGCGGCGAGCGGGGGCTGCTCTTCGCTGCGGTGTGCGGGCTTCTCACTGCGGTGGCTTCTCTTGCTGTGGAGCATGGACTCTAGGCACGCGGGCTTCAGTAGATGCGGCACGCGGGCTCAGTAGTTGTGGCACCTGGGCTTCGTTGCTCCCTGGCATGTGGGATCTTCCTGGTCCAGGGATCGAACCCATGTCTCCTGCATTGGCAGGTGGATTCTTTTTTTTTTTTCTATTTCTATTGATTGATTGATTGATTGATTGGCTGTGTTGGGTCTTCGTTTCTGTGCGAGGGCTTTCTCTAGTTGCGGCGAGCGGGGGCCACTCTTCATCGCGGTGTGCGGGCTTCTCACTGCGGTGGCTTCTCTTGCTGTGGAGCATGGACTCTAGGCACGCGGGCTTCAGTAGATGCGGCACGCGGGCTCAGTAGTTGTGGCACCTGGGCTTCGTTGCTCCCTGGCATGTGGGATCTTCCTGGTCCAGGGATCGAACCCATGTCTCCTGCATTGGCAGGTGGATTCTTTTTTTTTTTTCTATTTCTATTGATTGATTGATTGATTGATTGGCTGTGTTGGGTCTTCGTTTCTGTGCGAGGGCTTTCTCTAGTTGCGGCGAGCGGGGGCTGCTCTTCGCTGCGGTGTGCGGGCTTCTCACTGCGGTGGCTTCTCTTGCTGTGGAGCGGCCTCCCTTGTTGCGGAGCGCAGGCTCCAGACACGCAGGCTCAGCAGTTGTGGCTCACAGGCCCAGTTGCTCCGCGGCATGTGGGATCTTCCCAGACCAGGGCTCGAACCCGTGTCCCCTGCACTGGCAGGCAGACTGTCAACCACTGCGCCACCAGGGAAGCCCGGCAGGTGGATTCTTAACCACTGAACCACCAGGGAAGTCCAGCTATGAAGGTATTTTTTTAGATGAGATTAACATTTAAATCAGTAGACCTTTGAGTAAAGCAGATTGCCCTCTGTAATGTGGGTGGGCCTCATCTGATCAGTTGAAGGCTTTAAGAGAAAAGACTGAGGTCCCCTGAGGAAGAGGTAATTCTTCCTCCAGACTACCTTTGAACTTAAGCTGCAATATCAACTCTTTCCTGGGTCTCCAACCTGTCAGCCTGCCGTTCAGATTTCAGAATTGCCAGCCCTCACAATCTCGTGAGTCAGTTCCTTTACATACATCTCTTTATCTCACATGTCCTATTAGTTGTTTCTCTGAAAAACCCTAATACATGCCCATGCTCCAGGAAGAGGCTTTTCATTTTGTTATTTATTCCTGACCTCTATGACTGTCTCAGACTTCCATACTGCGCTCTGTTAAAATACTTCTACCTCCCCGGCATAGCAATAATGCAGGCATTTATATGACTATTGACAAATGCCTTCCTCCTCCACTGGGACATATTTTCAGCTTACCATAGTAGATGCTCACTAAATATTTACCTTGTGAATGAAAGAACCCTGTATGAGTTATGCTGTGTGTCTTGGGGGGAATAAACACTGAGAAACACTGATCTATTCCATGTCTTTTATTTCATGGATGGGGAAATTGAGGTCCATCAACTCAAGAGTGTGCTGAGACTTTATCCATTGGTTTTGCAATTATATCCAATTATTACTTTTGTTTTGTGATTTTTTTTTTGAAAAATACACAGTGCCTTAGATAATCAATAGTTGTCAATCTTAACTGCTAAGCAGTGTGAAAAATATAATTATCCATACTCATTCAAAATCACTGTCTTATCTGCATTCTCTCTTCTAGTTAAAAAAAAATTAGAGTGTGGTCTACAAAGGAAAAGAGAAAAGAAGCCTGATTAGTAATTTTTTTCTAGACTCAATCCATGGAATACATATGAGCTTAAAAATCTATGTGATTGTCTCTTTGTTTGTGTTTGAAAAATGAATGCAGAAGTCTATTGCCCACTTACCCATAATATATACTCCTCCCTTCACCCAGGCATTAAAACCAGTAATTACAGGATACCTACTATGCGGCAGGTGCTTTACCTGGCACCGAGTGGGAAAGGGCAGAAATGAATTAAGCAGTTGTCACCTCCAAGTTGCTTATAATCTCTTGAAAGTGGTAATATGTGTGTGTTAAAGATGACATGTAGCACGTTCCAATTAGGAATCCAAGTTGTGTAGAGAAGAGGAAATTCACTTCTTGCTGGGTGATTCGGAAAGGCGTGGTGCAGGAGAAGGGTGTGGAATTAGGCTTTGAAAGATGAATGGGGTTTTGAAATGCAGATATGGAAGAGGCTATTGTTGAAACACAGAACAGCAACGATAGATAACAAGGACCACAAGAACACTAGATCTGATCAGGTTTTGTTTTATAGCCTGGAGTATAGAGGAATTCTTTCCTTTCCTTATTCATTCATTTATCCATTCATTCATACAATGTATATCTGTTGAGTGCTCCCTCTGTGCTGGTCACTGAATTAGGTCCTGATCACAAACAGAGGGAATCACAATTTTTATGGTCCCTGCTTCTGGAAGTTTCCAGTCTGCTGGGCAAGATGGACTTCAGTATTTTACCCTCCTACTTGTACAATTACAGGCTGAGGTGAGGGCTGTGGAGTAAGGAAACAAGCTCTTTGAGGGCAGATGACAAAGGAACTTGATTTGGTGGCGTCCATAGGGGTAGAGGCCCTGAGATGAGAGTTAGCAGGGTAAGGAGTTTTAAGTGGGGAAGGATGGGTGGAAATGTGGAACGATGATTGAACCAGAAGAAAAAGGGTATGCAAAGGCCCTGTGGGGAGAGAGGTGATCAAACAATAGCCATTACCTACCTCATTTATCTCAGGGATTTTTTTAAAGGCCAGTCGGTCATTTTAGTGCCACCAAAACTGGTTTTTTCCCCAAAAAGCAGTGGCTTCCCCAACTGGCTGCAGATTAGAATCACAGTAAGGGGTGTGTGTGTCCCTTCTAAAGCTACCAACTCGTGACTTCGCTCCCAGTGATTCTGATTTAATTGTTCTTAAATGTGACCCAGGTATTGGTATATTTTAAAATCCTCCCAGGGGCTTCCAGTGAGCAGCTGGGCTTGAGAACCACTAGCCACTAGGTGATCAGATCACCCAGTTCTTGAATAGTTTAGCTGCTCAGGATCTTGAAAGTGTAGAGGTTGCCAACAGTCAGTCTTGTTAAAACTTACCAGTTGGATCCTATTTTGTACTTCCTGACTTACCAGGAGGACTTGGTTATTATTCTGAAGTTAAACCTCCAGAAGTTGGCTATCAACAAATAAGCAATCATGACAGGATTCACCTCTCTGACCTCCCTAGAAAGAGTGAGTCACTTCCTTTTCTGTTCCCAACAGTGCTTGGGGTATCATTCTAGGCATTTCTGCCTTTTAATTGCTCTCTCTCTCTCTCTCTCTCTCTCTCTCTCTCTCTCTCTCTCTCTCTTCACCTTCCCTCCCTCCCCCTTATATGCGGACCTGTCAGCCCTTTAGCAATTAGAGTCCTTCTTGGTCCTTCTCCATCTCCCTCATATCTCTTTCTAGAGCTCAGCACCAATTTCAGCACTTAGTTGGTATTCAGTAACTGTTAGAAAGAGAGAGATTTTGTTGAAATCTGGGAATTACTATTTTTCAACCCCTAGAGCACATATTCAAAGCAAGCCATTGCTAGACTGGGAGGTGCAGAGTTAGTCAAAGGCAGGCCTGGACCCACAGTCTGACTCTACCCCTCACTATCTGGGGAAGGGGGGACTTTATCACTACTTATCTGCTTGGAGCCTCAGTCTCCTCATCTGTTAAATGGGGACAATCAAACTTAACTTTAGGAGAAACTGGGGGATTTAAAAAGGCTATGTTTGTAAATCACTCTCTACAGACCTGGCAGTTAGTAGAGCCTATCAAATGGGTAGGGAGAACTGTTAATAAAAATAGCCATTAATGGGCTTCCCTGGTGGCGCAGTGGTTGAGAGTCCGCCTGCCGATGCAGGGGACACGGGTTCGTGC
>NC_041230.1:35753073-35765980 GCF_002837175.3 Physeter macrocephalus
GATCCCACATGCCGCGGAGCGGCTGGGCCCGTGAGCCATGGCCGCTGAGCCTGCGCCTCCGGAGCCTGTGCTCCGCAACGGGAGAGGCCGCAGCAGTGAGAGGCCCGCGTACCGCAAAAACAAAACAAAACAAACAAAAAAAATAGCCATTACTAAACCCAGGAGGAGCCACACTGATCCAAGTTGTGAATCCCCCCAATTCTAGCCTGGATCTCCCTCCAGGAAACTTAGACTGTCCAGCTCCAGGTTTAGTGTCCCTCCTTCATACACTGTGCTTTTGTGTATTCATCTGTCTGCCCTCCTTCCCAGACTGTAAACACTGGAGTGCAGGCACCCTGTCTGTCTTGTTTCCCCCTGGGTCCCCAGCTCCAATATAGAGCCTGACCCATCCTAAATACTCAGTCCTAAACTTGTGGCATCACCACCACTCTGACTGATAGAAAAGGGCCTGATGCCCACTTGAAAATCTTCACCCCTGAGATGAATGGTTATTGGTGAGTCACCTGAACCTCAGTTTCCCATGTGGACCATGTAGAGTTGAGTTGGATCATCTCGGTGGATCCTCCACCTAGCCTCTGAGTCAAGGCGATTCAAGAACTATTCTTTCTATACCTGATAACATGGATCAGGCCCACAGAAGAGATGTGAAAGATAAATTATTTCCGGCTCCAGCTACTAGACCAGGGTTTGTTTTTATGAAATTAATTTGAGCTCATCAGTTTATTCACTTACACATTCATATATTCATTCATGCAGTATTTATTGAGAATCTGCAAGTAATGTTTATTTTACTACATCTTGTAAATACAAAGAGGAATACAAGATAGTCCCTGCTCTCCAAAAGGCAGCAGTTTATAGAGGAAGACAGAAACATGAACCTGCAACTCTACTGTAATATGGGGTGTGTTCTGAGATAGATATTCCCGAGGGATAATGATTGCCCTCAAGAGAGGAACTAAATTATTCTCATTGGAATGATGGGGGTGTTATGGATCATGGAATATGGAGGACTTCCCAGATAAGGTACCATATTGAATCAATCTTGGAGAATGAATAGATATTCTCAAATTAAAAAAGGAAGGAGAGAGGAAGTGTCGGAAGGAAGCATATCCAATACCCCAGAGCTAAGAAATAGCATGGAGTATTCTGGCACCTACAAGTACATTTCTTTGTGGCTGACAACTAGGTTGGAGGTGTTGTAGGAGTGAGACGTCCTACAGTGAGAGAGTTAGCCAGGGGCCAAATCCAAAAGGGACCCTGACCCCTCCTAATCCTGAGTGATTGGCTTTACAAAGACCAAGCCTCAGCCAGGAATCAGGAGCCGTTTTGGAACGGGAAACACAGTTTGCACCCTGGGATCTCTGCCTGTTCTTCCACACTGCGTGAGTTCCAGGGCTGATTCTGGTCTGTGTCCACAGGCTGATTTGGGTGTAGCCTTCTTTGTAACAGATTTTCCCAGCTCCTTATCACAGCTCCTGCTCTTGTTATGGCAACGCTGTGAATGTCTCCGTGGGGTGGGTCATGCCCCTAGATTAGTTATCTCTGCTGCATTTCTCAGTGTTATTTCAGTTGGCTGGAGGGTGCTCTCATCACGGGGAGGAGAGGATGGGAATGCTACTGAGTATCAGCTAACCTTCTTCCCCTCTCACCAAGACGTCATGAACAAACATTAACCTGCTTTCAGCTGAGGTCTAAGACTTGCGTTTGATTCCTCGTGATCCTGGATGCCCAGGACGAATCAACTGGCAGTCCATCAGGACAGACTACAAAGTCACGATGTATAATGCCTGATTATGGGCTTTGAGCGTCAGGCAGACCTGGGTTCATATCCTGCCTCTGCCACTTCCTAGCTCTGTGTTTTCACAAAGTAATTAATTTATTTGGTCTTTAGTTTCCTCATTTGTAAAATGAGGACCATAACACCTACCTTCTAAGCTTATCTTTTAGATTCAACAGTGCAAGCCCTTAAAGCACCTTGACAGTATTCTGACATAGACAAGCACTTAATACACGGCCATCATCATCGTCACCACTGTCTAAAATAAAACATATTAAACCAAGTTGACACTCTACAAGTCCAACAGACACAATCACCTCATTCTAGGCTTGGCTCCCAAAAATCACACTGGGACTTTGGACAAGTTACTGGACCTCCCTTGGCCTCAATTTCTCACCATATACAAGAGGGGAGTAGATTTGATGATCTATCTATGAACATATTGAGTTCTGATAACCTGTGGTTTCTTGGATTAGATTGATGCCCACATATACAGTACTCTTTGTATGGATAACCGCTCAATGATAATTCTGTGTAAAAACATAGTAGCGATCAATGTTATTATATACCTAGAGGGTTTCAGATTAGATAACAAATGCTTTTTCTTAACTTTCTAAAGCTTTCCCTCTAGCAACTTTTACATGGACTCAAGGGATATGCAGGTAAAATTTTTCAGGACACCCTAGGACCTTAGAGACAAAAGGCATTTATAGTCTATTTCTCTTGTGATGCTGGGAATCTTTCTACAGTATTCTAACAATGCTTGTCTATGTCAAGGGATAGAGAAAGTGCCTCCCAAGGCAGTGCTTTTCATTTTCAGGCAACTACGACTGTAAGGGAGTGCTTTCTTCTGTTACTGCATCTGTCTTCTCTGCTGCAATTTGAAGAGGTAACAGGCATATAGACCTCTCATCTATAGGCTATACAATTGGCCATACAGACAAAGCTACCAAGTGTGTGTGTGTGTGTGTGTGTGTGTGTGTGTGTGTTTAGGGGGAGATGTCATATGATGGGGTCAGCAAGGTCCAAGGAACAGTCTTTGACCTTGTGATGGCATTCAGAGCCAACCAGACCTAGGAAAGTAATTCATGCCAACGAAGTTTACAGGATACCAGTACATAAACTTGATCACAATTTATTCGTTTTAACTGTAGAACCTTCTTTTTACATCACCAAAGTACACCTGTGTGCTATTCCAGGCATGTGAGAAGTTAACCTGAACTTCAGAAGGTAGCTTAGTCTGGTGATTCTGAGACCTTGAGAGGTGGATGAGATAACATCTATCACATCAGAGGCTATCTCTCAGGGGATGGAATAAGGAGAGTCCTCCAGGTGCGATTCACTTTCACGAAAGAGATCCACTACATAAGCTGCCCTTAGCTTCCCTTTTCTGCTGTTGGTGTAGACCATATCTGTCTATTGCAGGATATGAGAGTTTTGTATATTCTGTGCAATATGGAATAAACCAGATCAGCGTTTTCTGCCCCTTTTCATTGTCAGTGATTGAGTTAGGCATCTGTTTCCAGTGATTGGATCACCGTGTAGCTGGTATTAAGGTTCTGGATATACCAACACAGTTATGTCATTCTCAGATACACCCTGGTCATCTTGATAAACTCATACCTTCCCACATTCCCTTAGTCTCCCATTTCCTGGCTTTTCTTGGGTTGGGCATGTTTACACATGCATGATATCATTCATTATTTGAGGATTTTATCAGGATAACGGTCAGAGAGAGGGGCAGGAATGATAGGCTGGTTTCCTCAATATTCCTTCTGGTCCCCTTCTCCCTGTTGACTTCATCTTGTGTAGAGAGATGTTCTAGCCTCCACTGGAGCCAGATATGGCCATGTAACACCGTTCTGCCCAGTAAGCTGCAAGTGGAAATCCTTCACGCTTCCTCCTTCCTCTCCCGTGAACTGTGTACACTGATAAGGTCCTATACCCATTAGTAAATCAAGCCTATAGGATTTGGATCCGTGTTGTGACTTGGAGTGTTCCAGGTTCATTCCTTCTGCCTTTGGGATCCTCTTGGACTCTTAGCTACACCTTAACCTCTTGAAGGTCTGAGCTCCTGTCTTACCAGCTGCTAAAGTTGTCATGCTATGTGGCCTGACCCCAAACTCTTGAGAGAGTAACATGGCAGGTATTCTCTTGCATGATTACCAGTGGAAGAGACAGATATATAAACTCACAGGACAGGAAATGTGCTGGCTTACCAACTTGGCCAAAGCAAATGGAAGGACTCAATAGATAATTTCACTCCAACAAGTCTAGGCATACCAAAGAGGAGAGTGCCTTTTAATCCTAAAGGCATGAAACTTTTAAGGTAGTTTAAAAGGCAGAGTGGTTTAGAGTAGTCTTTGAAGTCAGGTCAATTTAAGTTTGAATACTGGCTCCAGCACCTCCTAGTTGTATTACTCTGGGCTGATTACTTAACCTCTCTCAGCCTTAGTTTCCTCATATGTTAAATGGGAATCATAGAAGAACCTAATTCATAAGGTTCAAAGGGACTCCATAAAACGATACATGTAAAGCACTTGACAAAGCATCTGGTATCTAGTAAGGTGGTTAGTAAATTACAGCTATTATTATGATAACTGAGTTATTAATGATTGTCAAGCTATATTGATTATTAAGATATTGATGTTTATTAAGTTTTAATTTTTTATTTAGTAGAGAAAGGTGAAATTTTATATCTAAAATTGGCAAATAATGGTATCAGTGCCCAATAAGGTTAGACTGGGAAGGTTGATTTATTCATCAGTGGGTCATTGTTACAGAGTCACAGTGGGTAACTTCATCATTATTGTAAGCTTGTTAGACAAGAATGTCAGGGGCTGATTTCTTCTCCATCTTAGGTGCAGAACCCTTAGCTGTGTTCCTTAGGCTAGAGGGACAGCACATGGTTTGGGTAAAGGAGGAAAGGGGAATGTTCTAGAAATGCAGTTGTCAGGCCCTTCATTCTCAGAGCTGCCCAGGGTCCATGACCATCTAGGTTCCTGGCTGTCCCCACCAAGCCGCCATGGGGCTCTTCCTTTCCTGTTCTCAGTCATAGACAGGATTGAAGATGGCCAGAGCCAGAAGGATCCTTAAAGATCATCTAATCACACTTCCCCTTGTTCCAGATGAGTGAATTGACACCCAGAGAGGAGACATGATAAATAGAGGTTATACATCCAATTGCTAAATTATTATTTTTTACTTTTTATGTCCTGATATTTTTTTTCTGCTGCACACTAAATGCTTACCTACTGATGTGACCAGTCTCTGCTATCGAATGCGAAAATAGCTCTCCCAGTTAGGAGCTGATTAATCTTAAGCCCGACATCCTGATAAAAGAACCAGAACAGTACAGGGAATTGGGTGTCAACACCAAAAATAATTCACACATGTGCTATAACAAGAGATCCTGGAGTTCTCCATATGGCATCTCAGTACCAAAGGGGTCAAGAGTTGCCTTTTCATGGGGCTTCCCTGGTGGCGCAGTGGTTGCGCGTCCGCCTGCCGATGCAGGGGAACCGGGTTCGTGCCCCGGTCTGGGAAGATCCCACATGCCGCGGAGCGGCTGGGCCCGTGAGCCATGGCCGCTGAGCCTGCGCGTCCGGAGCCTGTGCTCCGCAACGGGAGAGGCCACAACAGAGGGAGGCCCGCATACCACAAAAAAAAAAAAAAAAGAGTTGCCTTTTCATGAGGAGAAAATCTATGGCAACAATAAATGTGATCTGTCTCCACTCTAAGAAGGCCAGAGATGTCAGCCAGACATTCTCACAGCATTCATTGTTAGGAAGAAGATGTATCACAGTAAGAACACGGATTTTAGAGTCAAAATGACAAGGGTTTGAATATCTTTTCCTGATTGTGTGAGCTGGATATGTTATCTGAACTTCTTGTGCCTTAATTTTCTCATTTGTTAAGTGATTGTTTAGTTGCAGCTGCTTTCCAAGATAACTTGTTGCTCATAGAATCTGATTCTAGTTTTTGCTTTTTTGTTTTTATTTTAGTTAGTGATCCTTTTTTTATTTTGACCAGCCATGCCTAGTGTGATTTCAAAGGGCAGCTGTGTTCATAAAAAGGGAGGGAATCTGGCCCCAACTTCCTACCCGCAGGGCCACAACCTCCTGGGTGGATCCTGGCTCAGTCTGGGTGGGAAGAGGTGTGTCTGAGGCCTGGTTTCTATCACCTTTGTTCCTGAAGAAAATCCAGCTCTCATTTTTTGCATCCCTCGGGCAAGTGTAGAGAAAACTCAGAGGGTGGGGAAAAACCCAAGTTTTTTAATCACTGGTTTCTGAGGCACTGCATCCACATGTACATTTTTCAGTACCAGTGTTTCTTTCAAATTGTCCATTGCATGTTGTTTTCCTCTGTCTCTAGTTCACCTTGAGATCTTCCTATTTCTTCTCAACAACATGGCATGTGATTTTATAATTATTTGTGGAACATGAAAGGGTCACAGAGTTCAGTACCCAAAACCTAACATTTTACAGATGAAGCAACCAAGTTATGGAGGCCTGGCTTATCCGAAAACTCACTGTTCAGTTCGTAGCAGAGGCAGGACTTGATCTCTGGGAAGCCTGTTTCCTCCACGCCCAGATGAAGAGATGTCTGTTTGGTTACATCACTGCTAGAGTAAACCAGGCTTCTCGGGAAGCCACTTGGTGTGACAGAAAAAGGACAGCCTGTGGATTTGTGACTGGGCCATGATTTGGGTTGCAGCTTTGGTGAAATTATTTGCCCATTGTCTCTATCTGGGCATTATTTAGTGTTAGAGTGAGAGCCGGTAACGTTTCATGGGTCATGATCCTAACATTTATCCAGTGGGGGAGCCCATGAAGGGTTTTAAAGGGAATTGGTCTGTTCTTTTGGCTATGGTGGAAAATGCACTAGAGCAGACGAGGAGAGAAGGTGTACAGAGAGATGCTGAACTAATCCACGTGAGAGATAATAGTCTGGACCATAGCAGGCACCCTGGGCATGGATAAGAGTAGAGAGGCCTGAATGGAAACAGAGGGAGAAGGATAGTATGGGTTGATGATTTCCTTCAGGGCTGATCTAACTGAAAAGACTCCCTTTTGTGCCTTTAATTCAAATCTTGGCATAATCTTTGATCTTCCTTCTAATGTATACCAATTCCCATCTATTCCATTGCTAAGCATATCAGTTCTACCTCCACAAAGTTAATAATTTCTTATTGGGTGTCTATTGTATCAGGTACTCTGTAAGAAGATGAAGTCAAGTAAACAAGATTGCATGATGGATTAGGTTTGAAGGATGAGGCAGTGTTTGGTTAAAAATGATTCTTCAGATTCTGGCTTATAAATCAGGATGTTTGGCGGAGAGAATATTGGATGGGAAAACTGGGCCTGGTGATTGAACCTTGAGTTTGGTTTTAGTTGTATTCAGACGTTCAAGGGAAGGTTTCAAGTAGGCACTGATTAGAGCCAGCATGACCTCACATAGGTTCCTTAATATTTCTGAAACTCAGTTTCTCCATCTATAAAATATGTAAACTAATCACACCTCTTGAGACTGCCGTTGGACTTAAATGCTCTCACTATAAAAGCATGTCTATGGTGACTAGAATCCTGTAAGTTCTCAGTCATTGGTAGCTATTGTATTAGTTTGCTAGAGCTGCCATAACAGCATGCCATAGACTGGGTTTAAAAAACAGAAATTTATTTTCTCATGGTCCTGGGGGCTAGGAACCTGAGACTGAGGTGTCAGCAAGTTGAGTTTCTTCTGGGGCCTCTCTTCTCGGCTTGCAGATGACTGCCTTCTCCCTGTCTTCACATGGTCCTTTCTCTGTGTGCACATGCCCAGGGTGTCCCTTTTCTGTTTCCAAATATCCAGTTCTTCTAAGGACACTAGTCAGATCGCGTGAGGGCATACTCTAATGGCCTCTTTTTACCTTGTTTGCCTAAAGGCTTCATCTCCAAATACAGTCACACCCTGAGGCCGTGGGGCTTACGTCTTCAACATACTAATTTTGGGGGGTGGGGGGAGGGACACAATTCAGCCCATAACAGCTACGTTTCATTATTTCACGTTTTATTAAGTCACGGGAACATGAATTTGTGCTCATCTTAGTTTGCCTCCTAAACCTTTAGTCACATCACAGTATTTGCGCTTCTCTAACCAGAGGAGTTTGTGAAACACAATACTATGTGGTCAGGGTGAGATGACATTGAATTCAGAGTTAAAAGGTATCACCAGGGAGAAGTCAGCCCCATGGCTCCCGTCATTTCTTCATGTTCCTCCATTTCCCCCTTCTTTGCATTAAGCAAAAAGGCTAAATAGTTTTGTCATCAGTAGAACCTGCTGTGTCCACCATCTGTTTTATCTTCTTCTAGTTACCGAGATCCTTTTTGCCATTTGGAACACTCTTCTGCCCTATTCTTAGTCTATGTGATTTCTGTGGGTCTGACATCACTGCAGTCTCCTGGAGTTGAGACATGATCCAGTCATGGCCTAAAATGTAGTACATCTCCCTGGATTCAATATTTCGCTCAGGGTTTCTCCCTATAAGTCAAGACGTTGCTAAAACAGAGAAGAGAGACTCTGCCCTCTACAGATTCTGGGCACTTAAACCACAGGCCATCTTGGCTACTTTATAGAGTTCAGCTGGAAATAGAGCTGACAAAGAGGATATCAGAACCAAGAGCTGAGTAGGAAACAACATAATTTGAAGCCCTATCTGAAGCCACATGAAACCCCTTGACTTCCTGGGTATGGGAGTAAATAAATACCCTTTTTTAGTTGAAAATACTTTGAGTTGTGTGGCGGTCATTTGCAGTAGAAAGATACCTGACTCTAGAGATTGGACTGTAATCTAAATGTGTGTGACCCAAAGGGTCAAGCTTTCTCAGGTGAACTACAGGTGAAGAGCTAGTGCTTCTGCCCCTAGATGTGTATTCTCTTAGGTTAGTCACTTCAGAAACAAACCCTGATGTAAAGTTCTGGTTACAGCCCGTGGTGGACAACGTGTTTGACACAGACTCACAGACGTTTATGTGTCCATAAGATCTCCTTCTGGATCACCCCTTCCTGGGCACCTGGGTCACTACCACAGTGCACAGGCTCATCAAAGACACCGCTGCCCTCTGGGTTTCACCAGAGCCTGGGAGTTCCCTGGCTCCCAGACCTTGGCTTTGGAAAATTGTACCATTGAGAATCTCTGTTGCCCAAAGAAGAGCCCCTTGGAGCTCTGGAAACCTGCTTTGGGTCCTTGGGTGAGACTGAAAAGGGTCAGCCTTGGCTTCCTCATTTTGCTATTGCCAGCCTCTGGTCAATAACTACACTGGCAGTTAAGTCTAGTCTTACATTGTCTCTCCCAGGGGGTCAACTTAGGATGATTCGGGAAGCACTGTTAGAGGAGAGGGGAAATAAGTCAGGGAAGGGAAGGAATACAATAATGTTACTCCCCAGTTAGCTGCTGCGAGAAATCAGGATTCATTCTCCCTGGAGAACTTTCAGGTACAATGTAAAATAGCCTTCTGGGTTATGTTCCTAAGGAGCAAGAAAGTGGGGATATTTTCCACCAACTCCTGTCAGCTCTTGGTTTAGGGTTTCTCCCTTGGGTGGTTAATTCCCCGGTACCTTTGGCTTGCTAAGCAGGCTCTGGTGGCTGGAGAAACTCTCTGGGCAAAGAGTTGCAGCTGCTTGTAGTTGGAAGCCGTCAACCTGGAGATGGTGAGTGTTGAGGGGATATATGCAGGGTATAGAGAGTATTAAAGTTAGGGTCCGGTGGTGACAGTTGCCTTAGGCCTTGGTAGACTTGTGCGATTATTATGGGCATAGAGAGGGAGGGGGAACCTAAGACATAATAAAATAACAAGAATGAAGAATAAATGAATAAGAAAAAAGACAGAGGAACACAAAAGTACCTAATGGGGCTGCTTATAAAGTTGGCTGGTCATAGTATCTGGGAATCATCATGTAAAAGTGGCCCAAACCACATTGTAAAGGGCACAGCTCAAAAAAAAAAAAACAAAAAAAAACAAAGCTCAAAACATAGTCTGATTTATGCCCAAGGCATAACCACCTTAAAAGAGGTATCATTTTCCACACTGATTTGGATAAGGTTTTCCTTTGCAAATAGTCAAAGTAAAATCTCCCCAAAATTTGTCCATTAAGTTTGGTGTAAAATATATTGTGTTTCAATGTAATCTTATGGTGGCAGTTGTAGACTCCGAAGACAGTGATCCTGACCAAATTCACTTCTCTATACCTAGAACCTAACTCAATATCTGGTATGCAGACAGTGCTTGAAGAATGTTTGTGAGACAAAGGAAATTTGCATAGATGATTCGTAGGACCCACAACTGTATCAAAGCTGTCATTCATGCTGAGAAACTCCTTTAGACCATCCGTATTGTGTCTCTGTCCACTCACCTGGAGAGGGCTAAGAATGATTTTATGCAGGACTCATCATTCTCAACCACAAGTCTCTTATACCATGAACAATCACACTCAGAGTAGCTTATAGTAGATGCAGATTTTCCATAGACATGTGATGTCCTAAATGCGGAAAAATTTTAAGGTTGTGATACTGAACAAAACAACAGCAACAACACCTAAGGCTTGGAAACAGGTTTCCGAACACTTTCTCTCTTGTAATACTCCTTTTCTTGAAGTTTACTTTGGTATTAACACAGCCAATCCAGCATTTTTACGATTAGTGCTTCTTTCACATATCTTCTTTTCATCTTTTTATTTTCAACCTATCTGGGTTTACCAGGCCACACAATTCATAGTTGGTGGGGCTCATATTTGAACTCAGGTGTGTTGGATCCTGAAACACAGGCCCTTTATTTCCACACCCTTTGTTTTCCGTAACTATCACATGGACTTGTGGGACCACATCAGGTCGTATAGAAGAACGTACCCTTCCAGGTGTGAACTCATCCCCTTCCTGTGCTGTTCATTACTTTCTTCCCAGATCTGCAGGGTTTAGTACAAGAAGAAGGCCAAACACTGAAGTTGTGTATGTCACTCTTGATAATGAGTCAGACCTTCAGATGATGGCTTTTGGTCCATTATTACTTTCCCTAATAATGTCTAATTTATACATTTCTCACAGGTCCTGTAGGTTAATTTACCAGGGGGGGAAAAGTGAGTAAAAACCTATTAGTCTTTTTTTTTTCCTGCCTCAGAAATTATAGACTTGGATGTTTCTGTGAAGCAACATTAATAATGCATTTATCATTTCGAGCCCTTAACCTCTTAAGTTCTTCAAACAGAATTAAAAGAATCCTGAACTACCAAATAATTGCATTACGCGGCTGAACGGAGAGAGCGAACACCTCTAAAATGACACTAATCTATTTATTCTCCTCTTCACAGTCTCACCACTCAGAGTGGGGTGGATGCTGTCACTACACTTTGTTTCTGCCTCACAGCTTCTTTGGAACTTCTCACCAATTAGGTAATGAGGCTTCTTCCCCTAGTGATCTCTAGACTACCAGCCAATTTCCCCTCTGTAAGCAGAAGGCCGTACAAATGAAGTGCAGGCATGGTTAATTGCACAGCTTCCCTTTGTAAACACATCACTCTGGTTTGTTTGTTCTGTTTTTTCCCTCTTTTCTGGTAGTTCTTTGGGGGCACGAGGACATAGTCATAGGGCTTATGCTTCAGTGTACGTCGTTTTGTCCGTGACTTCATGGTCCAGCCAAGGCTAGCCTAGGTTAAATGGCTAAAGACTGTCACCTTGGGGTCCTGTCCCACCCACCTTTTAGACCAATGCCGATCAATGCTGAGACTATCCTGTGAAACTGATTGCCACCTTCGAAGGGAATCTGGAAGTAGTCTTGCTGCCCTCAAGCGTGTATCTGGGGCAGGGTAGGAGGGCATCTCAGCACTCACCCACATCTACTCTTTCACAAACAACTGGATTTTTTTTCCTTGGTCTTGGTGACAGCTTCTAATACCAGTCTCCTCTCTCCCTGAATGCAGTTCTGCTGTGTTGGTGCTCCAACTGCTAAGCAGTTACCAAGTCCTGACATCCCTTCCATCCGTCTCACATCCTGGCTAATTGTAGGCACTCTCTTTCATTCACTAGAAAATTGAGTAAGTGATTAATAGATACATGCATGAATAGATGCCACCCTATCCAGATTTCCTACCCAATGATGGCTGTTATACTACTATAACTTATGATTACTAGCACAGCTCTTCTTGGGAGACCCCTCTCAGAGAACAGGGACCTTCCCCACCACCAATATTTCATTTTATTCTGCTGATCACCTTCTAAGGAGTCTGCCTTACCATTGAATCAGTTCTGCCCCCCTGCCCTCTCCCCTCCCCGAGCTGCCTACCTGTTTGGTGTCTGAGCCACCAGCTATCATGATAAATTCTGATGAATCCATTCATGATGCCCAAACCTTTTGGTGGACACTGCTGCTATGTTTGATTAGCAGAGTGAAAGTCTCAGTAACAGCTAAAGTATATTTTTCATCCACAAATGATCTAAAGAATATTGATAAAATATGTACTTTTGTATTTCCCGTAAATTAACTTTTCAGTCCACACAGGTCCACCTAGACATCTATTCCAAACTCCTTTGCATCCTCTGATTTCCCTCCTTCTCCTACTCTCCCGTCAATACTCTGGGTCTTATTCTATGTCTGTATCCCAGGGCCCTGACTTACTCTTGAAGGGCCCTTGAAGGGTTAAGTCTTTACAGGAACTTCCGACGAGGGTAGCTATGAGTACGCTCATCTTTCTCTTTTTAATGGGGTTGGCCTCTTTGCTTTTATCCTAACAAAGGCAACAAAGTCTCTGTCACTTGATTTTTCCTCCCCAAAGACTGTCTCCACACAAAGCTTGGAAGAGGAAGGATAAAGATGTGGGAGAGGGGTCTAGGTCATCGTAGTTTGCCTCCTTGAATTCCTCACCAGCTATGTTGGAAGCCAACCTGGAGCCTCTGTGCCATGACAGGGTCATGGAACAACACCAAGACAGCGCTGCAGGGCAGTGCTGAGCCCAGGAAGCTGACTACATCTCTTCTGATCTGGTTTGTAATTTTGTGCTTCTGCCTTGAAAAAGTACATGGGGGATTTGCGCCCCCGTCCCAAGCTTAACCATGTAAAACATCCTCTTCCCCCTCCCAAACCAAAACCTACGAATTGGGAC
>NC_041230.1:35766452-35791193 GCF_002837175.3 Physeter macrocephalus
AAAAAACAATGATGTTTTGAGAACCTTTAGAATTACTTTAAAAGTACATCTAGAAATATTAGGTACAATCTATTGTGAATATTTTTGAGGTTTTAGCTAAGCACCTGATGATGTAATCACCTAGGGTATATAAATCTGACTGTGAGAGAATAAAGAGAGAGATCATGCTTGTACATACACAGTGTTATTGATTTATTTAACCTCCCCTCGCCGACGCTGTCCATCCCTCGGGTATTCCTGGACCTGCAGGAGCTGGACTCCCGCACAGGTACTTTAAGAAATTTGCTTTGAAAAGTATTCAAGATTCATCATGCTTTCTGTACATTTTTTCTCACCTTTTCTAGGTTGGCTAAAGTGGATATTTGGACAGTTGGGAAGGACACAGGGAGATTCTTAAGATTTTTATGAAGCGGATACAAAAGGCCAACTAAAGTTAGACAGTTCATCTCTGGTCCCGTAAGAACTGTGTAATTTAAGAACATGAGGATTTCTCCCTGTTTTGGATTTCTTTTTCTTTTTCTCTCTGCCTGTGGCAACAGTGGAGTCCAGTATTATCTGTTCAAGTACAGTACTTCCTCTGTGGTAGACTCAAATGCATGCATACACACTTACACACACACACACACACACACACACACACACACTTACACACACACACGGAACTCTCCTCTGTTTCAGTCTCTGGAAGAGTGTTTTATGACCACAGAGTTGAGGTTTGTTCTACCCTTGCTAATCCTGATTCTTAAATAACAGAATGAGAAATTCAAAAATACATGTCGTTCAGTCCCTAAGATCTTACAATCTGAAAATGAACTTTATTTTAGTTAAGTTTCACCCTGTCCTGGTGCCATGTCATTCTGTTTAACTGAAGGATAGTGAAGGCAGTATATTCCCTTAGGGATTCACTAACAGTTCCTATCATGCTTGTGATCTTGTTCATTCATTATTTCAATTGTCCTTGCCAAAACTCTTGGAAGTATCTT
The DNA here is from genome assembly GCF_002837175.3 of Physeter macrocephalus. Taxonomy (NCBI): domain Eukaryota; kingdom Metazoa; phylum Chordata; class Mammalia; order Artiodactyla; family Physeteridae; genus Physeter; species Physeter macrocephalus. The sequence goes on from NC_041230.1 coordinate 35,767,436, forward strand.
CATTTGACACACAAGGACACCAAGCTTTAGGTACATTTACAGACTAGGTCAAAGACACATGGCTAATAAATAACAGATTAAGAATTTAGAATCCATGATGACTATCTGACCCCAAAGCTAACATGCTTCACTGAGCTTCCTTAGAAAATACTGTTTTCATTTTCACATTTTGCTGTTTTCGCAGTCTACCTTAATTTTATGTCTTCCTTTTGCTACTTAAAGAAAATATAGAAAAAATCAAGGGAAGAAGAAAAAAGAAGAAAAAAAAAAGAGAGAGAGGGAGAGCACTTCCCGTAGTGTCAACTTGCAAACCAAACCACATTATTACTTTTAGGATAAATTAGAGCTGCATGATTGGTGCTAAGTGAGACCACTTCCATTAGAAACCCAAGAGCAGTGATTACAGGTGATTGGAGAGCATTTTCATTGGCTGCTGTGTTTGGATTGCTATTCTGTCTTAATCGTAAAAGATCTGACCATTGAGTGGTGAAATTCTACTCCTAATAGGAGCCGAGTACCTCTCATATTGGCATATCTTGTGAAGCGAATTAGCCATCTAATAGCTCACACGATGACATGAAGAGAAGTCAAATGTAGCATTGATTTCCCAGGAGGCTTCCAAGTAGCTCAAGTAACACTAAAATAAAATTGTCAAACTAGAAAATGGTTCTCATCTGAATATTTTTTCTCCCCTATAAATAAATGGTGTAGACCCGTTCAAGAACTTCACAGGCTGTGGAAGACACAGCTTCATGTGGTTTCACAAAGTGCTTGTTACCATTTTTTATACTTGTCTGTAATATGAGATCAGTCCTTTGACGACTAGAAATTTGTTGAAGCTTGAGAATTCTCCCCCATCCCTGGCTTTTGCCCTTTCCCTTTGAGAAAGACAAAATAACAGTGATAAAACTGGCTGGCTCCCAGCTTCCTGCAATTCTGCTGCCTGGAGAATGTTTAAGGAACTTGTCTCAGAACTGCAAGGTTCTTTTTGCTTGGCTACTTACCATCTGGTACAGGGGATTCCCAATCATAAAGATATGGGAAGAAGAACAATTGTAGTAATTATTAAGAATACATGCTCCCCATTTCCTATGAGAGAACTGTTGCAAAACATGTGTTAGCCTGGAAAGTACTGCACTCGGAGTAAGAGACCAGGCCTTGCATCCTAGCTGTGTGTCTTTAGGCAAAGCCACTTCTCCTTTTTGAGCATCAGTGTCCTCATCCGTATGATGAAGTCACAAATTCTTAGTTTTACTATTAAATATATCGATAAGATTTAAAAGCCAACATTTATTAAGCATTTACGAGGTGCCAAGAGTGATGTTCAGTACTTTTATGGATATTATCTGATTTAATCGTCACAGAATCTTCTTTTACAGTATCTTTATCCTTCCTTTGTTTTTGTTGTTGTTTTGTTTTGTTTGCAGATGAAAAACTGAGGCTTAGAGATGTTAAGTCCGTTATCTAAGGCTACTGTGCTATTATGTAGCAGAGCCAGGATTTAAATTCTCATATTCTTGCCCAGAAATTCTTACTTTGAACAATTTTACAATGAGTTTAATATCATTATTTTATAAATGAGTGGGGGAAATTTTAGACAATTTAGAAGAGGTGTAAGAGATTAGCTAGCTAGTAAGTGACAGAGTCATGAATTCTGTGAAAGCTGAGGCCAACTTAGGGGGTCTGACCCATGTGGATCCCTAAAACTAAGTTCTTTCAGTCTCAAAATAATTGCATACCATCGTGACAGACAGGAGTCTGGTGTCATTGACTGGAATGCTGAGCTTTTCAATTTGGGAAAGAAGGATCTGCGCTCTGAAGTTTCTAAGACGGTTGGAACATCTGGTCTAAATGCATGTTGACATCACAAGGAATAAAACCTGAAACACAACAGAAATTATTCCCTTTGCAAAATGCATGCTAGAGGGAGAAATCACAGAGTCATTCCGCCGGATTTCTTAGCAATTCTCACAAGATTGTTCCTGTTAATTGCTTCTAGCTGTAGGTTAGCACCGCTAGTTCCTGTGTGGCAGCTAAATACCAAACGGCAGGCCCTTCAGCCGCAGGATCACAGACATTAGGGGCTGGAGATGCCCTCCAGGTCATCCTGCCCATCCTCCCCCCACGTGGGCTGTTCTTGAGGACCAGTCTTCGTGTATTTTTGCCTAGTTGAGTTTGAAGTGGCCGAGTGATTGGGTTTCCCCAGGGAAGTCATTATAACATTGTAGATTTAACTGTGGGGCAGTGTTTGATTTGGTTCAAACTATCATGTTATTTGCTTGGCTACACTCATTAATTCTAGTTCCCCTCTGTAATGATCGGTCTCTAATCACACATGTTAAGCTCTTGGCCTGGTGTCCCAAGTTCACCATTGATTTTAGGGGTGACCTTGGAACTTTATTTCTCCTCTCTAGTCCTCAGTCTCCCTTTCCGCAAAATGGAAGAATTGGAAGGGATGATACCTAAGATCGGTGTTTTTCCCTTTTCTTTTGCTTTCTGTTCTTTCCTTCCTTCTTTCTTTTATTTCTTTCTGTTTGTTCATTTGTGCCCTGTCTCTGCTCTTCCCTACTTCCTGCCTTCCCCTGTAACTATCTTCAAATGATCAAATCCTCATCCTGGGATCCCTTGGTGTACAGAAGCTAGCCCTCACCAGCTTGGAAAAGCCAATTTTGCTCATCTCTTCTCAACTCTGTGATCAGTGACGTCTCCTTGGTAGCTTGAAATTGGCCACGGTGGCAGTATTTACACTTTGGAATTCAGCAAAGGTGACACATCACCCCCAAGGAGAGTCGGTTGTCAGACAATCGCCAGCACGCCACTGCTGTGACCACCTTCTGAAGAGAGCATTGGCATAAATAACCTTCTCTCCGTTAAGGTAACCATGAGAAAGAAAAAAAAAGTCCGACCATCCAGCTTGGAAAGAGCTCAGCTAAACTCAATACTTGGACAAAACTCATATTCAAGGAAGGTGTATGTATGGTGGGGGTGGGATTAGTGGATAGGTTTCCAGCATCTTCTATGTACCAGGAATATGTTTTCTTTTTTTTATTGGGGTAGGGTTGCTTTACAATGGTGTGTTAGTTTCCGCTGTACAACGAAGTGAATCAGCTGTATGTGTACATATACCCCCTCCCTCTTGGACCTCCCTCCTCCCCTCCCTCAACCCCCCCCCCCCGCCATCTAGGCCACCACAGAGCACCAAGCTGAGCTCCCTGTGCTGTACAGCAGCTTCCCACTAGCTCGTTTACACATGGTAGTGCACATATGTCAGTCTCAGTCTCCCAATAGGAATATGTTTTCTTAAGCAATCCTTGCCACAGCTGTAAAGGAAGGTGTTATCCCCATTTTACATGTAAGGAAATAGAGGCTCAGCAAGATGAAGTAACTTGCCTAAACTCGTGGAAATGTCAGTGGCAGAAGCTCACTGCTCAAAAACATTCTGAAAGATCGGCACCATTTATGTTTTTGCCCCGTTCAGCAAATGCCACAGGTATAGAATGAAACTGAAGAACCCATAGAACGAAACCACTTTGATTTCATGCAAAGTCCACCCAGAACCATCCCATGGACACCATAGACACAGATTCAGAGAGGAGCTCAGGTGAGCCACGTTGGGATTTTAGAGGCAGTCATTCTACAGATGAATGTAAAGATTTAAAAAAAAAAAAAAGACATTAACTTGTGTGCTTCACCTTGGAAGTGCTTGAGCCCATATGTCTAGAATGTAGTCAGTTGGTTTTAATATCTTAGAGTATATTGGACTAGTTAAGTTTTCTTAATTATCTGTGCTTCTAAAAATAATAGGGCAATTTCGGGCAGAGATCTTTCTTGAACTCCTCTGTATACCTTTCTGTAACTTCTCCACCTGGCCTCAGGCTCAGAGTCACTGTGATTTAACAGAGCTTGAATTCAACCCCCAGTGTTTAATTCTAAACCACATGGTTTTCATCCATCACGCCAGCCTGCTCTGTACTGATTGGCGAGAAACGAGTGCCATTTTGGATGCAAACTCAGTTAATATCTGTGTCCAAGACACTCGTGGCTGCAGCAGCCTCCTCCATACTGGCCTTTTTCAGCACATCTCAGAACGGGACATCCAAATGCTTCCTCCTTTTAACGTATTGATGCTTTCCCCACTGCTAATAGAGAACAGAGGTGCTGGCCACAATGGGAGACCTCCAGGCAGAACACGGACGTACTCTTCAAAGGCCAGGAGAAGGGGGGCCTCCGGAACCCAGCTGACTCACAGATGGGGCTCGTTATACACACCACTCTCCCATATTGAAGGGAGGCCAGCAGAGAGCCACAGAAAATTAGAGACTTGTGCTGCAGAGCCAGATGTAGAGACAACAGGGACATCCTGTCTCCGCTGGCCGGGCTGGCGGCTTTGAGCGCTCATTGCTGTGGTGGACAATGTGAGCCTTTTCCTTCATAGGGTGGAACTCATGTTAAGAAGTACTGTTAAGTCAAAAGTCAGGGGACGTGGTTGTGAACTGCAGTAATAGCATCATTTCCTTGAGTCCCACCCGTACAGGGGTGGAGGGCTGCAAAGAAACTAGAGGGATCTAGCAATGCTTGAAGCTCTACTATGTCTACCACTGGGCTTGGGCACCCGTTATCTTATTGATTCCCAGGTACAATATATTGACCGCGGGGCTGTTGAACGTTTTGCAGACAGAAGCAGCAGCACAGCAGCAGCAGCAATAGCAACGGTAATCCCCTGTAGCTCAAAGAGGTGAAGTGAGTTTGCCAGGGCCACCTGGTAGGGCTTGAGGCTATATAATCTTGACTCTGAACCTTTTCTTCCTTTTACATCAGTGCTTGCTTCTCAGTATGGTCCCTGGGACCAGCGGTATCAGCATCACCGGAGAATTTTTTACAATTGCAGATCCCCAGGCCTCACTCCAGATGCACTAAATGCACAGAGTCGGAGCTTCACAAGTCCTGCAGGGGATTTGGATGCACACTGAAGTTTGAGAACCACGGCCCTAACACCACCATGTTACTGCTTTTTGAAGGAGCCCCTGATACTGGTCTCTAGAGATTTTGTAGTCTCTTCCATTCTCTTTCAATTAAAGCTCTAGGTTTTAGAAACAGAGCAACAACCCTGCAGGAGTCTTCTGGACTAGGCATTGTGAGATTTGGCTGTCTTTAATGAAAATTAATCCTAGTGAAATAATTTTTCGCATGGCTCAGTCTGACTTCCTTTGGTTCAGTGGCTGCAGGTGGTGGGATGCAAAGAGGCAAGGGAGTGGAACCTGACAAAATGCTTTGAGGCAACCGACATCCTGTCTTGGCTTCCTGAGTTCTTTACCCGCTGAGTCGGACTCACATGCTGGCTTCTCAGCAGGCGCCAAGGATGACTCTAGGGCTTGGATCTCAAAGAAACCAAACCACCAGTAATCTTTTGTCATCTAAATGCATGCTCTCCCTCCTGGGCCATAATCAGTGAACAGGCACATTGACCAATTGTCTGGGTCATTCTTACCACTGTGATGGGCCCAGCTAAAGCCAGGAAGTACAGTTCAGATTAGTAACTTATTTACTTTCTTACACCTGTTTCAGCCCTTCATTCAAATCCCAACTCTAGGGCTTCCCTGGTGGCGCAGCGGTTGAGAGTCCGCCTGCCGATGCAGGGGACGCGGGTTCGTGCCCCGGTCCGGGAAGATCCCGCATGCCGCGGAGCGGCTGGGCCCGTGAGCCATGGCCGCTGAGCCTGCGCGTCCGGAGCCTGTGCTCCGTAACGGGAGAGGCCACAACAGTGAGAGGCCCGCGTACCGCAAAAAAAAAAAAAAAAAAAAAAAAAAAATCCCAACTCTAGGGAATTCCCCAGCGGTCCAGTGGTTAGGACTCGGCGCTTTCACTGTTGTGGGTCCGGGTTCCATCCCTGGTTGGGGAACTAAGATACCGCAAGCTGCGTGGCACGGCCAACGGCCGAAAAATAAATGAATAAATTTAATTTTTAAAACAACCAACTCTAAGACATGGAAGCTGGCAGTTTTCCTAACCAAACATGGCACATTTATTGTTTAAAATTTAAAATCTCTTCCAGAGTGTTGCAAAAACAAAAAACAAACAAAAAAACCCCATCAAATTCAGAAACTAGAAATTTGAGTTAAAAACAGCTCAGGCAGTCCCAGGATACTAGCTGGTATCCAAGCAATGGCCTGGACCAAATCCTATGAGAAAATGAAAGTTATGGAATCACTGTACAGGCTGAGCTATAGGGAGATGCTATAGGAAGCTGTGCCATGAGGACAGTGGGGCCTTGTGGGGACAGTCACAAGAGATGAAGTTATTGTTGTACCATAGGCAAGGTTCCCGGGGTGGTGGTTAAAATAGAGGCTGTGTACTGTTTTCACAAGTTGTTATTTATCTACCAGTGCAACCCATTGGAATTGCAGGGTGAGGGTGTTGGGTTGGGATAATGACTCTTTCCCATGTCCTCTGGACTTAGTGCAAGGTAGATAGAAAAATAAATAAAGTGATAACCCTGGCCAGCTTACTATTGTGTTCATTCTGAATTCCATGTTTTAAAAAGATGGTGATAAGCCGGATGTAATCCAGAGACGGAAATTATATCTCATGAGAGACAATGGCAGGACTTGGAGATGTTTTACCTGAGAAATAAACAGCTTAAGAAAGATGGGGTGCAAAATCTCCTATCTTCAAATGCTTCCATCTTGAAGTATTTCTGTCATTACGAAGCATAAGACACATTTTGACCAAGTTTGAGAACGTTTGAAAAGAGATATGGCGAGTCTTTATGGGTTCAGCATCCCAACATGAGGCCTATTTATGTCTTTTGCATATTCCCTTTTAGTTGTCCAGTACGTGTGGTTTGCTGCATTGCAACCACATGTACTTCCTTCATTGCAGCTCCAACACTCAATCTGAGGACCAGTGGTGAGAACTGCTGGAAGGCCACGTGTAGCACATTACTAATAAGAGGGTCCACCTGTGTAGCATGTTGCAATTAAGAGGTCCTCAGAATCAAAGCCATCTGCCAGTGGAGCCAGACACCATGCTGGGGAAGAGCTCTTCTCCCCTGGGGTTATTCAAGCATGAACTGGAAGGGAGTCTTAATAAGGCTGCCAGGGGGCTTTCTAGATCAAGTCTGCAGGTGGTCAGGAGAGCTTTCATGCTCTGTTCCTGTTCTTAAATGTGCACGGGTCTGTGATTGCAATATATTTCCTTTCTTGATAATTGACTTTGAATCATCATTTCAGAATGTAAACGGCAAGAATGAACTAACATTTTTTTCTGTGCCTACTGTGTGTCAGATCTATGCTTTTGGCCCCTTTACATTAGCTCTCATCAGGACACACTTTGTTAAGTATGTATCAGTTATCTTTGTACTACAGATGGAAGTACAATATTAGGACACATTTACTCCTAAAAAGTAAAAATAGAAGCAGACTTGTCCAAAATACAAAAGATTAAAAAACTGAAGAAAAACTGAACTACAGAAGTCCTTAGCATGGGTGGGAGCTGGTGTGCCCTCAGGGACCTCAGAATCAAGATTTACTAGGTCCTGACACTTCTGTCCCCCATTAAGAGGATTCAGCCCAACTCTCAGGACACCCCCTGAGTGCAAGTTTTTGCGAGAGAGAAACTGATTGGTTTAAGTTCATCCAATGGAATGATTTGCCTTGGGTCAAGTCCAGTGAGCTATGAGGAGGGGTGTGCAAAGTGATTCCTGTGAGGTACCTTGTTCTGTGGCATGTGCGAGTTGTGGGTCGTGGCATGGGGGGAGGGCTGGAGTTATCTTAGAAAGGCGTGAACGGGGGCAATGGCCAACACCTCTAGGAGAGTGTGACAGTTGCTTAAGATCTCACAGCTATAGATCCCAGAGCCGACAGTCAGGTCAAGGTTTGTCTGGATAGAGTCACTGATTTTCCCAACACACGTGATAGTAAAGGATAACGCTGGCTCTGCAAGAAGCTAGTCTCTTGTCCAAGGTCATAAGGTTAGTGGGAAGAAGACAAGAGTGTTGTTCACCATAGTTAACGCTGCCCGACTTTGCTGGAGAAGGGTCTATCCAGGCGTTCATTTCACTTAGTATTAACAGGGTCAGTAGAAACCAGTGGGCGATGATAAGAGTTTCATAGTTAGACTGATGTGGGTTCAAGTGCAGAATCTGCCTCTTGCCAACTGTGAGATCTTGGGCATATTGATCAGTAAATAAACAAAATACTGGTTCTGAGATCTCAAGCCCTGGAGTCTAGGAACCTCAATGTATGAATCTGTAAATGAAGGTATTGACGTATATTCTCTCTCAAAACCCCTCCATGTCTCAGTTTCTGATGATGGCCTAGAGTCGGGATGGGCAAACCATTTGACCCCATGGGTCAAATCCATCTGTTTCTGTAGGTAAACATTTAGTGGAGCACAGCCTCACTCATTCCATTATGTATCATCCACGGTTGCTTTGGCGTGACAACCGTGGCACTGAATAGTTCCAACAGAGACTGTATAACCTGCGAAACCTAGGATGTTTCCTACCTGACCCTTTACAAAACCAGGTTGCCTACCCCCAGCCTAGAGGGAAGGAATTTGTTCTGCCTCCAACACCCATGCTCTTTTGCCCAGTTCTCCCCTTCCTTTGGTATTGTTCTTCTTCAGTTCCTTTTACGAGAACTTAGAGACCAGTCTCTGAATATATTCTGCCCAGGATCGGATCCTGGGTCTAGCATTCACTAACCGTGTGAGCTTGGGCATGTTCCATAAATTATCCCAGGTTCGGTTTTCTTCTCTGGAAAATGAGATTGGATAGAATTACCTCGCAGTGTTCTCCTTGGACTTTAATGGGATACTCCATGGAAATTGCTTAGAAAATGCCCAGTGGATGTTTGTTAGCTACTGTTACAGTGACTGTTATTTTCTTCATTCCTCTGGGCAAATGTCCATCTCCATGTTTCTTCATTTAGGAGTTTGGCTCTTAAGAGCTGGTAGCTCATGGTGCAATAATTGATCTGGTCGACAGCAAATAAATTACAGGACAGGAAGTTGTCAGGGAAGTGAGAGGGTTGGCAGAACTTTACTGGTAGCCCACCCCGTCTTTCCGTGGCGAAAGCCGGCCATGTATTTCACCCTGCTTGGGGCAGGAGCCTGATGGCTAGAAATGCCAAGGAAGACTTGTGGGACGCTTCTACCCATTCTTTTCTCATGACAGTGAGACCCAGACAGCGCACAGAGGTCCAGATTCCTGAGACAGCCCAGCCCAGGCAGGGAGTCAGGTCTCCGAGCTGTGTCCTATTTATGTTAATCAGAAGCAGGCACGCTGGCTGGGCTGCGCAGGCCGCTCAGGAGAGAATACAAATGCCTGAGCCTGGGGCTCGGAGCATGGTGCTCCACCCAAATCACACGCTCCCTCCTCTTCCTCTCGCCCATCGCCCATCGCAGGATGCTTCAGGCCAAAGACCTATGAGCCTACAATGCATCCAAACCCAGCATCTCCACCCACTTCCCCAGCCATGGGGTCTAAGTTTCATTACATATCTCAGGAGGGGTTTTCATTCTTTCTCAGTGAACATCTGGCCTCAGAGACCTCCTAATTAAAACCCCAAACTAATTATTGTCACCTACTCTTTCCACGTATTGTTTATGATCTCCGTGTACCCCTCCACCCTGCCCCCAACACACATGGATCCTTCAGGAATGACTAGTCTCTCGTAGTAGTTTTCTTTTTCCTTTAATGAATCTTGTGTCCTAGCTGTGTTTCTTAGTGGAGTTGGAGTTTTGGGACCCTGGTTACTACCAGTGTTTCCAATTGCCTATTCTCCCCCTGGCCTTTCTGAAAGGATCCATTGAGAAAGAGGTCGTGATTAAAGCCCTTGGAACAGGCAAAGTGTAATTGAAGCAGTGCCTGGCGCCTCTTGGCTTAATCTCCCTCCCCATAAACCACAGCCAAGCACAGCAGGCTGCAGACCCTTTCCTGTATCTCTGGAGGGCAACGTGAAGTGGGGACTGGGGACATGGGAAGTCTAGGAAAGCCAAAAAATGCAGGGTGCTAAGAGGAGACATCCCTGACATGCGATGAAGATGTTTAACAAAAGTCACACAGAAAGAATTATGTCAGAAATGTCGCAAAAAGAGTGAAAAATGTGTTTATATCGCATACAGTACAGTACAGGTTCATACGTGCAACTCAGACATGAAAGATTTGTTACGAGTGGGAGAAGGAAAGGGGGCTTCTGCTATCAGATCTGTGTTTAAAGCCAGCTTAACATTTCCTGACTGTATAATCTTGGAGCAGTCACTTCCTGCTGAGCTCTAGTTTCTTCTAAAGATCTTCTTGCAAGATAATGGTGAGAAGTCACAAAGTTGATGTGCACAGAACATCTAGGACAGAGGCTGTTCACAAAGGGTGCTTACTCACTGCAAATGTCTATCTTTTCTCTTAAGTACTTGGAGAAGAAGGATGGAGAGTTGGAGCCTTTCTGTGTAACTTCGTTCACCATGATCAACACTGTTACTCCAGCAGCTAACAATATACAGTTTTACACTGTGTCAGATACACATACAGACACACACACACACACACACACACACACACACGCACATTCATGCCCCAACGACTATAAAACATATAAGCTAGGTACTATTATCTTCCTTGCTTGAGGAAACAGTTGCTAAGGTGTGGTTTTCCCTAAGGAGGGAATTGGGTCTTGCTTGAAAGCCACTTTAAGAAATTTAACTTGTTATTCCTTTTGAACTCTAAGTGAACTATGTTGTACATAGAAAGATGCTCATTGCCTGCATTATTTATAGTCCTGATGCGGTAAATACAATGAGGGAAATAACCCAAACATATACCCACCGCTTTATTGGTGTGAATAAATTAGGATATACGTATCTATACTATTTATCAGTGCCATGCAGACTATGAAATCATTTATGGTTATGGTTACCAAGAGTTTCTGATACGAATATATTCATGATATTACAGCAAGATGCAAAATTATACCCATGCACGAACAGATATGAACTATGGTAAAACAAACAAACAAACAAACAAAAACTAGACAAAAAGAAAAAGATTCGAAAGAAATGCATCACTGTGTTAAGAGTTAAACCTCTGGGTTATTTCTTAATGTCTGTCTTTATAAACTTTGACATTTCAGTGTAGTGTAGAGCATTGCTTTAGACTTGGGGTTGAATCTGGGTTCTGATATTCACAGGCTTGCTATCTTGGGTAAGATACTTCTCTAGCTCTGATTTTTTTCCTCTTGTGTAAAATAAGTAGAGGGATAATGTCTCCAACACAGGAATGCTGTGAGGGTTGAAACAGAAAATGCATGTAACTCATTCAGTACGGTGCATAATATTATAGTTTATTGTGTCTTGTTATTAAAATAAAAAGTAATGTCAGGGAGGCAAAAGCCCGGAGGACCCAAAGGGAGTTGGGCTCTATTGACAGAGGGTGGGTTTGAATCCAGACCTGTCTGGTGCTGCCTGGGGGTATGGCAGTCATGGCCTGCCCCTATCTCTTTTCACAAACAAACAGAGCAGCCTGGAGTCAATCTCCACACTGACCATCTGTGTTCCTTCAACACCCGCATTTGCCCTTTTTACCCCACTAGGTTCCATTTTCAGCTTTTCCTCTTTGATGTTGATAACAGTCAGCCTGGAGCAAACAAATGTTTTTAAGTGTGAGATTTAGACAACAGGCTCCCCATCCATGTTGGAGAAAACTCCCAGCCAGGTTGAGGAGGAGATCAGTGTGAAGTCACTGACACCTGGACCAAGGGGCTTGGGTTTTGCCCTGTGCTAAGCAAATAGCTAAGCAGGGCCCAGCCCGGAAAATTTGTGTTGGAAATAGGGGCTGTGTTCTGGCTTTACTCAAGTTCATGTTCTCTCTCTCTCCCTCTCTCTCTCCTTTCTGATCCTTTCTTCAGCCCCAGCTAATCCCAAGAACTCTCGTTACCCATTCCCACAGTGCCATGCATTTCTCTAATGGAAAAGGGGTCTTATTTCAAAATGCCTGGAATAATATTGGCTTTCCCAACTTGGTGAAAATGTCACCAGGACAAGGGCTTTATCTGACTTATTTGACATTGTATCCCCAGCACAAGGTCTGACATGGTAGTTTAATGTCCAGATGAATAAAATTAGTAAATATACCAGTACGGAAACCCTAACTGAATATAGGAGTCCCTACCAGATAGAGTTTTGAGAGTTACAGGTGGTAAAGTGGCAGTGAAAGCAGTGCCATTGGCTGGGACAAGACTGGGTGAGGGATTCAACGGCCCATGTGCTACATATTCTTTCCAGCTTGATAAGAGGTGTGCAGACTCAGGGCCCTGACTCTTCATGATCTTTGCATGTGTACATGTGTGTGCTGAGAGAGACTTTGAGCTATAATGAGGATGATGGTAGCTCTAACAATGCTCTCATTAAAGCTGCCCGCCCCCCAGCAAGTAATGTGCGTTTCTGCAGTGTTCTGTCCAACGTCTGGCACGCAATATGTGCTCAGTTAATTCTTGCCAGTTCTTAAAATACCAGCACACAAAGAAGACTTGGAAACTAAAAACTGGAAGCTTCAGAACTTAGTTTAATTCACTTCCTGGTTTGATGACTGACAACTTTGGATGCCTCATATAAATGGAATTGTATCAGGGGCTGGGGGGACAGGGAAATGGGGAGTTGGTTTTCAGTGGGTATAAAGTCTCTGTTATGCAAGATGAAAAGGTTCCAGAGATCTGCCATACAACGTTGTGCTTATAGTTAACAACACCATACTGTCCGCGTAAAAACTGGTTAAGCTGTTAAGTGGGTACCTCTCATGTTATATGTTTTTAATTAAAAGAAAATCTCTTTTGTTTTGTGTGAGACAAACCCTGCCACTAAACCAGGTCTTCCCAGTGAGGACCAGATGGCTACCTGGTGCCTTTCGAGAATGCCAGACAACATCTCAGGACTCTTCCTGGAGCTTACCATCGTCTTCGTGGAGATTAGCCTCCCTGCCCTCCATGCCTGGGCTGTCATTAAGAAACCATTCAGCATCTCCAAATGTGATCTTGCAACCTCCAGACACAGCTCTGGACTCCAGTCACAGCTATGTAACATGAATGCACATGTCTTTCCTTTGCCCCTTTGGCTTCCATTCTCCAGTTTCCAAGCTAGGAATGAGTTGGAATTTTTGTGGCGCTGACTCTGGTTTTTCAGAGACTCCTTAGCTTGGCGGTAATACCCTGGGATTCTCTTGGCTGTGTTTGTAATCAGAGTTACACCATCAAGGAAAAAGCAAGTGGAGGGGCTGTCATTTCATATGAAAGAATAGGAAAGTATTGGCTTGTAGCCGAGAAGTGACACTGAACCCTCTGAAAGGGCAGTGGCGGCCCTGCCCCTCCTTCTCTTCCTCTGCCGAGTTCCTTAGGGTTTCCTGTAGAAGCAGCCGCTGTCATTCGCGACTCCCCCAGAATCTCTGTCCCCGTCATCATACACCCAGCTCGCCTATACTTAACGCCCTGTGGAGATGCACTAGGCTCCCCTCGAGGTAACCTGGAAGTCAGGGAGGGGTGAGGGGTGGCAATGGTCTGTAGCCACCGAGGTCTGCCACCCTCTGCCTTTGAAGGGCCCTAGCCTGATTGCACCGGAGCTTCTTAATGGTTGGTGATCTTGCACATACTAGAGGAGCAGATGAGAGCACATACTAAGCAGTAATGCCTGCGTTCACCACTCTGGAAGTCTCACTCTCTATCCGCCCACCCTCCTCTATTTATCTTCCTAACTCTCATCCTCTTAACAGAATCCACATCTTTCCTAGTTGCCTGTCTCCTGTCCATTCTAAAGTTTAAGGCAGTGCTTTCTCTCTTGTTTCCTGCTGTATTCCCAGTGCCAGGAACCTTGCCCAGTGTACAGCAGCCCCTCAATAAATATTTATTGAGTGGATGGACTGGACTTGATGACACTGTGGGTTTGAGATTAAGCAGACCACAGGGACAATTCCGGTGCTAATAACAGAAGGTGATCTGTTCCGGCTCCAACTCCTCCCCTCTAAGAGCCTCAGTTTCCACATCTATACAAGGAGGGTTGTAAATACCCAGACCTCCCAGAAATCTTGTGAAGACTAAATGGGAGGATGCTGGTGAAACTGTTCATTAAACAACAATATACCTGCAACATACGTGAGGCATGATTTCTTTGGCCTGATTTTAATGTTTTGATTGCATCTTTGTTTTTGGCTGTAAGTTACTTACAATCCTTTTGAAAGCAGGTAGAATATAGATGATATAGGTAGAAAAAGAAACTGGATAAGGATAGTTCACAAATGAGCATATGGTATGAACAGAAAATTCACAAAAGGAAAAAAAAATGTACAACTGGTAAAAATACATAAGAACAATGAGAATTAGCCCACTGCAGAATTCTTTTGGCAACATATGGCTCGGAGGTGTTGGGTGGAGTGAAGGGGTGGTGGTCTTGGGTCTGCTCTTCCGCTGGGGTAAGAGCAGAGTTTACCCTAAGCCTTAAGAGTTCCCCAGGTGGAGGGTGCCTGGGAGGGACTTGGCTAGGTGGTCTCTGCTGCCTCGTATTTTGCTCTAAGAGTGGCTTCCTATCGCTGGGCAGCTTCTCAAATTTCCTACAACATTCACTCTGAGGTCTTTTATTTCTCATTTTAATACTTTGGAAAACTGACAGTAGTTAGATGAAAAAAATTGGAATTTGGATTGAAGTTCTTAGAAACTTTCTTTCCATTGGAGATCATATAGTGTTTGGGTATGTTGCTTTTGAGAGCTCCTGCTACTTTCTAAGATTGAGATAGGTAACATCCCATAGGTGTAAACTGTGAAGAGAAATGAGCCAGAGCCTCAAGTTCCCCGATTGCAGCCATGATTCTCCACTGGATGATCCTTGGATTTCCACACCCGGTGGTCAGCTTTCTATTGATTTTTGTCTTCTAAATCAATTGCACCATGGGGCTTTAGAATTGCTCTTTAAGGAGGCTGAAAAAGAAGCAGATTTGGTTCAAGTTTTTGTGCTGAAAATTTGCACTCTCTAAATCCGAAGTGCCCAGCACTAGGGTGCTACAGCCCTTACCTCATGCTTTGATGGCTCCATTGCATATAACCCATGGCAAAGTGGAAAAGATTTAGTGAATAGCCTTGTGGTACATGAAATTGATTTCTTTAGCAAATATTAGTTTGGGAGCTTCATGTGTGAAACTGACATGCAGTGTCACAGTTTATTTTCTTTCTTGCACTGGTATATTCACTTTTAAAACAAAAGTTTTTTTGTATTTCCCACTGAAGTTCACGTGATACGGTTTAGAGCTATCTTTTGCTTATAATGAAACACTTAGGATTAAAAATACATTTTTTTTTTTCTCGGCTGTGCTGGGTCTTTGTTGCTGCGTGCGGGCTTTCTCTAGTTGCAGCGAGTGGGCTTCTCGTTGCATTGGCTTCTCGTTGCAGAGCATGGGCTCTAGGCGCACAGGCTTCAGTAGTTGTGGCACACGGGCTCAGTAGTTGTGGCTCGCGGGCTCTAGAGCGCAGGCTCAGTAGCTGTGGCGCACGGGCTTAGTTGCTCCGCGGCATGTGGGGTCTTCCCGGACCAGGGCTCAAACCTGTGTCCCCTGCATTGGCAGACGGGTTCTTAACTACTGTACCACCAGGGAAGTCCTAAAAATGCATTCTTTTAAAGGCACATCTTTTTTTTATTAGACATTTGAATGCATCACACCATTTTATCAGCAATAGTAAGTAGAGGATAGAATAGGGAAGTGACAGAAAATCCATTTGGCAGATAAAATAGGCTCTCTTCATATGCGCATGTGATTGCATGTGTATGAGTAACATTAAGTAATCATAATACAAGGATAGACATCTTTTGGCATTATAATGGCAAATCAGAAAATAAAATACAATTAAAAAAAAAGAATTAGCCTACTGATAAGAGATGCTACTTTAAGAATCAAATTGGTGATGATTACACACAAACAAACACACACACACAGAGAAATACACATCCAGGTGGGTAAACGACCCATGAAATGATGATACTCATATGCCCCTTATGGAAATATAAATTTTTTCAAAAAAAATTAGCATCAAGTACAAGAGCCTTAAAATGCCCATATTTTTTGATTGACTAATCTGTTTGGAATTTATCCAGAGAGTAAATTGAAGGCAGTTACATTGTACAAGACTGTTCGACATGGTGTTGCTTATATTAGACAACCGTTGGTAATATCCTAAATCCCTGACAATAGGGGAGAAGTCAATAAATGTTTCAATAAAGAATAATGTATCCAGATTCATCAATGAATTATACTCTAAGAATGTTTAATGTCAGAGGAAAATGCTCTCAATATAACGTCAAGTGGAGAAAAAGAAATAAACTGTACATACATAAATGGAATTTCCCAAGTTTGCAAATAAAAGCATATCTATATACAATAACTATATCAAAAGTATACAGATGTAGAAGTAAAATTGTCAGTACCCATAACACGATGATAAATACTGAATATTTGCAAATTTCATATATATGTGTATATAAGTATATATGTAATTCATTTTCTATTAATGTTTTTTGGACTTCTTCATGTTGTTCCTAATACTGATGTATTACTTTTGAAATGGGAAATCATTGTTATTTTTCAAAGGTGGAATTTAATTTAAACTCTAATGTCCAATTTTCATATTATACGCTAGTAAACAGATATACCGGTGATATTATTAAATCAAGAAATATAAATATGGGATTCATTTTCAATAAATAAAACAATTCTCAACTGGAGAAAGATCTGAAATAACCATCTCAGGCCCCAGTTATACCAGGAGTGAGGCCAGCCCTGTGGGTGCTCTAGTCACGTCACTCCTGACCCCTCCTCGCTGAAGCTGTTCTTTTTACCCATATCCTAGCAGTTTTACTGTCCATCTTCTGTCCTTCTGTCTTCCGGTCTCTGTGTCTCTTGCTCTTTTGCTTGCTCTTCCCTCTCTCTTCCTTATAAAAGAAAAGTCCCCTTGTTGAGAGAGCAGGGATATCAGGGAAGAATCTCAGGTCAATTTTGAGCTGAAATAACTGATGCAATTTGTGCCTTCCTTTTCTATCCCTGTCCTTCCTGGAGAACTGAAACGTCTCCAGGACCCCCTCCACTGAGTCCCCCTCACACCCCTTAATGATTCAGGCAGAACTCGGGTCACCATCTTGGCATTCCAGTGACTCACGCTGAGATTCCGGAATTGTTTCTCTTCCACCCAAATGCGAACATTAGGAAGATTCAAAAGTTGCCATGGACTAAGGTCCACGCTAATTGGACAAATTAGGCAAGAACGTTAAATATAGAATTCAAACTGCCAAGTACACTGGGATTATACTCCAGTTCTCTATGCACGTGTATTCCACATCTACAAAGATGGAAAGCAAAGAGGTAAGAATTACAAACAGAGGCATTAGAGAGATGAGATTGTGCATTCCCTTTCTGTTTTTCAGAATTCTGTTTGAAGTTGCTCTTATGTGGCTTACACGGTAAAATCATGTCACAAAAAAGTGATTCTAAATAAGGAACTGGACTCAGAGAGTTTTAGCAATTTCCCCAAAGGCACACAGGAGGTAAAACACAGAGCTAGGATTCAGATTAAGGCTCGTCTGATTCCACCATCTTTCTAATCCCTACCTCAGGGCATTCCTGTGAAATGAGATTACCCATCACAACATTTGGCACAAATTATTTTAAAAATGTTTACTCACTTTGTTGTAAAGGAGAAACTAACACACTATTGTAAAACAGTTATACTCCAATAAAGATGTTAAAAAAAATGTTTACTTAGAACCAGAAGATAGCATGTGAATGGGGGATGGGAGGGTATAAAAGAAAATCAAACGAAGGGAAAAAAATGAAGGCTATGCAACAGACTGTATGAATTTTGCTAAATTGTGCCTTAGAAATAGTTCAGACTTGGTCATCAGAAAACTTACCTCCTTCTACTTCCTATACTTTCTGTACTTTAATTCAAAGCCACCCAATTAGTCATTCTCTTAAGACTCTGAAAATTGATTTTAGGGCATTTATCTCAGTTGCAATTTTACATTTATTTTTGTACTTATTTAATGCCTGTCTCCTCCCATAGACCAAAAACTCCCTAAGTGCAAAATTGTGTCAGCTTTTCTTTACTCCATATCCCTCAAGTCTAGAACTGAGTTTGACATATAGAAAATGCTCAATTAATGCTTGTTGGACAGATGGTTGGATGATGACTACATCTGTCCTGATGTGTGAGGTACTTGCTCCAGTGTCTGTATTTCTCCCCCTCGGGTGTGCTGAGAGCTGGAGAGCAGCTGTCATCCACCTTCCATCACCCCTTCTACACCCTCAACCTAAGCCTTATGGGAAGCTATCATTCAGTTCCTCGGCAGAAAAGTACAACAAACATCCCCAGTGCTCCTTCTGCACCGAAGCCCCAGGTCTTGGGCAAGAACTGAACCCTGAGAACCAACTCCAAGAGAAATGAGAAGATTTTACAAGCCTGCAGGCTCCTTGCGTGGAGCCCTCACCTATGTATACCTTGCCTTTGCATCATTTAAAAAATGTACTTCTCTTTTCCTTTAGACTTAAGCTTCTTGAGTTCAACGTCTCTACATACATATTACTGTGTGCCAGCATGAAGATCCACTCACTCATCCGTTCTTTATTAATTTCTTCAACAACTTTTATCCAGCATAATTTTCCCAGGCACTGGGGATATAGAGATAACAGTGCCTAGTTTAGTCAAAAAAGCAGAGAAGGGACTTCCCTGGTGGCACAGTGGTTAAGAATCCGCCTGCCAATGCAGGGGACACAGGTTCAAGCCCTGATCTGGGAAGATCCCACGTGCCGCGGAGCAACTAAGCCCATGCGCCACATCTACTGAGCCTGTGCTCAAGAGCCCGCGAGCCACAACTACTGAGCCCACTCACCACCACAACTACTGAAGCCCGTGCGCCTAGAGCCCGTGCTCCGTAACAAGAGAAGCCACCGCAGTGAGAAGCCCACACACCACAATGAAGAGTAGCCCCCGCTCATCGCAACTAGAGAAATCCCGTGCGCAGCAACAAAGACCCAACGCAGCCAAAATAAATAAATAAATAAGTAAATGGCAGAGAAGACTAAAGTTCTGTTCCCAAGCCCCAAGAATGAATGCCGTGTCCCTGAAACCCTCCATGATTCATGCTTGAGAAATATGCTAATGGATTAATTAGTAGTGTTTCATGTGCAAAAGGTCATATTTAAGATTAAAGAATTAGAGGTGGTATCAATGATATTTTCCCATTTCAGGTACTTAACTGACATTTATTTTCCACTTACCACCCCTTCCATACAATGCGACTGAGATGCTTTTAAATTTATGTTGCTTTGTTGCTGATAGCATGCTCATTAAGAGGATTAAAGAATGTGTCTGGTCCATCAGCCAAATATCTATTTCACTTTGATTGTACGGGAACACGGTTGACTACCACAGTCTTGGCCAATTATGGAATAATTAGAATACTTTGTAATGTATATTTAACAGATTTCTAGGAGTATTTCTCAAATCCCTTGCATAGTTTTATTCATTTTGAACCCGACTCTCCTGTTTTTCCTTTTCTTTCAATATGATTATCTTCAAAAGGAATTAAATCTGGTATTCTCCAGTTCGAGAAATAAGGAAGCAGTTTACAAAGTTCAACTTTATATACTGTGATTCCTTGTAAGAGGACTAGTATAAAAGGAATTGCTTATAACAGGAACACCAGTGGTCTGGAGCAATTCCTACTAATCACTGATCATGGTAAAAATGGAGTGCCAAAATGGAAACTGGCTGAGATCTCTAGACAGGGGATATTCTAGACTTGAAAAATTGGGGTGATAGATACTAAATGATTCCATTACACTGAAAGTGATGGGAAGGAGGCAGCTTTGGAGAGAGCTGTCGGTGCACTCTGAGTCTCTCTAGCTTCCACGAATGGAAAAGGGGAGAAGGGTATTTCCTTCCTTGAAGTCTCCACAGTAGGAGGTCTTGGCAGAACTACTCTGAAAATTTGAGTGCTGTCTCTTGAAATTTTGGTGGCATAGCAGCCTGGTGTCTGACACCTGCCTTGAACACAACAACAACAGCAATAATAAATGTTTGTTATCTGCTTCAGTAGTGGAGCAAAGATAAGAACTGTGTGTTGAATGGCCTGTGCCCCTAGAGTTGACCCTGCAGATGCAGTATGAGTATTTACCATCATCTAGAAAAGCAATCCTGCTTTCCCACCACACCCCCGGTTGCTTCTAAACAGGGTTTAACAGCTCTCAGCACAGAATCTGGGTATCTCAGGGCTGAGGAGAAGGTCAGTATCCAACCAAAGCAGATGAGCGTGGTGTCTGGTATGGGAAACTGGGTGAGAGAGCCCCACCAAAGGAGGCTGAGGGTCTTTGAAGAATCCACAACATTCTTCCGGAGAAAGTCAGTTTTAAATAGGACATCACATGACGTACCACTGTACAAGACCACCAATCAGATAACAACTTGGTTGTGTCCTTTCCCATCATCCCACCCTGGTGAGGCTCAGAATACTCAATGGGCAGATTAAGGGAGAAGGAGTTCAAACACTGGGGGGAAGAGAGAGAAGAGACTGGCCACCTGCTCTCCTGAAACTTTAGTCTTCGTGTCTGCACTGGGACCCAGCTGGGGAAGGAGAGAAATCCCAACGTTAAAAAACCATTGAGGTTTGATTGTTCCGTGGGACTGGATATTATGCTTGCTAACATGAGATTTTGTGTGTGTTTGTGTGAATTGAACTGACCTGGTAACTGTTTGCATGGGCTAACACTGTCACGAAAGATTGGGGTGTTTGTCACATTTATCCAGTGTCAGGGAAAGAGGCCACACTAAGGGGGACAGATTTGGAGGGACCGTGAGAGACAAAGATGAAGGTCCCCTATGAGTCCTCCTCATTCAGTGTGATGGCTACATATGACACAGAGTCATTAGTGGATTGACAGGGGTAGGAACAGGGCCTAATCTGACCTGAGGTATCAGAGAAATTGTCTTAGAGGGAGAAATAGAAATGTCTGAGGTGAGCATTGATTGATAAGTGAAAGTTGATAGACTGTTGAGGCCTGATTGTTCTTAATATAGAAGCATCTAGAGCCCAAATGTGCACCTCCTGAGATCACTCAGAAATCTGAGCCTAGAAATTTACAAATTTACTTGGACCCTTGATATCCACACTCTTGTCATCTTTGCTTGATTCTCTCCTCTCTTTCTGCCTGAAAACATTTCATATTCTCCACGTCATTCAGCCCTCACCCGTTTTCCCCAAAGGGTCAGGGTGGTTCATTCAAGCTATTGAAGGTAATAAACGAGGCCTGCCACACTGCTTTTCTTTAGGACCTGGTGTGAGACCCGGCAAGAATCTGCACCCATCTAATCTCTCCCAGGTTCACCATTACTGTCAGATGCTGCTTTCCCCTGCAAAACCCTCTTGGCATTCTGTAATTTCCTGATATTGCAAGGTAACTGATATTGACAGAGCCTGTGAGGATCGCCTTGGGAAAAACACATCAAAAGACAACACTCAGCTGTCTTTACCTTGCCCCTCCACTTAGTTATGCAAACCACACCTGGCCGGCCGACACATCAGGAATCCATTAAAAGCCTGTGCCCTGGCCTGCCAGTCACTGAAATGGAGCATAGGAAGAATGATAAATCCAGCTGCAATTAATTGAGCACCTACTGTGAGTTGAATCTTTTGATTAAAAGTACTTTGTGTATAGTATCTTTAAATTTCACCCCAAAACGGCAAGGGAGAGGTTATTGCTTCCATTTTGTGGGTGAGGAAAAATGATAGAGAGGGGCTAAGTAGAAATACTGCTCTCATCAAGTGAGATCTGGAGTAGGATTTCTACTAAGTACTTTCTGACCCCAGGGCTGGTGCCCATTACTGTTCTTTATGTGGTAGGTGTGTCCATCCTTTAACTTAATTCTCAGAACAGTCTTTCCAGGAGAGCTTTTTCTGACTCCTCCAAACAGTACCCTGAACTTGTTTCCTTCCCTTGCTCCCAAAACCCTTTGTCCAAATCTTGAAAATGGCACTTACCTTGTTACTGTAAAAATTTATTTATTTGCCTATTTTCCCATTAGACTGGAAAGTTCCCAAGTGCCGAGATGGAGCTCTTGCCTTGTATTTTCACTAAATATCTAGGCCTGCTCTGCACACAATAGGACTTCTTAAAGTCATTGAGTGATCAGTGTATCGTCATTTATACATAAGAAATAAGGAACTGAGAGAGATGGTACAATAAACAGAGGTCACACAACTAGTCACTTTGGAATCATAATCTACAATCCTTGTCTCCTGACTTCAAATATACAGCCGCTTCTTACATATTCAAGCTGGAATTAATGTTTTTATGTGCCTCTGGAGGTATTATAGCAGACTACCAAGGCAGAATCAGAAGGGTGTGTGTGTGTGTATGTGTGTGCATGTGTGCATAAACGCACATATGTATAAAAATGTAGAGTAATTTACCATTAACCTGGTAATTCTCCAACTAGCCTCCCTGGTGATCCTAATTCCCATTTCTTTTCTTGAGATAACATTCCACCATGCCACAGCTTTCATTCAACAAATATTTGTTGAGTGCTTTTACCATGTTGCAGGCAGTGTGATAGATGTGGGCGTTACAGAAACATACGTATTTACTAATGTGAATTTCAGTGGTAAGAAGAGTACAGGATGCTTTGAGAATGGATGATAGAAAGCCTTGACCTAGGCTGGTTCTTCAGAGTGAGCGTCCCTGGAGGAGTGAAGGCAGGTTAGAGAGCTAAAGGAGAGATGAGATTTATGTCAAGAGGAGATAGATGAGGGGCTAGGGGCCCATGGAATGTCTGAGGAACTAAAGGGGGACTGACGTCACTGGAACCCAGGGATCAAGAGGACCAGCTGTGTGGCTCCCTGCAGATGTAAACAGTGGCCAGAACACGTAGGACCCTGGGAAGATAATTGTTATTCTGTCCTTTACTCTAAAAGCGCTATAATGGCACTGACATGTTTCAGCTGGAGAGTCATATGAGCAGTCTCGAATTTCTCTCCTTGTTGTGAGCATGAGTTGGAAGGAGATAACGATGGATGTTGGGAGGCCAGTTATGAAGTACTGAAGTTGTCAGGGAAGAGATGATAACAACGTGTCTGAATATTCTGTAAATCACCAGAGTCATCTATTTTTTGTCTATGTAGAAAGGAAAAAGTTCAGTCTTCTGGTGCTGACGATAAATCATTAAAAATTTCTCTCCAAAGAATGTTGCCCTAATTGTCCTACACCATCCTCCCAAGTGTCCTTTAAAGGTATACAGTGTGGAAAAAAGGTATGCTGGGCTTTTTGGGGTCTGTGTTTGTTGAAGGCCTTTTGGATGCTACAAAATTTCTTTCTCCACCAATCTCACATTTCCCTGTCTGTGCCTGAGCCTGTCCTCCACAAAGCTAGTGATGACCTGATTTTAGAGAGGCCCACAACTGGTGGTACCGTGAGTGGCCAGTTGACTTAGCTACTGGCTGGAGCCCAGTGGAGACCTAATTCTCCACTTGGTTTGTGCCTCAGATAGAGGGCAAGGCTGCCTCCAACTCCTTTGTCTCCCCGGTTTGTCTTGCCTGCTCTCACAGGCAGAGCTGATGTGTGTGGAGGCTCATGTCCTCCTCCTCTCCCTCCCCTTCCTCCCTCTCCCCCCTCCTCCTCCTCCCCCTCTCTCCCTCCTCTCCTTCCTCCTCCTCCCCCTCCTCCTCCTCCACCTCCTCCCCCTCCTCC
>NC_041230.1:35791284-35813040 GCF_002837175.3 Physeter macrocephalus
TCCTCCCCCCTCTCCCTCCTCCCCTTCCTCCTCCCCCTCTCCTTCCTCTTCCTCCTCCTCTCTCTCCCTCCTCCCCTTCCCCCTCCCACCCCTTGTCTACTGTGGTCATGCAATGGGGGCAGAGGGCTTGGAGTGGTGATTAAAGCAGTTAACCTTGATCTATTAACACTGAATTGAAGAAAGGGACAAAAAGAGAGTGGAGCATTCTCTGAGTTCTTTCCTAACCAGGAGTTGTGCATCACACATGCAAAGATAATGCCAAATTAATGGCTCTGCCAGCCTGATTAAGCCTTTTTATCTTCTCTAAAGAACCAGAATCTAGCAGTAGCTTCCCATACCCTTTTATCCTGTGAGCACTAGAGTCATGCCCTGGGGCTCACCTAGCATACCTCCTTGCATTTTACAGTTGGGAAAATTGATAAACAAAGAACAATGCATTCATTCATTCATCCAAGAATTTGTACAGAGCACCCCCCTTTGTATGGTAGGCTTTGTGCTAGGACAGGGAGGCAGAGAAAAATGAGTAAAGTCTTTGCTGCTGAGGAGCTCTCTGCCTGGTAAACAAGGGAATTAACCACAGCCTGGGGAGAGCTCTAACCTTGCTCTGATGATGACAGTGATGATGATGGTCGTGGTGGCGTTGGTGAAGAGGAGGATAAGGATACTGATTTTGCTGGTAATGGTGGGATGATGAAGGCACTGACAGCTAATAGTGAGCTATGCCAGAGCGGCCTGGCCCCAGGCTCCTACAGAGGCTAAATCAAAAGTGCTGTCTCTACTAGAAAGTATTTTTACAGAAAACATCTAACTTGGTCAGCCTTGGAGTTAAACACAATTTTTTTTCTCCTAATCTTGTGTTTTTCAAGGTGGGAGTGTTTCACCCACTATGTTGTTAGGCAGATAAATGCATATTTTAGTGCTTTATATTGGATCCAGGAAAAGATACTGCAACTAGTTAACCTATTAAATGTTGACTATGTACTGGGAAATACCAGACTCTACCCTCTCATTTCTCGGCTACATGTGATGTCTGATGAGCTGTATACTAACAGGCACAATGCAACTTAGAATATGCTGTCACAAGAGCTGCACCGATAGTGAGGATTTGGGGTGGCTTAGTGAAAGACAGAACCTTTGCCTCAGTCCTAGAAGAATGGGCACAATGTTGACAGAGGGTTATGTACTGGAGAATGGCCTGCCAAGTATGATCCTGTTTAATGGATCATAGGATCCAATGGGTGAATAAGCTATTTGACCCATTGGACCCTGAGTTTTCTCAACTATAAAGAAAGAAAGGTTAATTAGTAACGATCTACTTGTGTCATGCTGTGAGTGCTAAATGAAGTATTTAATGCAAACCTAGTCCCTGATACATAGCAGTAATGAGGGCGATGCTGCTGGTGGTAGTGGTAGTGGTGGTGGTGATAATCATGATGATGAAGATAAGGATGTTGGTGGTACCCATAGTGATGATGGTGGTGAGGGTGGAGGTGGTGTTGATGATGATGATGATCGTGGTGATGGTGATGAACATGATCATAGTGGTGGAGGTGGTAGTGGTGCTGGTGGAGGTGGTGATGATGATGATGACTATGGTGATGATGAAGATGATGATGGTGTTGATGATGACAGTGATGATGATGGTCGTGGTGGCGTTGGTGAAGAGGAGGATGAGGATATTGATTTTGCTGGCAATGGTGGGATGATGATGGCAATGATGAACTGTACCATTTTCATAGATGTCGTTGATAACCTTCAAACATGCTTCAGAGTTCTATAGTTACTCTTTTCTTCTTTTCAGGGACTGATGTGCACTGGTTAGAGTGAAAACTCACCCAAGGAATCATCCAGTTATCCATGAGGCCCTAAATGATAGAGTAGTATCTCCCAACCGGCAAACGAGGCTATGAGCCACTCCTGCCTGGGGGGGTGTTCCAGCCACCCACAGGTAGAAGACAGACAGCTAACAGGGATTTGACATCCCACACAAGAATTCTCTCTTGTCTTTCAACAGAAAGTTTATTTTCTGTGTGGGAGAGTTTGATGGATATTTCTTATTTTTCTGTTTTCTGTACTAAGCAGTAAACAACACATTCCATTTCATTCTTTACAGTGTTTTATCAATAACAAGATTGCCTCTCTCTGCCTTTCTTGTAAGTACCTGGATTCAGGGCCCTGTTTATAGCTTCTCTAATTGGAAGATTCCTTTTAGTCTGAGGAAGAATAGCAGAGGGCCTGAGAGGAAGGGATCTCTGGAGTTTGGATGTTGGCATCCTCATATATTTATAGTGCGTCCTTTGGCAAATTTCTTGAATCCTTTGAGTTCCAGGATACCGATCCCATGCTTTTGGTCTTCTTTCCTCCGTCCTCACCCCTTTCCTCTCTCTATTCCAGTCTTTCTCACATTGACAACAGTGATTTTAAGTCGCCCGAGATGTTTGCAATGAGCTCCCTTGGGCTGCCTGCTGCCCTCTTTGGCTGGCTGAGAACAGCTCTGGGGTGAAGGGAAAGTTCTGATCCCACATGCTGTTGAGTCCTAGCTGTAGAGCTGCTGCTCAGCTATGTGGAGAGAACAGGAACTTGCAAGAAGCTCTGGGTATGTCGGCAAGATGTGGAGGATGCCATATTGAAGAATTTGTGGAGTTCTTCATAGAAGAGCATGTCTTAAAAATAACCCACAGCTCCCTCCTGCAGCTGGCCCTCTCCCCCGCGTTCTGATTCTGAGGCACTCTGTAATCACACATGAGTGAAAGCAGGTCTACCTAACCTTGAGATAAAAGCTTTCTTAAAAAAGAAAAGATAATATTAAAAACTGAGTGCTCTCCAGAAAAGGGAAATAGAAGATGAAGTAATAACAGCAATGAAAATAAAAATAACAACTAAGTGGGTGAACACATACTTGGCACCCAGTGTGTCACTAAACTCTTGATATGCTTTATCTCATTTAATCCTTACAAGCATCTCACGGGGTTTGCGGTAGTATTTTTCTAAATTTGCAGATGAGAAAACTGAGTCATCAAGAGGGTAAGACACTCGCCCAAGATGCGCAAGTTAGAGATAGCAGAGTCAGGGTTTGCCTCTGGCCCCTCTACCTTATGCTTCTTCCCAAAGCACATGCTGATGTTACAATATTTGTTTCTCAGATCTCAGTTAGAATGCTGATAATGTAAAAGTGGCAGGGATGATAAAAGGCAGACGAGCACCAGGAGTCCCAGCTGGAAGCTGGAGGGTGTCTTTGCCTAAGCACTCTTGCAATTTGGGCTGGATACTTCTTTGTTATGGAGGGTTTTCCTCTGTTGTAGGATCTTTGCAGCATCCCTGGTCTCCACTCACTGTTTGCTAGTAGCAACCCCCCTCCAGTGTGACAACCAAAAATGTCTCTAGATATTGGGGTGCAGATTTGCCCCAGTTGAGAACCACTGTTCCATATATTCTGTCCCTCCAGGCCTTGGTATCAATTGCAGGACTGAGCTAAACATTCTTTAGCTACTGGGTCTTCCTTCACAGTTTGTGTTCCAGTCAGTCTGACCTTTCCTAGTTGCCAGCAATCACTCTTTGTCCCTGCTTGAGCAACAATAAAATGAAGATAACACTTCATAGAAGTAATGTGAATTTTATAGCATGACCTTCCTTATCGATGACAATGTCAAATATTACCTCTTAAAGGACTTAGAACATGATGATACTCAACAAATGCTAGTTCACTTCACTTTGCCCATCTCACCTACTGTGATAAAGAAAACAAAATTGAACTTTGCCTTTCTGCCTCCCGTGAAAGAATCTAATAACCCACACCACCCTCAAGAATCCATGAAATCTTTAAAAAAGTCAGTTCCCAAATTTGACTGTTTTGTGTGTATGTGTTAAGTACGCATTTGGGAACATCTGGATAAAGAATGACTTTCCTTAGTTTTTATCCATATGGCTGTGCTTCTCAGATACAACCTAACAATGATTTTAGTTTGATTATGAAAGCAAAACGGGCCATGTTTGGACTCAGAATCTTTTGTTTACAACAGTACAGTCCATCAGGTCTTTTGTTAAAAACAAGACCACAGTGTCATAGATTTACATAACAATGCTTCAGATTTTGATGTGGAGTAGAATCCATTTCACATCCCTGCCACAGACTTTTCATTTTGATTGAAAAAAACAAATTTTCTGTGTGCGTATATGTGTGAATATGTTTATGTATATATGTGTATGTGTGTGTGAGCATTTATATATGTATATGAATGTATATGTGTGTATACACATAACATATATATGTTCATACAAATATATATATGTGTGTATATCTATATCTATATTTCCATTAATCAGTGAGAAAAATTATGTGGCTGACATAAAGCCATCTATATCAGAAGAAGTGAAAAAGAAAGTTTAACATATTGGCCAATCTGCATAGAACACATGTACAGAAATGCAGCCCATCTTGGAAGGCAAAAAAAAGGTACTTTCCTGCCTCTAATGGCTTGCTAATAGCCATTATCGGCAACAATGCAAAGGAAAAGAAAATAAAAAGAGGCATTTTTATGCACTGCCCATTAAGAGCAGCATACATATAAACTCATGAACTTAGAAAATAAACAAGCAGACTGGTTGCTAAACAAAAGCTTGATTTCATTTCCAGTGCTATCGATGGATAGTTTGTCATTAAAAAGATAGAGCTGTTTAAGCTGTCCCAAGGGAAAGACTTAAAGTGGGATAAAAAAGAATCCAGTGGAGTATGCAGACCTGAGCCAGTTTTAAATAATTGCCATTCCACCATGAATCCAAAGAGATTGTGCTGAGACACGGCCCATCAGCCGAAGGGAGCAGGTCATTCCTTTGGGATGGGCCACATGCCCAAGTTGCCACACTACAGAACCCCATGGGGACAACCCTTAGGCAAAGATGGAGGAGTCCCTGCCTCCACTTTGTGATAACATGGTGGTTAAAGACCTGTCTGTATGTATTCCTTGCTGGTTGGCCATGTGGCCTCATGTATCTTTAGAATATTGTCTGTTAATTCTGGAATGGAACTAAAGAGGTCATTAGGTCCAACTGCCTGACTTAACCTCTCTAAATCAATTTACGTCCATAAGTTACTTTTATTATTTTTTTTTAAACTTTTATTTTTTTTAAAAATTTATTTATTTATTTTAAAAATGTATTTTTGGCTGCTTTGGGTGTTCGTTGCTGCGTGTGGGCTTTCTCTGGTTGTGGCGAGCGGGGGCTACCCTTCGTTGCGGTGTGGGGGCTTCTCATCACGGTGGCTTCTCTTGTTGTGGAGCATGGGCTCTAGGTGCGTGGGCTTCAGTAGTTGTGGTGCATGGGCTCAGTAGTTGTGGCACACGGGTTTAGTTGCTTCGCGGCATGTGGGATCTTCCCAGACCAGGGATCGAACTTGTGTCCCCTGCATTGGCAGGTGGATTCTTAACCACTGCGCCACCAGGGAACCCCCCCATAAGTTACTTTTAAATCAGTCCATAAAAGGGTATTAACTTTATTTCTGGGTGCCTTAACTCGTTAAATTACTTACGTACATGGAGTGTATAATACTGGCTAGCACATAATACATGCTCAATATATGACCATTTCCATTGTTCCTATATTTACTATTTTTTTTGAAAGGCAGCTGATATAAAAGAAACTTTATTGAGTTCAGAATTAGATAGCATTACATTCATATTATCTTTGCATGGTCTTGGTTAAGGATTTAGCATCGATGGGCCTTAGTACTCTCATTTATAAAACAGGGGTGCTGTTTCTTTGTATATTTCATGACTGTTGTGAGAATTAAGTGAGGAAATACTTGGAAAAGGAGGGGGGCATAGGAAATTCTCAGTGAAAATCAGCTACTATTATCAACACTGCTGGTAATACCATTTACATCTCAGTAGATGACAATCATTACATTTCAATCAGTCATTGAAATTGCAGACATCACTGGGGTGGAAAATGAATGGTACTCTTTCCTATTACTTTTGCCTGGTAGTGATGTCACATAGTGAGTAATTTTCCTCTTAACTTGGAGCTGACAGTAGAGTTTTAAGGAGAATTAAAGAGGATGAAGAGGAAGAGATTGGAGATAAAAACCCAAAGTGTGGACTACACATGAGAAGGGAAGTCTGAGTAGCATTCATGGTCCCCTGGAAGGGTAAGAAAGAAGGTCCAGGAGGGTTCATTCAAAGCCTCACTTCTCTGCTGAACATGAACTGTGCTGGGGGCTCTGGGTGAAACAACAAACAAGACTGGCACGGTGCCTGGTTAGGGAGCATAAGGTCTAGTAGGGGAGAAAGTGGCCCTTAAAATACAAGTGGTAGGTAGTAGGATGGGGTAGAGATTCAGAGACAACGGCACTTAACCCAGACCTGAGGCAACAAGGAGGACTTCCTGGAGGAAAATCCATCTTGGCAGCTCCTAAAGGATTTATAGGACTTCGGAAAAGATGGCAATTGCTTTGCCATTTATGATTTATCTTGCTTAAACTTTCTGAGCTTTGGTCTCTTTTTCTGTAAAATGTGGATAAAATAACATGGACTGTGATTATATACACATATTATAATATATTATACATATCACATGTATATTATAATAGGTGCTTCATCAATATTTCTTACTCATTCTTTTTCTTTCAGCCAATTCCAGCTTTCATTGCCAAGCTGAGGAGCTTGGGCCAGTTACTCACGCACTCTGGTCTTCACTTTGCAAACAGCAGTATCTAAAATCCCATTCTCATGCTCTACAATCTGATGAGCAGAGCCAAGACTTCTCGGTGACAGACATCTCTCCCTCTCTCTCTCCCCCCGCCCCACTTTTGCTCACTCTTGCTCTTCTCTACCACTCCCTCTCCTGCTATCCAGTCCCTCCTTAAAAGGCCTCAAGTCCTGCTGAGAACCAGAGGGCACATTTTATGCTGGGCGCACACCCATCCGGGACCGCTTCCCAGACCTCAGCTTCTCCCTTCATAATTGAAGTGGAGGCTTTGAAATGTTCAGGGCGGCTTTCTCTGAAGTTGCAGCTGACCAGTTTCTCCCGCTGCCTCCCAAACCTTTAATTTGTCAGTAAAATTGTTCAGTTTTCTTATAACCATGCAGGGTTTTTCATACTCCTGTGGTTGCAGAAATGGAGGCCAGTAAGCGATGCCTATTTTTACAAGAGCTCCCTTGCACAACACTCTGGCTATCTCTGGGTGTGGCTTCAAAGAGAAATATCGGGCTTCCCTGGTGGCGCAGTGGTTGAGAATCCGCCTGCCGATGCAGGGGACACGGGTTCGTGCCCCGGTCCGGGAGGATCCCGCATGCCGCGGAGCGGCTGGGCCCGTGAGCCATGGCCGCTGAGCCTGCGCGTCCGGAGCCTGTGCTCCGCAACGGGAGAGGCCACAACAGTGAGAGGCCCGCATACCGAAAAAAAAAAAAAAAAGAGAAATATCAATAGATGAGTGACTTCCTTCAAGGGCACCTGGATACCCAGAGAATTTGAGTTTCACTTTCTGTTTCCTTGAGGACTAAGGATATACGCTGCTTGATCCTAAACAGCCACAGCTGAAGCACGATTTCAAGAAATGCATTTTTCTCTAAGCCAATGTCAAATTCCAACTTTACCTTTGATTAGCTATATAACTTGGGTAACTTCCCTGAATTCCAAGCCTCAGTTTCTTCATCTGTATAATGGGGATTAAAATGTGATTTAAGGGGGCTGATTCGAGAGTGAAAGGTACTGGTATACTACGTTTGAATCACTAACCTAGCTCTGGTACAAATGTTGGCAGTCCCCTGCCTTCAAGGGGAATACAATCTAGAGTTGCTGGAGATGGGGATGGAATTTTGGTGCCCAGATCTCTTCTGTTCTGGATTTGTAGACCTAAGGAGCTACACACACACATTGGCAATAATTATGGAGGAAACATAGCGTCAACTCTCTTCTAGCTCATACATTCCTCTCTAGCTCCCAGCTTAGAACTCCTTAGGAAATAGTATTGAAGTCATGGCTATCTTCATCTGCTTTTGGAATCTATAATGGTTGGGCCCGCGGGGTCCCCTTAGCACATCGCTGCATGGGTGAGGTAGGCTGATCTGGCCCCTCATTCTGGAGACCGCATTGATAATAGATAGATGCCCATTGCTTTTAGCACAGTGTGACCCTGTCCACTAGCGAATCATGGCCCACTGAATGTCAAGCAACTCCATTGTTCTCTCTTGAAAAGGAGCTCTAATGTGATGTGGGGAGGGGGGAGGGGCACAGAGGGTTAAAGGTATTGGTCTGTTTGTTTGTTTTTCCCGTCACTTATATGCAGTGCTAAAATATGAGATGAAGGGCACACATGTAACACCCCCTCCTCAACCAAGCAGGGGGGACATATATAGATTGAAACAGATAAGTATGAGTGCAACTTGCTATATTCTGTAATCAAAGGTTAGAAGAGGGCTGCATTTTTATCAACTCAGTCACAGACACTATAAAGGAGATGAAGAATGAGGAAAAGAAATAGTGAGGCAGCCTTCGGATCAACCACCTCTTAGGGAGATTGCTCTGTGCTCTGCAAATTCATTTCCCTGCTTATGTGTAGGAATCTATTTTTAGACAGCAGACCTGCAGGCCTTTTTCCATGTTCGCGTTTCAAAAATTCAATTTGGCTAAGCTTGCCTGAGCACCAACTGTATACAAAGCTATGGTAGGTAGAGTAGGAAAGATAAAAATGCAAAGCTCCCTAACAATCTTATGGCAGTGCGTTAGAAGAAGATAAAGAGCTTTGGAGAAAGACATCTGGGAAAGGGTTTATCTCATCTCTGATACTTGCAAGCTGAATGTTCTTAGATAAGTCCCCACCCCGCCCCCAGCCTCAGTATCCTCATCTGCAAAATGGGGTTGAGAAAACCTACTTCTCAGGGCTGAGAAGCATCTGGCACACAGAAGTTGCTTAGTAAATGTTAGTTTCCTCTTCCTACAGTATCCATAGGACAGCTCAGATACTGGACACCATCCTGAGAGAAATGGGAAATGGAAAATGTGAGGATAAATTCCAACATCTGCCTGCTTGGCCTTTTATCTGTACTTGGGGACAGGATGTTTATTGAGATGAGGTAGATTTGCAGTTATAGATTATTAATAGTTTGTGATACATTCTGGGTGATGGGTATCTTTCCCCCCAGACATACAGCGACAGTAGCATTCTCTCTTGGGAAAAACAACAGCATCAAACCAGAGCAGAGACTCCAAGAGAAAAAAGAACATAAAACTCCAGACCCAAATTATAGCCCATTTTGTTTTACTTTGGATTCCTAGAGAGTTTCTTCCACCTCCCACCTCACTGACTTTATGAATCTTTTCCCTTGAATTCAAACACTTCTGTTTGGTTGTTCTTGCTGGCATAGATACTATACTGACAAGATTTGCAAAGTATCTCCTCCTTCTTGGGTGCTTTATAAGTTTAGAGACTCACCTTACATCACTATCTACTGCCTTCCCCTTGTAACCTGATAAGATATTTGTCTTGAGTCAAGATTGTTTTTTTCTGCAGCAGTTCAGGCAGTAGTGATCCCAGGAGACAAAAACACAGTTATGCCATAGAATCAAAACCTTTTAAAGTGAACTAAGGGATTGAAGACATCATTGATTCCCACTGTCCCTATTTTACAGATGGGTAAAAGATGAGGTGTCCTGGTAAAGGTCACACAGGAAATTACAGTTTGGAGAAGGGATAAGAGCACTGGGGTCTGACACCGCATACTCATATTTATTAGGGGATGACTGTTATTCTGATTTTATGAATATGCAAAGTATATATGATCTTGAGGGCATTCTAGGCAAGAAGATGATGTGTCCTGGTAAAGTTCACACAGGAAATTACAGTTTGGAGAAGGGATAAGAGCACTGGGGTCTGACACCATGTACTCATATTTATTAGGGGGTGACTGTTATTCTGATTTTATGAATAGGTAAAGTATATATGATCTTGAGGGCATTGTAGGCAAGAACACATTGCTCTTCCGCTCAACACTAACTCTTCTCCACTAGCTCTCTGATTCTTGGAAAATCAGTTGCAAGTATGATGCCTTTCATTCATTCACATTGGGACAGGTGAATGTAGTAGAAATAACACCGCACTTGGAGCCCTGCTGGCTATATTCTTGCTGTCATCTTGGGGAATATACGTAACCTCTTCAAGCTTTGGTTTCTTCACAGGTAAAACATTTAATGACAGTAGTTTTCTCCAATCTAAGAGTTAATTTCAGCTCTGTGACTCATTCAACCAATATTTATAGGATACCCACTCAATGCCCGGCAATACCTATGTGCTGTGACATATATAAAACAGGATAAAACATCATCCCTCCATTTCAGGGCTTTGAAAGGTATCAGGTATCAGTAGAAATGAGTCTACTGGGGAGGTGTGCCTGGTCATATTTTTGCAACTGTTATAATCAAGGCATTCAGGTTACTACCTCCACTGACTTCCCTTCCTCCCACTTTCAAGCATTTACTCTGTGGTAGGCCTTGATCCAGGCATTATAAGAGCTACCAAAATGAGCTGGCCTTTACACTCATGAAGTTCACGATCCTAGGGAGGACTGGGGAGGGAGGGACATGGAGAGCATTGATGTTACCTAAAATGCTGATATCTTCAACAACCTGATAGAAGTGGTATCACCCTTTTTAAAGACAGCAATCTAAGGCAGTAGTTTATAACGGACTCGGCTCTAGTTAGATTGTGATGGTTGAGGACATTTCTTACCTATGGAGGTATGTACCTTGATGAGTGAAAAAACTTACTTGCCCAGAAGCCCCTGTCTTGACATAAGCTCTCTTCTGAAAGGTCCAGTCTTAGATAAGAAACAATTCCTGCATGCGTATGCGTGCACGTGTGTATAGACGTGTGGGTGCGCGTTGTGGAGCATAGACTCACGGAGCATTACCCTTTTCTGTGGGGCGTTGTCCTAAGAACACCCCCCCACACACACACCTTTATCTGCCAGTCAGCACATTGTGCTCTTTTGTGAGATAATACATGAAATGTTTACCCGGGACAGGTAAATGTTCTCTGGGAAGGATATGTGTTGAGTGGAGAAGACAGTGAAGTTCATAAGGAGTTTGGTTAAAGATCCTTCAGTGGTTTTGACGACAGGCATTCTGAAGAGAAAATGGTCCAACATCTCTTTTGGGGGAACTTGCATCAGTGTGAGGGGGCCATTTTACAGACTTTATTGCTAATCTGCATGAGGAGATGGAGATGAAATAGCAACACAGCAAAAGCGGGGACTTGTGAAAGTTACAAAATTCTTAAAAGGTCCTCATTCAACTTTTTTTTGGGTTGGTCCCTTTGGTATAAAGCTTTTCCATTTTTCTCTTTTTTATTATCTTTATGTCCCCATCCTTTACTCAAGGAAGGTCAAATTATGTCATTCTTTGGCAAAAACTATGCTGCTATAATTGTTTAAAAGTGCATATGATATAGTTAACTTCTCAAAATAGTTCACAGTTTTGAAAATGAGTCATGTTTCAAACAGTCACCAACAGCAGGCCAATTTGCCTGGCATTAAGTGGTTTCCTAGATGCAGAGTTTACCAAATGATTTCACTTTGTTCCATCATTTATTCCTGACAGCATCTAAGAATCACGAAGGAACTGAACATTTCTTGAGGGACTCATAATGCTAGTAATCATGGTTGTCATTTATCAAGCCCCTTTATGTGCCAGGCACTCTGTTAAGGCTGTATACATACTACCATTCTTGCCTGTCATGGCAACTCTATGAAGTAGGGATTACTATCTCAAGCTTTCTGAATGAGGATAATAAGGCTCTGGAAGGTTAAGTAATGTTCCTAAGGTTACAAAGGTAGTAATTAGCAGAGCTGGAATAGGAACAGAAGTTGCCCTGCCTTTAAAAACCACACTGATGGAAGCAGCAGAGCCCATCTTCCATCCAGTGGCTAGATCTTCCTGATGAAGCAGACAGATGTCACAGATCAAGAAGACAGAGCAGCTTTGATGACCTCCTAACTATGATTCAGACAAGTTCTTATCATGTATCAAGGTCTTAAGGGGACATTTTGCTTCTAACACCCTAGTGAGGATAGTACAACTTTAGCCAATTGGCACTATTTTCCATCATCAAACAATAAAATGTTGAGATAGCAATCAATGCACATATGAACTCAGTCAACACTGGTTACTAGCTGGACTGCACACCTTGGGACAGCTTCAAAGAAGATAGGAGGAGCGCAGCCACACGAGACACAGAGCAATAGCATAAGAACGTTGAATGAAATGAGCAACTGCCTGGGCATTTCTGGAAACAGTCACTAGTTCTTTCTATGACGTAGGCAAGACACTTTTCTTCTTTGTGCGTCTGTTTGTTTTTCCATAAAAATAGCTATGTGATTTAAGGAGGTCTTTGGAACATACAGATTTTTAGGAGATTATTTGTTTTGCATCTATAGTCTTACATAAGAATTATTCCCCCCACAATTTTTAAATATAAAACCAATTCTATAAGTCCGCAGGCCCCTCCTTGCCTGTGACCTTGAAATGCTCCCTCAACTTCAGGCCTTCCCATTCTCCTGTTATCAGCAAATCTCGTTTGGTGTGAGTGTGTGTGTGTGTGTGTGTGTGTGTGTGTGTGTGTGTGTGTGTAGTTAAAAGAGACTATGAAGAAGGAATGTTAGAGGATTCTCAAAACTTGGGCTATTTATAATAGTCACGTACTGAGGGCTTAATCCATGGTAATGCGTTGAGCATTTTGTATACATTATTTCCCGCTAAAAATATCATAGAGTAATATCTCCACTGTATAGATGAGCAAACTGAGGTTTTGTGAGGGTGAGTAAGTTGCTCAAGGTCACTCCTCTCATAAGCCCAGTTGGTCTGATGCCAGAGTGTTCCCTTTCTCACTGGCACACTGACCAGAACTGCCTCTCCCACCTGCCCTGCAGGGTACATTTCTAGGGCTGGTCCACATGGCGTGGCACCATCCTTCAGTGATGTGATGTTCCTTCCAGACTAAAGTCAGACACAGCCTTTGTCCAAGAGTCAAGCCAACTTGCAGCCAATACGAAACTGAGGGACTTGATTAAATGAAGGCACTCTGCTTGGTTAGTCGCTTTAGATAGTAAAGACCTGGAGGAGGCATGACCTTTTCAGAAGATGGGTTGATCAGTCCACCCAAGTTAAGGACCTAAGCTCTGGTTCTTTCTGTTTCCCGTTACTTTGCTAAACTCCCAGCTGACCCGCATTACCCTCTGAAGATTCTGATTAAACAGCAGCTTCTTTTGATTCCAGCTCTTTTCAGGCTCTAGGCAGCCAGCCTCTGGGTCACTCCGAGGAGACAGCCTTCCTTTCCGGGAGGGCCATCATTAAGGAAATGCTCCCACTCTCCACCCCAGAGGGAGGGGCATGCCGGCACCTGTTGGGTCCTAATGCGTGTGAAGCACATCTCAGAGCAACTTAATAAGGCCATTCGCCTCCCGGTCTTACAGAGGAGCAAAGTGAGGATTAGAGGAGACAGTGCTTTCTGCATGAGATTCTGAACCTGCCCTGCTTGCCCCCAAAGCCAGTCTTCTCTCCCCAGCACTGTTTTTCCTCACTGTTTCCATTTAGCACTCAGGGTCTTTTTGGCGTCTCAAGCCAGTACAGAATGGCTTTCACCTTGCAACCTGAGTGTAAGCTCTGAAGAGCTCTTTGTTGCTCTCTGGGAGGAGTCCTTTGTTGGATCTCAGATGCAGAGTTCAGCTGCAAAGCTGGATCCATGTGCGAGGGAGGCAATAACGCTGCCGGGGGGGTGGTGGGGAGTTCACTGGTTAGAGCCAGCTGGCTCAGGGGACCGTCTCTCTTCCCTTTTCTGGAGCAAGCGACGTTATGTCTGGCCATGCTCATCTGCTTGGGTGCCCGATTCCATAGCCATTTCAAGTCTTTCCTCTCCCCAAAATGAGCATTTACTTTCCCATGGATCACTCCTTTGATATGTGTAACCATGTAGCTCCAGCTTAGAAAACAAATCAGGAGTGACATTCTGTTGCTGTATTTTCAGCTATAGCTCATAATTTGGTGTAAAGCTTGTCATTGTCTAAGAAACATATCCCTGTGCAGGGAACCCATTGGACACCAGAATGAAATTGACTAAATAAAAGCAGTTTCACTGAACAATTTGCAAATATCACTGCTTCTTGCCAAGCCTTTTTGGCAAAACTGTCTTCAGTGACTCTAGAGCTTTTCCAGCCAGAAAGAGATTTGGGTTACCTTATGCTTCCCTCTCTCATTTTTCTGATATAAATACTTTCATTAAAATCACATAAGTCTCAGACAATAGAAATGTCATTCAGGGAAACATTTGCATTTATTTTTCAGGAAACATTATTGTTTTTCCTTTTCTCAGGGAGGGGAGGGAACTTATTTTAGAGCCCAAAGTAAATAGTATTTGCAAGAGACAATTCTTCACAGCATATTGAAGGTGTGTGTGTGTGTGTGTGTGTGTGTGGTGTCTGTGAATGGGGAAGAAGGCATTACTGGAGCCATGTTTCTCTGCCTCTCATAGAGATTAAAATTGTGGAAAGAATCTCTTTGAGACAGGAAAGAAATATGGCACGAGGGATAATTGTGAAGACCTTGACATACACATCAATGGCCATGGATTCTAGGCCAAATCTAACCAACAACTGGTAGCATGATCCTATAAATTAAATATGTATATATGTGTAAAGCATTATTAAGTTAAAAATTGAGTGGAAAAATTTAAAAAAGGGAAAAGGAAAAATGAAAAATAGACCAAAATCATAGCCCACACAGAGCTTAGACATGTCACTTAGTTTTTCTAAGGCCTGGAGTTTTCAACCTATAAAATTGGGTGTAAAAGAAGCAACAACCCAAATTGATACTAATGCGATCATGTGACAGACTGCAAATGAAACTTAAGACAATAGGTCATTAGCCTGATTTTCTACCTGACAAAATCAAAGCTCTTCCAGTTAAGCGTTCTTTTGAGACATATTTTCGTGGCTCTTACTAAGGGAAGATGCCATTATGAATAGAACAATCCTTCCCCTTTCTTCATGAAGCTTGTAGTCTAGTGACTAAGATCACACGGCCATAATGGGAGCACCTGGGCTAGATAGCCAGGCCCCTTGGACTGCAGACTAGGCTCTTGCTAGTATCCTGCTGTGTCCAGGACAGTCCCAGTTGACAGCTGATCTTCAAGCATAATTATTAAAAGTCCGTGTGC
This sequence comes from Physeter macrocephalus, assembly GCF_002837175.3. Classification (NCBI taxonomy): domain Eukaryota; kingdom Metazoa; phylum Chordata; class Mammalia; order Artiodactyla; family Physeteridae; genus Physeter; species Physeter macrocephalus. Next base: position 35,806,484 of record NC_041230.1, read on the forward strand.
TGGTTCGGATGATAAATTATATGCTTACACTACCAATGATGCCCAGGGTACCTTCTAAGATATATAGCTGGGCAGTATTTTTAGGACACCCGGATGAAACCAGGGCAGGACATCTGCCAGAAAGTTTTAGTCCAGCAGAGGCTTAAAAAATTTTCTGGAATAAACAGTTTGCTGACCCCAAGAACTGGAGTGGGAAGTAGAAGTCGTAACTTGGAGACATGGAAGTTTAAGGCTTTTAAAGGGCTCTTAGGACACGATCCAAGCCAGCCCCTTTTACAGATGGGAAGTGAGGCCCAGAGAGAGGGGACAACTCAGAGAAGGTTCAACTCGACATGAATAAAACAGATCCAGGACAGTAACTAAGTTTTCTGGACTCCAGTCCAGTCTTCTCTCCTTCTTCCTACTGTCTCTATGTGAGTGTGGTCCTCAAAGGGATGTGATCACATCATAAAGGAAGGAAAGAGAAACCGGAGTAATAAAGGGCAGGAATCTTGCAAGATGGAGTTGTTGATATTCAAAGCTGTTTGCAAGGAGAGAAAGAAGCAAATTTCCCATTTTCTTTTAAGTTACTTTTAAATTCTTATTCTTTTCCTTTTTCATATGCACAGTCAGATTTTTGATAGTATAGTATATACAAATATGTAATTATATAAATATATAATATATTACAAAACCCTAATTCCACCACTAACAGATAAGCCTGATCGAACTCCCAGGGATATAGCCTTCCAGATGTTATCTATACATACCTGTATTTTTTTGTTACTATAATAGGATCAGACTGTTCATACTATCAGTAGTCTGTTTTGTTGGTTTTTATTTGTTTTTACCCACTTAACCATATGTCTAACCTTGCTGCTAAAATTCTCTGAGTCTCCCAGAGGTGACTTGAGGAGGACAAAAGCGTCTTTCTTCTCACCCCAGTCCCGGAATATCCCTTCCCAATCTCCTTCTGATGCCAGGAGTTCCATTAGACAGCAGTGAGTGTGTGTTGCTGTGTGGATTAGCATGTAGATGCCCAGAGAGAGGCATGACTTGGGCCCTTTATCAGTAATTGAAATCATAGCCCCGGCAAGCTGATTGGATTCTACTTTGCAGGCAGCCAGAGAGGAGGTTTCTGGCAGGAGGGAGAAAGGATTGGGGAAGGGGCTGCAGTATGCCTGTCTCCAGGAGGAAGGTGGGGAAGGAGAGAGCTCTAGACACACTCCTCAGGAGGCCGAGCAGGGAGAGGTGAATGAGCTACTGGAAAGACTGAGCTCAGACACTGGAGGAGGTGCAGCCCGATAGAATGGAGATGAGAGCAAACAGAAGACACTTCTGGCCCCAAATGCCACCTTCCAGGCTGAATGCATCCTCCATGTTAAAAATGTAAAATCTCCCTTCCTTCCTTCCATCCCCCGCCTTCCATCCTCCCCTCCTTTCCTTCCTTCCATCCCTCCCCTTCCTTCCTTCTTCCTTCTTTCCTTTCTTCCTTCCTTCCTTCCTTCCTTCCTTCCTTCCTCCCTCTCCCTCTCCTACACTCCTACATCTGGGTACCCACTGGGTGCTCTGGCAGTGCCCCATCAGCTCGTCTTACCCCTGGGCTGAGTCCTGCTAAAAATGTTGTTAGAAGGTTATGTGAAAACTTATTCAGTCAGTCAATACTGGTGGTGACAGTGATGGTGGAGAACATGTTTTTGTATGTGTAAAACAACAGATTTTGCTATTATGAGAAATTGCAATTTCTTCTTCATCTCCCTCTCCCCCTCTCCCCACTCGCTTTTTTTTTTTTTTTTTTGGCCACACTGCTCAGCATGTGGGATCTTAGTTCCCCGACCAGGGATTGAAACCATGCTCCCTGCATTGCAAGTGCAGCGTCTTAACCACTGGACCGGCAGGGAAGTCCCTTGCCTTCCTTTCCTCTTTCCTCTCTTTCATAAGATCATTCCTTTGCCATTGTTTATTGTAGGCCTGCCATCTGCCAGGAGCTTCCCTGCATGCTGCCTTGTGATGATGAGCACAGCAGACTCGGTCTTGTCCCCATGAAGGTGACAACCCAGTGGTGGAGTCAGACTTTTAACCCAGAGATAATTACATAATTAAATCGTGTTATAAGTGCTAAGTGTAAAGGAGGGAAATAAGTGCTCCATAAGAGAGAATAACAGAGCAGGGATGGCCCTTGACCCTGTGATATTTAAAGGAAATCTGAAGAATGAGTAGGGACCAGGCAGTCAAGGAGACAAGGAAGGGGCTCTCCGGGGTGGTGGGGGCGAACAACATGAACAAAGGCCTGGAGGCTGCGAAAGCACTTTGGAAGATCAGAAAGTCTGGTCCCTGTGGCTGGAGTTTCTCCAGCAGTTAGAGGGGTAGCCAGAGCAGAAAGCCCTGTAGGGATCTGTTAGGGACTTTCGATGTTTGTAGAATTTTATGCAGAAAAGTGTTGTTTTCCTATTTATTGTTTTTCAAATTATTCCAGCTGCTCTGTGGAGAATGCTTATTAAATATTTTTTAAAACTATTTTTCTCTCTCTGTCTCTCTCTTTTTTTTTTTAAAAAAAAAAAAAAAACCACTCTACAAGCAAGATAAGAAAATAAACACCCATTAAATTTTTTTAAAAGACCAGAATGCTGTAGTTATCTCTCTGAGGTTAGAGTGGTCTGTATCCCATGGAAATTTTCTGAAGTTCAAAAAGGTAGATCCATTCTTAACTAAGCCAAAGATGTGCTTCTGACTAATAATGTCTCATATTTTTGAGTACTTATTTTTTGCCAGGCATTTTATTAAGAAATGTGTATAGGTATCACTTGTTTTTTCTACTTAAAAAAAATTAAATCCTTATAGCAACTTTATGCAGGAAATGTTGTGACATTTCCCATTTGATGAACTAGGGTCATAATAGACTCACTCAATCCTCCCAATAAACTGGAATTGGTTCCCTTTGCCTGAAATTGGTGCCAGTGCTGAATTTGCCTTAGAAAACTGCCCCAGGGGTCTGCTGGCCCTAAAAATCGCACCCACCCTTTAAAATGGCTTAAATCTGGACCCCAGTAGTTTGGGGTACAGGTCAAATTGTGGACCTTGAAAGACAGCTTTTTTCTTATATTTAGAAAAAGTACTTCAGTGTGGGAGGAGAAATTTCTGGGTGTCTAGAAAATCTTATCAGGATGGGGAAAAAAAACTTTTATCAGCTGCTTCTGTCTGCTGCTGCTTGGACTCTGGTGACAACTGATGTCTTAAAAAGGGATAATGTCTGTGGGTGATTCTTGCTGACAAGATTGGCGGAGCTGGGATCTCAACCCTTGAGCTGCAGGGCCCTCCACGGAGCATCTGGTCCAGCCCTTTCCTTCAGGCTGGGGCAAACCTAATCAATCAACCTGTCCATCAATTTTTGGTACCTGTTAAGGTGTTCAGGATCTAGTCGTGAGGTAACATTTAAGTTGAAGAAACAATTGTAGAATACTGTAGCATTTGTTAGATTGCAAGCATTCTTTCCAAGCCAAGCAAACAAACCAAAAAAACTCCAACGATTTATAATTGTAATTTCTATAATAATTTAAAAAACTATGAACTGGCAATGGTGAATTGAAAAGCAACAGGAAATTTCAAAAGGACAATTTTTAAGAAATAACTTTTTTATGGTTCCTGCAAGATCTCTCTGTATTCTTTACGTGTGCTCATGCTGATTTGCAGATTAGCTTACTGGATCTCAAGCTGACAGATGGTCATTTCTTTTCCATTCTATAAACTTTTCCCTTTTTTGTACACATTGGGTCTGGTAGACACATTAAACATATCAGTTCTTTGGGTGGTTACTTTTATGGATGACACTTATATGTATTCAGTTCAATTCAAGAAAATAGGAAAACTATAGATAAGCAGAAACAAACACCTCAAAACCCCGGGTGCCAAATACAACAGATTTTGCTATTATGAGAAATTACAATTTCTTCTTCTTCATCTTCTTTTTAATCTTTTTTTGGGCTCAAATAAAATACTTATCCATAAGTTGAAATTTAGAAGAGTTTAAGAACAAAAGCAGTAATTAGTTTAAAAATGCAAATAAAAATAAATTAAGCTATTGAAAGTATTGATATATTTGTCTTCTAGCTCTAGGCATTGTTTAATGTAAGCAGTAAAATACTAGTAAGTAACTTTTAACATATAGCCACTTCTCTTAACATTTTTTAACATAGATGCTGTTCCATGTTATTACACTGTCTTTTTAATATCATTTTCATTACATCATATTGTTTCATCAAGTGGATGAACTCAGGGCTTTTTAACTACTCCCCTATTGCAGGGAATTTAAGTAGTTTCTAAGTTTGTGTGTTTATAAATACTTGTATGATGATTATCTTTCTATGGAAAATATGTTACACATATATTACTCTCCAAGAGAAGACCACCAGAAATGGGATTATTGTGAAGAAATGAATGAACATATTTAAATTATAGAAAGAGGTTTTCAAATTAATTCACAAGTGGATTTTACTGATTTACAACCTTGTTAAAAGAGTGACTCTTGTAAGACTTCCTAATAAGCACAGGATATTATCATTTTAAAAATACTTCTTATTTTAAAAAGGTAAAAATGATTCACATTTCACTGACTATTTTTATTATTAGTTGTTGAACTTTGCTTTCCATGTGCCTATGTCCTCTTATTTTTAACTATATATATCTGTTCCTTTCTCTTTCTCATTTGTGGATTAGAGTCCTATTTTCTATATCAGCTTACTTAAGATTTTTATGTGCTAAAAATATCAACTCTTTGACTACTATTTATATTGAACAGGTTTTTCTAGCCTGGTTCTTGCTTTTATTTATAATATACTTTATTTTTTACAGCAATTTTAGATTTACAGAAAAACTGAAGATTGTAGTGTTCCCATATATCCTTAAATAGTTTCTGAACCCAATTCTAGTTTGTGGGGATATGGGTAGGGTTTCCAAGCAATTATCTGATACCAGCTGCGTGTCCTACAATTCATCCCAATTGGCTGTGACACTTTCTCAGACGTTCCTTGATCCTGATGATCTTGAGAGTATTGAGAAATACTTGCAGATATTTTCTAAAATGTTGCTCAGTTGGGATTTGCCTAATTTTTTCTCATGATCCAACTGGAGTTATGGGTTTGGGGGAGGAAGAACATGGAGGTAAAGTACCATTTTCATCACATCATATCAAGGGTACATACTGACTAAACTTATCAGTGTTGATGTTGATCTTGATCACCTGGTGGAGGTAGTGTTTTCAGGTTTCTCCCCTGTTGAGTTACTATCCTCCAAGCCCTTTCCATACTGTATTCTTTGGAAGGATATCACTACTCAGCCCACACTTAAGGGGTGGGGAATTATGCTTTATCCACCTCCCTGAGGGTGAAATATATATGTAACTTACTTGGAATTTTTGTGTATGAGAGGCTTATGTCCTCTTTCCCATCTACTTATTTATTCAGTCATTTATATCAGTATGAACTCATGGATATTTGTTTTATACTTTAGGTTATAATGTAATACCACTTTGTTTATATTGTTATGGGTTTGCTCCAGCTTTGGCCATTGGAAGCTCTTTCAGTTGGCTCATGTATATTTTCAACATATTTCCATCATAGTGGGTTTTCTTACATTTTAAATTTGGCTATCGACCTCTGTACATGCCTATGAATACAGCTGTTGTTATGTGCGTGGAAATTTTGTGTGTGTCTGTGTGTTTTAAATTGTCATCTTATTAATGTTGATGAGAGTTTAGAAAGAGAAATCATATAAGAAAGCTTGAAACAATAAGACATCAACTTTATTTGATGGGACAAAACCCTTTCCCTGGAATCAGACAGACCAGGGTTTCAAAATCACTATTATTACTTTAATGACCTCAATAAATCATGTTTCCTAAACTCCATGCCTTGTGAAGATCACTCCCCTCCACAGATTGACTCTAGCCTTGACAATACACTTCTTTGGCTAATGAGGTGTAAGCTAACTTGATACAAGAAAGGTTTCATAGGATTAAAGACCTAAATGTAAGGCCAGACACTATAAAACTCTTAGAGGAAAATAGGCAGAGAACTCTATGACATAAATCACAGCAAGATCCTTTTTGACCCACCTCCCAGAGAAATTGAAATAAAAACAAAAGTAAACAAATGGGACCTAATAAAACTTAAAAGCTTTTGCACAGCAAAGGAAACCATAAACAAGACGAAAACACAACCCTCAGAATGGGAGAAAATATTTGCAAACGAAGCAACTGACAAAGGATTACTCTCCAAAATATACAGGCAGCTCATGCAGCTCAATATCAAAAAAACAAACAACCCAATCCATAAAAGAGTAGAACATCTAAGTAGACATTTCTCCAAAGAAAATATACAGATTGCCAGCAAACACATGAAAGGATGCTCAACATCACTAATCATTAGAGAAATGCAAATCAAAACTACAATGAGGTATCACCTCACACCAGTCAGAATGGCCATCATCAAAAAATCTACAAACAATAAATACTGGAGAGGGTGTGGAGAAAAGGGAACCCTCTTGCACTATTGCTGGGAATGTAAATTGATACAGCCACTATG
>NC_041230.1:35813509-35839971 GCF_002837175.3 Physeter macrocephalus
ACATTACCAAATGTAAAACAGATAGCTAGTGGGAAGCAGCCGCATAGCACAGGGAGATCAGCTCGGTGCTTTGTGACCGCCTAGAGGGGTGGGATAGGGAGGGTTGGAGGGAGACTCAAGAGGGAGGGGTTATGGGGATATATGTATACGTATAGCTGATTCACTTTGTTATACAGCAGCAACTAGCACAACATTGTAAAGCAATTGTACTCCAATAAAGATGTTTAAAAAAAGAAAGCTTTGGTAAGCACTTGCACACAAGCTTTCACTCTTGGAATTCTGTTACCATTATGTACGAAACTGGGGCTTTCCTGCTAGAAAGGACCTATGGATGAGACCAACACCCTAGCTGACTGGGCATGTGAATGCAGCCACATTGAAAACCTAGCCTCACCTGGGCCACCTGATGTCTGTACACACATACATGACCTGGGGAGAGTCTACCAGAGGAACTGCCCAGCTAAGCTCAGCCCAAAATGCAAAACCCTGGGGGAAAAAAAGCACTGTTTATAAGCTATATAATATATTTGAGGTAGTTTGTTATGTTGACAAAGATAGACCCGAGATCTATACCAGAAGTGGGCTTCGACCCATGTGGGTAGTGTATATTAGTTTTTATTATTTCAGCTTATTGTTTCAATTCCCTGAACTTCTATTATCCATCTACTGGATGGGAAAAGGTATACCTCCTCCTGCTCATCAAATTGATCATGACACCAAAAGAGATGGTGCTTATCAAGTATCCCACCCAGGGCTGGAATACAGGACTGGCTCTCACCAAAGCTTCCTCTGCCTCAGCCATTTTACTAGAAAATTTCTTCCTTTCTCCAACATGATGGTAGCTAAATAGGGTCCCTTTGCAATAACGAACACTGCAAATTAGGCTCATTTGATCCAGCAGAAAGGGGATCATGATCCAGTACTTCGTCCTTAAGACTTGCAGTCCTGGGGTGTACTACTCAAGTGCTAGTTGGAACATTCTGACATGGCTTTCCAGTTCCATTTATATTTGGACTTATAAAAGCATATGACACCAGATATCAAATGGAAGCCAAACTTAACTTTTCTCCTCATTTCTCAGCACCTGTGCTTTGTAGACTTAATGCCAGAATATAAATATGTGCCTTGGAAACAGGGATCTGTGAGCATGGCTTAGGGAAATCAGGCATTCCAGAAGAGCGCATATGGCTGGGAAATAGGAACAAGAGACTCAGCTTGGAAGACAAGTTATGCAGAAACTTTCTGCATTTAGTTTTGGTTGAATAAGAGCATTTAAGACAGGTTGGATTGATACATTGTCATCATTGATTTACCCCTAAATCTTTTCTCTCTCACACTGTTTAGATGTCACTGTATCCAAATTGACTAATTGAATGCAGTTGGCTATGTATCATGACATACTGGGGAAATGGTGTGGTGTTCAAGGTCTGAGCCAATTACAAAATAATTATTTAAATTATCTGAGTCTCAGTGTTTCTTTGTCTGCCAAGTTGGGGATAGGCAACTTCATTTCTTAAATTCCATCCAGAGTTTTAACACTTACATGTGACACACACGCATAAAAAGAAACAAATACACCTGTATAAATAACCACACACAAATATATATCCAGGTACACATATAAACACGCATACACATGCACCTTTGCGCATACAAAAACATGTTCTCCACCATCACTGTCGTCACCAGTATTAACTGACTGCATGAGTTTTCACATAACCGTCTAACATCATTTTTAGCAAGACTCAGCCCAGGGGCACCTCCAGAGCGCCCAGTGGGTACCCAGATGTAGGAGTGAGGGTGGTGAGCATCAGAGGGAAGCTTGGGGGAGGGGAGTTCGGCATGCATTGGGACCTACATGCCCTTCCATTCTCCCTAAGTAAAAACTGCCACATTTACTCTCCGAAGGGGGTAGTCAGAAAGATCTGGAAGTTCTGGATCCTGGTTCCACCTTTTCCACTGCCTTACTTTGTGACCTTGTGCAAATCACTTTTCTTCCTGGAGCATTAGCTTCTGATCCTTTAAAATGAGAAGAATGGGGACTTCCAATTCTAGCCAAGATGGAGTAAACTCACTATGTCCTCTCTCTCCTACTGATTATGACTAAAATCTATAAACTGAGCAACTACCTGAAGTCTCCAAAATTAAAACCAGGTTGATTGGGGAGGGAAATGAGAATCTGAGGAATACCAATATGGCAGTGAGACTTTCCCCCCCCTTATCTCTCAGCATTGATGTAAGGACAGAACAGCACATCAAGTGTCAACAGTGAAAACTCTGAGATAAATTCTCTGTAGTTAGAAGAGGGGCCACAGTGAACCAGAAAGTATGGGGTCACTGTGAGCCAGAGAGCCACTTTTTAGTCATCTTTTCCCCCAGTTTTATTGAGATATTATTGACATATAAGTAAGTTTAAGGTGTATAATGTGATGATTTGATATATATATATATAAAATACATATAATATGTATATTAGCACCTCCATCCCCTCACATAATGATAATTTTTATTACGACGATACCATTTAAAATTTACTCTCCTAACTGCTTTCATGTATACAATACTTTTTTTCCTTTTCCCTCTCCTGGTTGTGCCCAGAGGTCAGCTTGTATTGCTGTGTGATGGTGGCAGCAGGGCAGAGGTGGGGGCAAGTTTAAGCCCCAAGAGAAAAACCCATGTCTATGGTCACATAACCTATACTATGAAGGCAATATATTGAGGGGAAGCCACACTGTTTTATTATTTTCTCTCTATTTTCTTCCTATTTTCTCTCACTGAGGTCAGCCCCAGGTATATGGAAATGGCCAATGGTAGATAAACTGAGAAAAACACCTCTTTCTGGTCAGATGAACAGGAACAGGGCAAAGGGACTCTTGAGAGCTGGGAGATGTAAGGGACTCCCAAGGAGAAGATAGCTGGAGATGGGTATCTTCTAGCTCTGTGTGTCGGTATCAGAAATCCCGAGCTCACCCCTGAGCTGCACACGTGCAGAACAGGCCCAAAGAAGCATAGTAAAGGCTTAGAGAGCTGAACTGGAATATGAACCATGACTCGTGTTTGGTGAGGTTTGTATGTTCACCCGAACTTCTGAGTGGTGCATGAATGGAAATAAAGAACATGGTAGAGGCTTTGGAGATTGTACTGATCTTGGCACCTCTGCCCACAGAAGGCAAGGCAAAACCTGTGACCCGTATCTAACCGAGCCTGTTGAAACAATTGAAATAACAGTAATACTCTCCAGAGGGTTGTAACCATCAGAGTCTCACAACATATTTCACCAGTCCAGGGTACAATCCAAAGTAAATGACATGAAAGGAGGCAGGCATTGGCACACTATGGTCCATGTGCTAAATCTGCCCCACCACCTGTTTCAGTATAGCTCATAAGGTCAGAAGAGATTTTACATTGATAAACAGTTGGAATAAAACGGATGAATATTTGTAAAATGTAAAATTTTGTGTAATTCACACTTGACTCTCCATACCTAAAGTTTTATTAGAATACAGCTGCACCCATTCATTTCTCTGCTGTCTACAGCAGCTTTCATGCTATGATGTCAGATGAGTCATTGCAACAGAGAGCAGAGGGCTAAACCACAAAGCCTAAAACAATTACCGTCTGTTCCTTACAGAAAAAAATGTGATGACTCCTGCTAATGGAAAAGGCAATCCAAACAAATATCAATTATTGAGATGACCTAGACGTTGGAATTATAAAAAAAGTCTTTAAGGCAGATATTGTAACCATGGTCAACAAGGTAAGGATTAGTACTCTTGAAATGAATGGCAACATACACGTTCTCCAAAGAGAATTCAAAACTATAAAAATAAAACCAAATGGAAATTTTGGAACTGAAAAATACGACATCTGAAATAAAAAATTCACTAGATGGACTTTGTAGCAGAATGGAGATGACAGAGGAAATGTCAGTGAACTTAAAGATATATCAATAAAATTATCCAAACTGAAGGACATAGAGGAAAAGATTGGAAAGGGGGAAACAGAGCCTCAGAAACCTATGAGACAAACAAAAAGGTCTGACACTTGTGCCACTGGTGTCGCAGAAGAAAGGAAAAGGAGATTGGGTGCAAAAAAAGAAATGCAAAAATAGAAGAAATAGTGACTGAAAATATCTCAAATGTGGTGAAACACATAAATTTACAGGTTCAAGAAGCTCAGGAAACTTCAAACAAGTTACACTCAAATAAAATTATGACCAGACACATTATAATAAAACTCATGAAAACCAAAAATAAAAAGAAGGGGTTGTTCGTACAAAATAGTTACTAAAACCTCAGTAAAGACTACATTAAAATGATAAAGAAGGCATTCACAGAGAGAGAAGTTTGAAACAAACATAGAACTTTATGGCTGTAAGAAACAGTAAATACTTTGGCACGCTGAATATTGCCTCAAACATGATGTCTTTATCTCAGGAAAATGAAGGCCAGGAAGACTGACTGATTTTACTAAAGTAACTCTCAGGCAAGTGCTCTCAAAAAAAAAATGGGAATGAAACCAAAAGGAAGGATGGAAGGAAGGAGTGAGTGAAGGAAGGAAGGGAGAGAGAATATAAAGAAAGAAAGGAAAGAAGAAAAAATAGTAATCTGTGTTGATCACAGATCTTAACAGTGACTCTTATTACCATGTTTTTCCTCAGGGGGAAGATGAAAATGGTGATTTTTTTTTATTAAATGAAGTACTTTTGGGGAAGGCAAGGCTCATTGAAGCATCTCAGTCAGGGTTTGGGGTCATCCAGGTGTCCATCTGGCAGTGGTAGGGATCACAGAGAATGCAGCTAATGCTTAAAAGTGAATGTGGAAAGGAGCCAATAAGATATTTTGCTTACTTGGAGACTTTTGCCGAAGTCATGTTTAAAAGGGCAGGGAACAAGGGGCAGTGTCTTTTTTACACGAGGACAAAAACCACTGGAAAATCCAACCACTAAAGATAACTCATTTCTGTGCCAAGAAAATCAGATGAATTGTTTGTTGATATGTATCCAGAAAGAGAAAAGTGAGACAATAGATTCTTGGCTAAACTCATAAATGCTTTGGCAGAGTATGAACATGGCTTCTCTATGTCTTCCCGCCTCCTTCCCCTCCTCCTCCCCCTCCTCCTCTTCTTTCTCCTCCTCTTTCTTCTCCTTCCCTTCCTCTTCCTCCCCCTCCTTGTCCTTCTTCTTCCCTATGTTTCTCTCAAATATACACAAACACATACCTTAATGAGGATCCAAGGGGTGGGCTCTCATCTTTATACCCATCACCTTGGGAACTCCGACATGCAAAGATGTCCAAAAAGGAATACAGATTTCATGAGGACCTACCAAGTCTTCTTGAAGACGTGTTACAGAAGCTCTTAAAGCTACTATTCAGGACCTAAAACTTTAGGGCATAAGATAATGAAACAAAAAGGGAGCAGAAATTCTGTTTGGAAGAAGAACTCTGAGATCCAGAGATTCACTCTAAGACACAGAATTGAAATCTTCTCAAGGTCCCTGGCTGTATGTCAGGATATAGAGACTCAATTGACTTCCAGTGAAGACCCAGAGTAATTTATCTAAATTTCTTGGGAAAGGTGAGCAAGAAAGCTGAAAGATCACTGTCAGTTGTTGCTGGGACTAACCCCCAATGGTAGTGAGGAAAGGGACTCTTTAGACACAGGCAGATCAACATGAAAAACCGTAGGTACAGCAGGGTGGGCATCAGCAGCCACCAGAGTGGCAACTTCCACCTTGAGCTGTCAGGTGGCCAACGCTGAGAGCAAGAATAGAATGACTAGCAGGTAGAGGGTATCTTTAAATTCAGGCAAACAGAATCCTCCAGGATTCTCAGAATCCTTCCAGGACAGTAGATGGGGCTTGGGATCCTTGAGATCCCTGAGATTTGTCTTTGAGCAGAGGTGGTACAAATAACCATTTGTAGCCCTGGTTATAAACCATAGACATATCCTGGATGCTGCTGTGGTCTAGGAAGGTCAGGACCCTATCTGTGCCCTTGTTCCTTGCAAAGAATAACTGAAACAGCATACCATATGGAATGTAAAGATATTTTGAACAAGATCAGCATTTCAGAAAAACTCCTGCAACTTCTGCTGTTTTCCAAGCCTAGGTGGATCTAGTCTAATCTTTCTGCATCTGACATTTTCCTCTGTTGTGTCTTTTTTTTGTCTCCAGACCATATATATATATATATATATATATAAACATTGTTTTAAAAAAATGAAATGGATGGTTGACATCAAAAGGAAAGACCCCAGGGGATTTCTTGCAAAGGACAATAGTGGCCCAAGTATTGTTTTGAAAACTGTTGCCCTGGCCCTTCAGGACACAAATTGAAAGAGGGAGAGGTGATATAAAACTGATTAAAATTTGGCAGGAAAAAAAAACTGCTGGCAGATAGTCAGACACACTTGACTGAAAAGACTTGTTTCTCCAATTTTGTTCAGATCTCTAATTTTGTTTTACCTTATTTACTCTCATTATTATCATTATTATTATTACTGCAGAGAGCTGAGCTGGAAGGACTTGCTTGAGTAATAGTTGCAGGCACATAACAAGATACTCCTGTAGGTGCCTTCCAACGAGAAGATCCTATGTAACTGTTCTGTTGACAGTGTTTCAAGAGATGTGACTGAAAAATAAACAAATCCACAAATTATTAGCCATGATTGCTTGCCGATTAGATGTTAATTCATTCTAAGTAGGATGATGAGCTGCAAAGGAAGTTCGCAGATGCACAATGCCATTCCCTCTGTTTTGTGCTCAGTATTGATTAAGGAGGCTCTGACTCGGTGTCCTAGGAGGAAAGATCCTTTCTGCACCAACCGCAGCAGCCATTGGGCATGAAGTGGCCCCAACTGATAGCTTACGAAAGGGAAAAGGGTGATGCTAGGGAACCAACTGGTGAATAAGCAACGTTTCCACAGGCTGCAAGACTGGTGATGGGCGGAGGGGAAGCAGGAATCCTGTTTTAAGTCCCAACTCATAAAAATGTGAGCATCAGCAGTCCTTTTTGTAAAATGAATGAGGTGCCAGGGCTCACATCTTGATAAATTATGAAATGCCTCTTTCTCTCTTCCTCTCTTCATATATCCTCTTCTATTCTTTATCCCCATCAACTTGTGAACTTGTTTCTGCCAAAGAAATCAGTGGAGATGGTAATGTTAATTTATTTAAGGCCATTCCAGCGAACATTGTGTGTAAGCTCTTAGAGTGTTGGTGAGCTGAACGGGTGTGCATAGCTCAGGTAACCTTTGAGAGCCTGGTAAGCATTACCAGCTGGAAGTTTTCAGAGGCTTATCTTAATTCATATCAGAAGGTTTCTTTTTTCTTCATTAATAAGTGGAGTTGCAAAAACTCTTGACTTCTTTCCTTTCAATTTAAACCAATTTACTGAACATTAATTAACTGCTACTTTGTACCAAGTAATTGGTGCTAAAAGAGAAGTAAACAAGGTGCATTATGCTCTGAAGAAATATAGTCTAATGCAGAAGACAGACATACAAAGACATTGTCATGCAAAGTGAGAAGCACAGTCCTAGATGAATGTATATGTACAGAAAAGGGAAAAATTAGCTGTATATAGTAATGGAATTACTCGGGGAAGGCTATTTTAAATGCTTCAAGTTTGAGCTCATTCTTGAAGAAGGGAATAAAATGTATTTGCATTTTGAACAAAGAGGAAGCAACAGTCACATTTGCAAGGCATGAAAGTGGGAAATGTCGTGTGTTATAAGAAAATCTAAGTAGTTTGGAATTGGTAGAGCATAAATTTGTGTGTAAGCAAGTAACGAAGTCAGCTCTGCAGAAAGCCAGCAGCCAGCAGAATCTTCTCAAAAACAGAGAAGAAAAAATGGAGTTTGGTGAACTCCACCCTCAGCTAGCAGGAAGGACAGGAGCTCAGTGCAGCTAATAGTTTCATCTCTGATATTATCAAAGGATAAGGACCGAGATGGGTGAAGATGTTATCAAATTCCAGAACTTCTGTTACTTTCCCATGCATGGTAATCCCTGTTTGTTTCCTCAAAACAATCATCAGTGAAACCTTTAAAAGAATGTGAATCTTTGAGCTTTTCTTTTTTTTTTTTCCCCCTGAGGGAAGTAAATAAAGGAACTAGGGAGATCCTACACAGGCTAAGGTATAGTCTTCCCTGGGGGAGAATGGGTCAAGATATGCAAAAAAAAAAATATATATATATATATATATATATGCAGGCCGGCTATGATGGTGAAACTCATCAGAAGGAAAGAATGGATGTGGTATGTGAAATACCTTTTTTGGGTCTGAGAAAGGGCCCAGGCATGTGGGACTGAAGAGGTATTTTCTCTCACATATAAATCAAGCCAAGGCATGCCCTTTTCAGTTTGAAGAAGTCTTCTGCCCCCAGGAGAGGACATGAGGCTAGACCCAACACTCCATCCCAAGGTCTGGAAGCATTAATGGGCATGTGATTCTCTTGGCGATAAACCATCCTGACTTGGGAATCTTGTCTAAGAATGATGTGGGTCTATCCAACTTGATAGCTGGAGAATCAGCCATTTGGGAAGCAAAGTAAAAATATACAGGTTATTTTTTGAAAGCAAAGTGAATCTCCCAGGGAAAAAAAATGGAACACAACACAAAGCATACGCTCAGACTCATTGGATCTTGGGGATGAGATTACAGTAGATAGAGAGATCAGACTCTAAATGCTGCTAAGAAATTGAATCCTCTTTAGTATCTCCCTCACAGGTGGAGGTAATTGAGTATTGTAGGTACATATATAGGACGGAGAGTTGGGATGCTTATTTGCAAAACGGGGTAACAGTGTTATCTATCACATGGGGATCTATTTACTGAAAACATTTGCCTTCCCAGATATCTGACATCCAGTAATTTCTCCATATGTATGCTCTCTGAGTAACAGCTGAAGAATGTGTGATGGCTAATGGGTTCCCTGTGGGGGTCTGGAGAGTATCAAATTCATGTAATTGGTCCCTATTTATTTAAACTCACAATATTGGAGTGAATCATTTGATTTCAGCAAGATATTCTGGATGGAGGTGTGGGGTGTTGGATATCTGTTGAATAATGACTGTGTGCTGGGGATGGTAGAAGGAAGTCAAATGGAGATTATTATCTCTTCTTAACATCAGCATTGAGATGTCGGTGGGTGTATGACTAGCCTCACAGATGAGGAAACTGAGTTTGATTAATTTCTCTAAGCTCCCCTTGCTACTAACAGGCAAAGGAAAAATCAATGACCAGTGCTGTCGCATGTCAGAAATCATGCTCTTTTCAACACATGGTGCTAGGACAACTGGATAGCTATAGGCCAAAGCATCAAGTTGGACCCCCTACTTCATACCATACATAAAAATCAACTCAAAACAGATCAAAGACTTAAATGTAAGAGCTAAAACTAGAAGAATCTTAGAAAACATAAGAGTAATTCTTTATGACCTTAAGAAAGGGAAAAGGGTGATTCTAGGCTACCCACTGGCTAGGCAGTGATTTTTTTTTTATTGGAGTATAGTTGGTTTACAATGTTGTGTTAGTTTCAGGTGTACAGCAAAGTGATTCATTTATACATTTACATATATTCTTTTTTTATAGATTCTCTTCTCATATAGGTTTTCACAGAATATTGAGTAGAGTTCCCTGTGCTATATACAGTAGGTCCTTGTTGGTTATCTATCTTATATTGATATATAGTAGTGTGTATATATTCATCCCCAGCTCCTGATTTATCCCTCCCCCAATGTTTCCCCTTTGGTAACCATAAGTTTTTTTTCTATATCTGAAGTCTGTTTCTGTTTTGTAAATAAGTTGATTTGTATCACTTTCATTTTTAAAAAATAAGAGTCCACATATGAGTGATATCTTATGATACTTGTCTTTCTCTGTCTGACTTACTTCACTTAGTAGGATAATCTCTAGGTTTGTCCATGTTGCTGCAAATGGCATTATTTCATTCTTTTTTATGGCTGAGTAATATTCCATTGTATGTATGTATGTATGTACCACATCTTCTTTATCTATTCCTCTGTTGATGGACATTTAGGTTGGGGCAATAGTTTCTTATGACACTAAAAGCACATGTGACAAAAGAAAAAAATAGATAAATTGGATGACATCAAACTTAAAAATTTTTGTGCTACCATTAAGTAACTGAAAAGACAGCTATAACTCAATAATAAAAAGAAAACCCATTGAAAAAAATGAGCAAAGGATTTGAATAGATATTTTTCCCAAAAGGTATATAGGTGACTAATAAGCACATAAAAGATGTTCAGTATTCTTAGTCATTAGGGCAATGCAAATCAAAATTACAGTAGTCCCCCTTATCCGTGGTTTCACTTTCTGGGTTTCAGTTACTTGTGGTCAACCTTGGTCCGAAAATATTAAACAGAAGACTCTAGAAATAAACAATTCATAAATTTTAAATGGCATGCCATTCTGAGTAGTGTGATGAAATCGCTCACCATCCCACTCCTCCCCTTCCAGGAAGCGAATCATCCCTTTGTCCAGCATGTCTGCTAGTCACTTAGTAGCTGTCTTGGTTATCAGATCATCTGTCAAGGTATCTCAGTGCTTGTGTTCAAGTAACCCTTATTTTACTTAATGATGGCCCCAAAGTGCAAGAGTAGTGATGCTGGCAATGCAGATATGCCGAAGAGAAGCTGTAAAGTGCTTCCTTTAAGTGACAAGGTGAAAGTTCTCAGCTTAATAAGGAAAGGAAAAAAAAATCATATGTTGAGTTTGCCAAGATCTATGGTAAGAAAGAATCTTCTATCTGTGCAATTGTGAAGAAAGTGAAAGAAATTCATGCTAGTTTTGCTGTAGCACCTCAAGCTGCAAAAGTTAACGGCCATAGTGCATGATAAATGCTTAGTGAAGATGGAAAATGCATTAAGTTTATACAGTAAGATATATTTTTAAATTTTTTTTTAACATCTTTGTTGGAGTATAATTGTTGTACAATGGTGTGTTAGTTTCTGCTTTATAACAAAGTGAATCAGCCCTACGTATACATATATCCCCATATCTCCTTCCTCTTGTGTCTCCCTCCCACCCTCCCTATCCCCCCTTCTCTAGGTGGTCACAAAGCACCGAGCTGATCTCCCTGTGCTATGTGGCTGCTTCCCACTAGCTATCTATTTTACATTTGTTAGTGTATATAAGTCCATGCCACTCTCTCACTTTGTCCCCACTTACCCTTCCCCTTCCCTGTGTCCTCAAGTCCATTCTCTCTGTCTGCATCTTTATTCCTGTCCTGCCCCAGGACAGGACCTTTCAGACCTCTTTTTTTTTTTTTTAGATTCCATATATATGTGTTAGCATACGGTATTTATTTTTCTCTTTCTGACTTACTTCACTCTGTATGACAGTCTCTAGGTCCATCCACCTCACTACAGATAACTCAATTTCGTTTCTTTTTACGGCTGAGTAATAGTCCATTGTATACATGTGCCACATCTTTATCCATTCATCTGTCGATGGACACTTAGGTTGCTTCCATGTCCTGGCTATTGTAAATGGTGTTGCAATGAACATTGTAGTACATAACCCTTTTTGAATTATGGTTTTCTCAGGGTATATGCCCAGTAGTGGGATTGCTGGGTTGTATGGTAGTTCTGTTTTTAGTTTTTTAAGGAACGTCCATACTGTTTTCCATAGTGGCTGTATCAATTTTACAGTAAGATATTTTGAGAGAGAGGGCAAGAGAGAGAGACTCCAAATCCATATAACTTTTATTACAGTATATTGTTAACAATTGTTCTATTTTATTACTAGTTGTTGTTAATTTCTAACTGTGCCTAATTTGTAAATTAAACTTTATCATAGATATGTATGTGTAGGAAAAAACATGGTATATATTGGGTTTGGTAGTAACTGTAGTTTCAGGCATCCACTGGGGGTCTTGGAACTTATCCCCCAAGGATAAGGGGTGTTACTGTACAATGCGATACCACTTTATACCCACTAGGATAGCTAAACCCAAAAGGACAGAAAATAACAAGTGTTGGCAAGAATGTGGAGAATTTGGAACCCTTATAACAATTCTGGTGGGAATGTAAAATGGCGGGGTCCCTTTGGGCAATAGTTTGAAAGTTCTTCAAACTGTTAAGCGTAGAGTTGTCATATGACCCAACAATTCCACTCTTATGTATATCCTTAAAAGAACAGAGAATATATATACACAAAAGCACTTAGACACAAATGTATATAGCAGCATTATTCATAATAGCCAAAATGTGAAAACCACCCAAATATTCATCAGGTGATGATTAGATAAATAAAATGTGGTATACTCATGCAAAGGACTATTGTTTAGCAACAAAAATAATGAAGTACTGATACACATTACCACATGGATGAATCTTGAAAGCTTTATCCTCAGTAAAAGAACCAGTCACAAAAGACTGTCTATTGTTTGATCCCATTTACTTGAAATGTCCAGAAGAGGCTAATCAATAGAAACAGAAGGTAAATTAGTGGTTGCCTAGAAATGGGGGTTGAGGGGTGAATGGGGAGTAGACTACTAACAGGTATAGGGTTTCTTTTCAGAGGATATAAATGCTTTAAAATTAGATTGTGGTTATTCACAGGGTTGACAACCCTGTTAATTTACTAAAAACATTAAATTTTGTACTTTAAGTGGTTCGTGTATGGCAAGTGAATTATATCTCAATAGAAATAGAAAGACCAACAGAAACCCCGTGCTATCTTACTCTCTGTACACTGTGATGCTGGAGTGAACTCTGGCTTCGTACCACCTGGGTCTAATCACAGTGCCATTGCTCACTACCTCTGTGACTTTTGGCAGCTCATCTCTCTGTAAGCCTCAGTGTTTCTCATCTGTAAAGCATAACTAACAGTGTTCATCTCCGGGGACTGTCATGAGGATTAAATGAGATAATGTATGTAAAATGCTTAGAGAGTGCCTGATATACCTAAGGACTTTGTCAGATGTTGCTTTTTTCCCATTCTTCCATTTTTCAAAAGCGGATCCAGGCTTAGTCACTCCAGCCATTTTCTAATACCTGCCAACAAGTTTCCCACCCAAACAGCAGTCCCTGTGTTTTATGACTTTGTTTATTGTTGATGCTTGGTGCTGGCACATGTGTGACATTCAGTGCAACCGTAGAATATAGAGGGAAGAGCATGGACTTGTTCAAGATAGAAATAGGTTCAAAATCTGATTCTACCATGATATAGCTTATTGGTCAGTCGCTTCAAGCTTCAGTTTTATTAACTGATCAGTGATCAATATTTTTATCTGGAAATGCTGTTATGAGAATTAAATGCCATGAGCCATGATAATATGGAAAACACCAAGCACAGTACTGGGCACTGAATAGACACTCAGCCTAATATATGCTCCCTTCTCTTCCCTAGCCTTTCTTGTTTTCAGCCTCAGTAAAATAAAATGATCTAATAAGAACAAAAATACGGGCTTCCCTGGTGGCACAGTGGTTGAGAGTCTGCCTGCCGATGCAGGGGACACGGGTTCATGCCCCGGTCTGGGAAAATCCCACAGGCCGCGGAGCGGCTAGGCCCGTGAACCATGGCCGCTGAGCCTGCACGTCCGGAGCCTGTGCTCCGCAACGGGAGAGGCCACAACAGTGAGAGGCCCGCGTACCAAAAAAAAAAAAAAAAAAAATGCACTTGACATGGAGGAGAAAAAAACACCTTGGCTGATGGTTTTCTCTGCCAAAAAGATCTTACCTAGAGCTTCCTAAATGACTCCAATT
This sequence comes from Physeter macrocephalus, assembly GCF_002837175.3. Lineage (NCBI taxonomy): Eukaryota > Metazoa > Chordata > Mammalia > Artiodactyla > Physeteridae > Physeter > Physeter macrocephalus. The sequence continues at coordinate 35,827,248 of NC_041230.1, forward strand.
AAGAAGCATTTTTTGAAGGCATACATATGTACACTGTTTTTATTCCCTCTTTCTCCAGTGATCAGGTTAGATGGAAAGAGACAGACTACTTCAATTTCATACAGTTTTATGAAAAATTTAAACTCTAACCATTCCTGCTCCCCAAATTGGCATTTATTAAAGTTACGAGGAGAGTTTGTAAGCAGAGCTACATCAAAAATATGCACAGGGCTATTGGAGAGTTACTTTCTGCAAGTGATGATGTCTTACTGTCAGTCTTTGAAAGAAATATCAAAAAGGTAATGTGAGTTGAAGCTTAAGATTTCTCAGTATGTCCATTTGAGTTACAATGGATTTTTATGCTCCATTTCAGACATTATTTAAACATTGTTATCCCTGCAAACATGCCACACAGAGATAAGGTTTTGCTCTGAACCACATGGAAATGCAGATTGGTCTAGAAAGTCAGTTTCAAAGTGCCTTCTTGGAGGTAACTGTTTATTAAGCCTTGGAGGAATTTCAATTGCAAACCCTTAGTGGAAGGTGAGGGGTGCAGTAAGATTTGTAATATTCTTCTTAATCATGTGATTTGCACAGCACAGGTACAGTTATAATCTAAATAAAGTTCCCAGAGCCATCAGGGCATTATACTGTAGCTGCTTCATTTAATCTAATGGTCCACATTTTGGTAATTTTCATGCATTTTAATCTATTTAATGATCACCTTTCTCAGGTGATTTACAGCAACTGGATGTCTGGGGCTCTGGTACCTAGGAGCCATGCACTGTACAGTAAACCAGGAGAAAATTCTACTGGAAAATGTATGTTTTGTTTAGATCTGCCCTCATTAAGCACCAGGATAATACTTGCTGAGAACGCCCATCTGCCTCATAAGTTTTATTAGTTCACATTCTGTAGGCACCCAAAGAACAGAATTAGTCTAAATAATGTAGAATGTATTGAAATATTGGACCCTTTAGTGGACAGATGGACACTTACTTTTAGATTATTTCCCTAGATCACGGTATCCCAGAATGTTCTTTGCAAGATGATCAAATATAGTAGCACCCTCACACTGTAGGAGATTTAGGGTTAACTTTATTCATTCATTCAAGGCTCTGAGAAGTCCTGCAAAATGAGGATATATTTTGTTTGCTGTATAATCTAATGCTTCTTAAATTAAGTCAATCACAGAACTAATCTAACCTTGTAACCCTTTCAAAACATACTTCAGGAAAGAAAACCTTAGCCTATACCCAATATCAGTTTTTCTTTGAAAAAATAAAACATAAATTTGGAGACAGACACATCTGGGCTTCCGTCTGGCACCTGCAAGCATTGAGTTCTCACAACGTAAGCTATTTCAGCTCTCAGAGCCTTGCTTTTACCTTTCGAAAAGTGAGGCTAATAACAGCTACCTTTAGGATTACTGTGAGGTTTAAGTGAGAAAATACATGCAAAATGATCAGAGAAGTCTCTAGCACATAGTAGGTTTAAATCCATATTAGCGCCTTTCTTCTCTTCACTCTATTTTGTACAGTCTCTAGGAGGCCGGAAATACAACCATAAATAAGATGGTTCCTGCTTATTAGAATCTTAGATTTTTGCAAGTGAAAGGCTGGTTTCTGTTTTAGATGGCCTTCTGAACAGACATTTTGGGAAACCTATCATGGAGCTCTCACCTTAAATGAGCACTTACTGTATGTCAGATATTGTACTTTGCCGTACCTTGTTTGATCATCATAGCAATCCCAAGAAGTGAGCATTTTGAATGAGAAAACTAAGTCTAGTAGAGGTAACTGACTGTAAAATCACACAGCCAGTGCTGGAGAAGGGGGCAATAAACTCAGTATTATCTCATTTAAAAAACTTGTTATTAGTAACCACTAGGTTCTTAATCTTCCGAGTATGGGATCAACGACCAGTCGTGAGGGGCTTGGAAAGAGAGAAGGAGGAAAAAAGAAAAATAAGTAGAAAGTTAAATAAAAGGCCTCATAGAGCCAGAATGTGACTGAGACTTGGGCCAGTTGGGCCATATATGACAGCCAAAGAGGCTGTCAGGTGACTCTGTGGTGTCACTATTTGGCAGAATTTTGCAAAATATTGTGAATTTGTCAGAGCCTGGCAAATGTCACACCTCATTAGGAAATGTAAAGTTCAAAGTAATTAATATACATTAAAATACTATTCTGTTTGCCAAGATTTTGTCTATCAAGTGTATATAAGAAATGGTAGAAATTCCCCTAGACTTCTGTCCCAATGACTTCAAAGTCTCCTATCATTTCTCTAGGAGTTTGTGGGCTATAATTTAGACCTCTGTGAAACACTGTCAGTAAAGGTGAGAGGGTTACAACAGCTAATTAACTTTTAAGATATTCAAGTTGATGATGAGGAAATCATGCTTTGATGACCAAAGTTTGAAGTTGAAAAGGATTTTGAATAAATAAAAGAAAAGCTTTTGAGGACCTTGAGTTTAAATAATTTTGAAAAGTGTCAAAATAGTTATCTTTGAATATTTAGAGTGCTGTCATGTTAAACGGCAAGAAATCCATACTTTGGAGCATCTTTATCCATAACCATAACAGTTAGGAAATAATATGGAAATTTGGTTTATATAAATATACTATGACTATGTTCATCTTATTTATTTAATCAATTAACATACATTCATTCAACTTATGTCTACCATGTACTTACTAATGCCTGGAATTGGGAAATATAAAGCAGATATAAAGACAGCAGACTTAGGGAATTCCCTGGTGGTCCAGTGGTTAGGACTCTGTGCTTTCACTGCCAGGGCCCGGGTTCGATCCCTGGCGTCAGGGAACTAAGATCCCACAAGCCACATGGTGCAGCTGAAAAAAAAAAAAAAAAAAGACAACAGACTTGGACTTCTGCCTGGAGCTCACTGAGAGAAAGAGATGCAGAAGTAATACTAACTCAATGAAATGAGCTCTAAGAGAAGACTATTTGCATTGGGAGCCTAGAGAGTGAAAGGGCTAATTTTTATAGAGGAAGATAATTTGGATTAAAATAAAATTTCCAAAAGGATGTGATGTTCAAGTTACAAGTTGAGGAAGGGTAGGATTTTGCCTGGGAGATGGTAGGCAAAGAAAATCCAAAGCAGGAGGAACTTGGAGGGCAAAGCCGAGAAGTGTGAGGTAGGTTTGATGTGCTCCTTGAAGCGCAGCCAGCTTGGAATGCTCAAAGCCACCTCTGTTCCCAGTGCGGGCATCGTGTGAGCTGAAACTGATGGGTGAGGAGGGGTCTGATCCTCATGGGCTTTGGATGTATCCCTTGGGGAACAGAAAGCCACAGAAGGACTTGAGCAAGACAAGAATGAATGCCCATCAAATGGAAGTGACCTCAGCAACACTGTGGTTAGGTAAACCATCTCATGAGATATAAAGACATCACAAACTAATCAGAAGGGGTCCCTCAGGCATCCAGATAGACATGCAGCCATCCTCACTGAAAACCTGCCCTCTGGGAAGAATGGTTTACTTTCCATTCAGTAAGAGACAAAATCCACCATATAAAAACTTTGCATAACATCTAAGATCCTTTAGTAGCGTTTTGAACCACATTGCACAAAATAGCATAGCTTGAGCAAATTTTGAATTCTACATATTTTACAGGGTGTAATTTGTATTCTCAGAAGTTCAAGATTAAAGAGGCATCAAAGATAATTTAATCTGATCTTTCAGCTGACGCTTGAACCACTTCTATAAAGTTCCTGTCAAAGGTTGATCAGTCTCTGATTATTTAGAGTGACAGGAAACTCACTCTCTGCCCTAATAAAAGTATTAATCAAAGCAGTGGGGACACAGGAGGAACTGGGACATGGCAATGGGCAAGTATGACCAGGTGGCTAAGTGACCACTGCACTTGGAGCTGGGGAGACTTGTGAAGATCTCAGATTATGGGGCAGGGTTGTGTCTACAACAATGGGCGTCATATTCTGAGCAGAATCCACATCACTGGGATTCAGATGCAAAAGCTGGAAAGTGAAGAAGTAGGTCTAAGTGTTAGGACTAAGGGCCTGGTTGAATCAAAATATCTGAAGCGCCAGGTGAGAATGGGGGATGGTGACGGCAGAGGATCACAGGTGGAGATTGCAAGTACAGGACTGGTTCAGGAAAAAGCTCAGGGAAAAGACCATGAGACTGTGAGATTCATCTGAGCCTGGTTTTATGAATGAGGTCTACAGGGTGAAGGCATAGAGTTTTAAAGAAGCAGGTGAGCCTGGACAGAGCCTGGATGAATCAGAGACAGGAAGGAGTATTTGGGGTCAGGTGTAGCTTCACTCACAATTCAACATTTGCTGAGTGGGTCCTTATGCAATGCAGTGGGCTAGGTGTCAGCCTTCACCTACAGGGAGCTGACAGTGTTCCTTGTTCACCAACAGCACCATGGCTAATATTTGGCTATGTGCAGCTTTGGTTTGACTTTAAACCCCATGGCGAATTCTTTCAGTGTGGAGGCCCCTCTAAGTTTCCTGCTGCTGGTTTAATTTTGAATAGGTCGACTGTGTTGGACAAAAATAAGCTTTCTGATAAAATGAAGGAGGTGCATGTTAGCAGAGCGTGTATGATGCGGGGGAGGGTAGTTTTACGTGTGCTGCAAGGAACACAGGGGGCAAAGAACATCCCTGAACTGATCTTTTTAGGAAATTGCAAAATGAAAAACAAAGGACAGATTTTCAAACTAGATTTCCTCTCTGAGAGAACATCCTAAGACATCGCTATTAGTCATAGATACATAATTTAAGGGGTTCAAAAGAAGTGTCAGAAAACAATTTTCATGCCAATTTTTCAAACTCAATATGGAGGGATGAAAAATATAGGAGGCGCTGAGGTCATGAACATGCATATTTTTCAGGCTTAATGTCCCGATGTAACAATTATAAAAATCTGGTAATTGGACAGTTACTTTGTAAAGATACCTCACTGGTTAAATCAACTCGGCAGGTGAAGGTCTGAGAGACTGGTTTTGAGCATAAACTCATTAAGTAAGATTTTTAAAGGCATATTTAGTACAAGAAAAGCAGATTCTTGTGTTGTGCTTATAGGACAATTTCATGAAAGAAAACCTCACAGGAAACCAAGATTCAAGCAAATCAATGTGTATTCTCTCTGTCTCTGTCGCTGTCTCCACATATAAACACATACACACACACACACACTCTGCAGAGAAACACACACTCCACACGGAAACACACACTATCAGGAGAACAGTTTCAGCTTTGCTAGGATAACTAGTCATTGAACACCAAGATCCATGATGAGACGCAAAGAAGTAGTATATTTGCAGATAGAAGGAAATTAAAGGGTAATGAGTATCCAACCCCAGGTCTCTACTTGGATAACAAGTGAGCACTTCAAACTCAGCACGTCTCAGACTTAACTCATGTGTTCTCCTCTTGCAGCTCTTATCACTTCCTATTTCCCCAGACTTGGTAAATAGCATTAAAGCCATCCATATGTGCAGATCAGAGACCTGGGTATCATCCTTTATACCTGTTTCCCTCCTCGCCTCTTTACAAATCAATGTCTATGTTCTCTACAGTCCAGTTCCTGAGTAGTTTTCCAAATCTAGTCACCCTTTCACTGCCACCACCCATGTCCAAGGTACTGTTATCACTCATTTGGACTGTCCACCAACCACCACTTACCACACATCCTTCTCTTTCCCACATGAATCTGTATTCTCACACTATAGCTGCCCAGTGAGACTTTTAAAATGTAAATTTTATCATGTCCCCCATCCTGACCCATTGCTTAAAAACTGTTAGTAGGTTCTCATTGCTCTTAAGAAAGCAACTAAAATCCTTAATGGACCTGCATATTCCTTCCTAAGACCCTGACTATTTATCTCTAGATTTATCTGTGCCTTTCTTCCTACCTGCATTAGTATCTGTTCTACATGTAGATCCTTCAATCTGCCTCAGTCCTTTTGCCTTCAAGGCCTTCCTGTATGTCTTTCCCATTACATGGAACTCTCCTATTCATTTCTTAAAACTCAAAGTGATTTCTGTATCACTTAGAACTCAAAGGTATGTCCACAGGAAGTTTTCCCAGACCCCCTAGACTGAATCAGTCCCCTGCTATAAGCCTATTTGATATCACTTTTATTGTTGTTGTTGAAATCAGTTGTTTAATAACTATGGACCCTGATGGAACTGTAAGTTCCATTAATGTAAGAAAAGATATGTCCTGTTAACAAATGTATCCTCAGAGCCTGAAGCAGCTCAAACTGGTCCTAAAAAAGCATTTGTAAAATGAATCAAGGAATTCTTTGGGTGATCTTTGGTTTTTTTGGACTCACGATGGATTGTACTGATAAACCAGATGGATCCAAAGTAAATCTGAAGTTCTGAGCCTGGATCCCCCAAATCAAGTTCCCATTTGTAGATGGAGGAAAGGAAACTGAAGATTCTGGCTAACTATAAATGTAACTAAAATGCCTTACTCCTGGATGTAGTTGCTAAAGAAGTGATTTTCATCTGGGGCTTTGTAAAGAGAAGTAGATTATCCAGGACAAGAAACATGTCACTTCTGTTCTACTCTGCACTGTGTAGGATATTCCTGAAATAGTCCAGTCAGGCCTGGGACTTTACATATTTGAACAGTCCAGACATGAGAGAAGAGGGTGCTGAGGAGAACTGGAAACCATGGTAACCATGAGGTATTGTCAGAGGTGTTGGAGAAGTACTTGGGGACTCTCTTCAAAGATCTGAAGAACTCTCATGTTTGTAATGAAAGTGTCCTACATGGCCTAAAAGAGAGAGAGAGAGAGACGGTAGTTCTTGGGTAAATTTTGGATGGAGCCAGATGATGGCTCTCTATAGAGAACAGTTTTGATTAAACATCCTGAACTGTGATATAGGCCCTGCCCCAAATTGAAAGAGCATGCTAGGAGTCAACATTATCCAGCGGTAGAATGGGCAAACCCGGAAAGCTGCGAGATGTCTGTCTTGACTTGGTCCAACATAAACTGGCTGGCCACACGGTGCTGACAGTCAGGGCTTGTTGGGAATTGGCCTTTGGTGATACCAGCTTCCTATTTAATTGGCATTTATTTGAGAAGACACTGTGTGCCTGAAATTGTGCTGGGCTTATTCACAAATGCTGACCCTTTAATGTTACACCACAGCTCCATAAAGTAGGTAATATACTTTTGTAATCCTGTTTTGCAGGGAATGAAAGTGAGACTTAGCAAAGTAAGGAGACCTCTTCAAAATAGCATAGATGGTAAATGATCCTTTGCAGGTTCTTCTTCTTTTTTAAATTCCACAATCCTATGTTGCTTTTTCAAAATGACACTTATAAGCCCTTCCAGGGTGCATGTGCTCTAATTCTACCATACTGGACTTGACACAAAACATGTCCAGCACACTTAGAAACCTAACCACAGTGATGATGCCTGGTCACAGCTGAATAAAAAAGACTGAGGTCTTCAAACTGGGTCATTTCTAATGACCAAATGTAGCTGAGATTGCAGAGAATGAAGTGTAGGGTAGTAATAGTGGCAGAATATTTGTGATATAGGGCAGGTTGGCTCTTTAATTTTTTTTAACAAGTATTCTTTTTTTAAAATTAATTAATTAATTTTTGGCTGAGCTGGGTCTTTGTTGCCGTGCGCAGGCTTCCTCTAGTTGCGGCGAGCGGGGGCTACTCTTCGTTGCGGTGCACGGGCTTCTCATTGCAGTGGCTTCTCTTGTTGCGGAGCACGGGCTCTAGGTGCGCGGGCTTCAGTAGTTGTGGCATACGAGCTCAGTAGTTGTGGCGCACGGATTTAGTTGTTCCGTGGCATGTGGTATCTTCCCGGACCAGGGCTCAAACCTGTGTCCCCTGCGTTGGAAGGTGAATTCTTAACCACTGCACCACCAGGCAAGTACCCTAATTTAATATTTTATTCATGTTTCTAAGGGGTAAAAGTACCAGACTTGGCAACTAGGGAGGTTATGACTCAAGTCATTGAAGGGGAAACGTGGAGAATCGCGATCAAAACTTCATTATGCTCATAATTAGGTTAAAAATAAGAGCATATGGCAGCTGAGGGAAAACCTGAGGTGCAGATATTGGATTTCCAGTAGACGAAGTTGAAGAGGAATGAATATATGAAGTCATATTATTGTAGGCGAAGACCAGAAAGAAATGGATGGAATTAATAACAGTGCATCTGGAAAAGTAAGGGAGCTCTGCAGTGATAAATAGAAGAAGTAGAAGAAAATAAATGAATAAATAATGCAAAGGATAAATAGCCAATAATGCGAGATACTACAATCCTAAGCTGCCATCAAAGATAACAAAAATACGGGAATGGGTATGTAAAAGATGAAAAAGGCAAGAACAGAATGCATAAGGCAAAAACGGGGATAAGAAATGTCTCCTGGAAACAAAATAAGAAATCTGTAATTAATTGGTGAGAGACATGTAGCTCATAAAACCCTTATGAAAGTAGAGTGGAAATGGGGTAGCACCAAAAGCATTGATTAGACATCCAGAGCAACCTGGGGTGGTGCCATAATATAGTAGAGAAAGAAGGGAGATGTTATAATCTAGGGATTTGTTTTTCTTTCTGCTGGGTGAAGGCCAAATGGTGTGGGAAGTGTGGGGAGCCATATTTGAAAGGGCATGGATGGAATTAGGGATTATACTGTTGGGGTTAGAATCTTGGCATTATGATGTGGAGATGTGTGTGCCCTTTGTCAGTTTTCCTAACCTCCGTAACCTCAGGGTTTCCTTTGTTGAGCCGCAGTATTAGTACTCACAACTGGTGTACTGTTGTGAGCATCAGATATGAAAAATGTGTGTCAGTGGCCTACCAAACAGCTCCCCGCATGACAGCTATTCTGACTGCAAAGTAGGGTGGTAGAGTGGAAGGCGCCATCACAAAAATGAACTAGAAGAGAAAGGAGGAAATTCACCTTGACTGGACCCTTGCAGTATTCTGGGCACATACACACATTAATATTTTGATTCCTCACAGTAACATTATGACAGTGACATTAATTTCCCCAAGCTTCAGAAGCACAAATGGAGGTGCAGAAAGCTTAAATGAAATGTCTTAGGTCTCTCTGCTAATGATCGGTGAATCTGGAAACCAAGCCCCAATTTGTGAACATGAAAGTCCTATTCTCTGCATCATATCAGCCAATATCAATTAAATTATGTTAACCATTTAAATCTTTCTGGTTCAGATGCCGAAAAGCTATGAGTTTACTCTTACCATTTGGAGTCCTGTATTCTCTCCTTAACTTCAAAGAGATTTGTTTTCACCTCCAATCCACTGAGTAGGGACAGGACTTTTGGTACATAAGGTGTCTTAGAGTCCATGAGTTTGAAGAATCACCCCATCTCCAGTTTCTCCACCCCAGTAAACATGCCAGGATCAGAAGGCACAAGGAAGACTTACAAAGACTCCAAAAGCCAATGGCAGCAAATCAGGAAAGCAAAGGACCAAAGACAGAGAGCCCCGAGGGCACTCCTGTGCTCCATCTTTCTATCAGTTCAGCCAGCAGATCTTTAGTTTAGTTAGAAACCAGCCCCCATGGATGTGGGCAGCCCACAGAAATGTATTCTCAGCAAGGGAGGTGTCAGGATGGATTCATGAGAGGTATTTCATGCTTCACAAATCACCCCAAATGTTTCATATACATTAAAAAATTAGTAGACAAAACTGGGGCCATGGCAAGTAATTTACCTAGACTTGCGAGTGTTTTTGATATGGAGCAGGGCAGAAGATTTACCTGTGGGCACATTGAGCCGCGCCTGGAACAAAATGCATTGGCTCTGCATTTGCACCCATCAGAGAGGTAGCAGAACAAGTTGTGTCGTGGTGAGGCAGTAAATATGGGCGTAGCATAGAGAAATATTAGCTTCATTTTTCTTTATCTTCTGCAGAGCGCGTTGGTGAGTTTCTGCCCTCCGAAGGACGAGATAGCATTGCCCCTGTATGAATGAGTTTAAAAGGCATAAACAAGGGAGTCTGATGGCCTAATTTGGAGGGTCCAGTGGGAATCTGCCTCCTTGCAGATAATGAGATTGTATTTGGAGTAGATATGCCACCAAGTGAGAAAGTGAATTTAATAGAAATATCACTGCTATTTACAACCAAAGGTACGTTGGTGAAATATGCTGAAAAGAGAATGAATTCATGGCCTGGGGCCTTTTTTTATGTTTGGAAAAGCATTTAGTAGGGAACCCTCATCCCGTGGATAAATGTACTATGAGTTTATAGTAATTCAAACCTCTGAGTTATGTTTAGCTAAGGTTGAAAGAGTTTGAAAATTCAGCCTTGAACTACATTTACTGGCAGAAGAACAGTGTCTTGTATTCACTTTCCACCTTTCTAAGTTCTAGAACTCTCAGAACCTGGCTCTGGTCTCTTTTTCTCAACCAAGGATGTGCCCCACAGTCGAGGCTACCAGGACACTGGTTTGCCCTCGACTCTACACAGTAATTGTGTCTTGATCAGCAGTGAAAAGAAGCACTACTTCTGCCAACAGAAAAGCATGCAACCATGCAGAAGTTTAATTTTTTCTTCTTGTTGGCCCTTTGTCTTTCCTGAACACGGGTGTGTGTTTCCTCAGAGACCTCATGTTGGTGATGAATTCAGAGTTTTTTGACTTGCAGAACACACAGATTCATCTCTACAAATGAACCCTAGTGAAAGGAGGTGGAGCAGCCCTGGACTGGAGACAGCGTGTGCTCCCAGCTCAGTGAATGCTGGTCTCCCTGGAATCTAGTGACTTTGCAAACTGTAGGAACTCAAATATACAGAAACCAGTTCTTTTTTAAGACGGTAGAGAGTAGAGGAAAGAGAATTGGTGGACCAGAAAGGAGAGTAGGGTAGGAAATGCTGATGACGGTCTTGCTGGTTTATAACAATTTCTCAGTGCTTGAAAATGGTCTATGTTTTTGAGTTACCAACCTTCCTATGGCTCTTTTTTTTTTTTTTTTTTTTTTTTTTTGCGGTACATGGGCCTCTCCCGCTGCAGAGCACAGGCTCCGGCGCGCAGGCCCAGCGGCCATGGCTCACGGGCCCAGCCGCTCCACTGCATGTGGGATCTTCCCAAACCGGGGCACGAACCCACATCCCCTGCATCGGCAGGCGGACTCTCAACCACTGCGCCACCAGGGAAGCCCCCTACGGCTCTTTTATAGGTTGATTCATTTGAGTCATACAACATTACCTGCCATATCTCCATCTTTAAACTGAGTTTCAGCATTTTAATGATTTCTCAAGGTCCCACCACCTTTAAATAGCAGAATTAGGATATATATGTATGGTTGACTAGCAATAAGCCCAGAATTCTGAGGCTCAGGACCCGCAAAGAGGTAGATCTCTAGGTAGAGTCACGATCTGTCAGAGAGGCTTGGAAATCAGCCCCTCCCTTCTGGGTACCTGATTTCCTCTCTCTTTCCTGATAAGAACCCCAGATTCCTTTTATGGATGTGGGAAATAAAATGAGATGAATGAGCTGGAGCCGTAAATTGTTATAAAACTATTAAAGAGAAATCAGTCTTAAGTTATCACCTGAGGGGCGAGTAAAAATTGGTCGTCATAGAGGTGGATTTTTAAATAAAGGTTGAACAAAATTACACTCAGATCCCTAAGGATGCTTCTAAAGAATCTTTTAAAACAGGGTTACACAGGCAGGTGACCTTCTTGCCTCACTGCCTGCAAGTTTTATGCCAAGATATCCTGTGTCGAGCAAGGTTTAAAAAAATCTGCATTCCCCCAGTGAATCCATGTGTCCTCTGGGTCTTCTGTTATCTTGCCCAGAGCAAGGCACTAATCTTGGAAACGAGGCAGTCAGTGCTTCCTTCAAAACTGGGGACTCACCTGAAATTTCAACCCTTGAAAATTCAGTATCCTTTGGAGAATCTTTTACTTCAGCAAATGTCTGCATACCTAATAATCTCTAAGCCCCCATCTCCAATATGTCACCCCACCCCTTGCTTAAAAAGCTGCCATGCTTGCCCTGGCTTTCATGGTGCCATATCCTATCATCAGCACCACTTCCTGACTCTGTGTTACGTGCTATTGGACCCCACCATACACCGACGAGTAAAAACTTCCTTACCCATCACCTCCTGTGTTAAGGGTTTCTAAACCCAGTGCAGCACAGATAGGTTTTGGTTTCCTTATGCCCCATACCCACCTTGCCATCTACTCAACACACAGACTTGTGATTGCCTGCGTCGGGGTTTGTAAGTCTGGGAGAATCTCAAAGGCAGAGACTTCCCCCCATGCTTCGAGGAGTGTTTGATCCACTGTAGGGAGGGAGTGTTTATTTAATGAAAGAATGAAAAGTGAATGAAGGGGTGAATGGAGGGCTCTTTCTAGAAAGGCAGGTGGAAGCTTTTCCCCTCGCCAAGGCACATCTGATTATTCCCACTCCTCCTGGCTGTTCCTCACGCATCTCTCACAGTTCAGATTTTCCTGGCCCATCGAGACCCCATCCATAGTGGGCCTCCTCTGTGAGCACATCTCCTCTAATAACTTCTCCTGACAGCTGCATGTCAACGAGGCAAGTTGTGTGGATTGTTTGGTGAGTGGTGGGAAAGAGAATAAGCTTCGGGGAAGATTTGCATTAGAATGAGGTGGTGTAGATGGTTGGAAAAACCTTTCCTTCTATTTTCTTTTTTTTTTTTTTTTTTTTTTTTGCGGTACGCGGACCTCTCACTGCTGTGGCCTCTCCCGCTGTGGAGCACAGGCTCCGGACGCGCAGGCT